>NC_136063.1:1586201901-1586748545 GCF_964261635.1 Lissotriton helveticus
GATACTTCCACCCTTGTCAGCCGGTTTGATCAAAATGTCATCCCGACTGGCAAGGGTTTTCAGAGTCATGTGTTGTTCTTTTGAGAAGTTATATTTCACGACAGGGTGCAACAAGCCTTTTTTTTTGCGGGAGCTGTTCAAACATTTTGTAACAGTGGAACAGTAAAGAGAATAATGACAACAGCCATCAACAAATTGAAGGAAGTCTCATGTCAGAGCCATAGTAATTCACAGACACCAGCACCTGCTCCCACGAAGAAATTGGAGCAGAATCACAGACGACCAGCTAACCTCATCACTCAGCAACTCCACCCCTACCGTCGTGAAAAAGACGACCCCAACGTCGCAGCTCGAACCCTGCACAGATGGATCACCCACAGCGCCAACACCTTAGCGCCCCTCAAGAAAAACACCCACGCCCAGAAAGCTAGATGGTTTACCACCGAACTTCGAGAGTCCAGACGCCCCATGCCCCAGCCTGGAAAAGGACTGGAGGAACACCAAATCCACAGAAGCCCACACCGACTTCAGAGCCGCCACCAAAGTCCACCACCAACTCATCAAAAAACGAGGAAAAAAGCGATCGAAGAAAGAATCTCCACCCACGCACACAACAGCAAAGAACTGTTCAACATCATCAAGGAGTTCGCCCAAACTTCCAGAGAGTCCACAGACATCCCACCCTCACAAGACCTCTGTGACAAACTGAGCACCTTTTTCCACCACAAAATCAAGAGCATCTATGACAACTTCGATGAAGACAACCAACACAATGTGCCATGGTTCGCTGGCTCCTCAGGATCAGGATGATGCTCAAAGGGTTCCACCTCCAGCTTTCTCCGCACTCTGACTGTCTATGCTTTTACAGAGTACAGAAGTAAGCAGGCGAGGGATAAGAAAAGGGTGGGAACAGCAGTGGAAGAGGGATTCCTGTAACGAAAGACCACACATTAATACATGAACTCTCCTCACTACTCTCTGAATGATCTCGCTTGATGCTTAACAATACCGGATAATCTCTCAGGGGCTGAACCCTTTCCTTCCTTTTCTCTTGATGAGATGTTCTCACTCGTATCGTATTCAAAAACTTTATTCGATTCATAAAATGGATCATAAAAGTACTAAACATACAATATTTCATACCTCATAACAAAGAAAAGTTTTCTTTAAATATACCTTTTTCCCAAATTTAAAAGACATAATAATGACTGTTATAAAAATATATAATACATGATTTTCACCAGAGGATATTCTATACAATGTGATGCTAACCATAGGCCTTCCTGATCTTTAACGAAACTCTTATAAAATTTAGCATGGCACAGCAAGTTTCTACAGAGGATAATGCTGACAAATAATCATACCCTTCCTTATAGGTGCAAGGTTGCCTCCCCTTCAAGATTGGTTTAATTAACCGGAGTCTTGGCTCTTGATATAAGGAGCAAAAAAGGACCATATGTATAGTGCTTTGGCTATCCCTATTGTTACATGGACAAGGGGGCAGACTCTCACACCAACCCCCTTGTTTTGGGTAGGCAAGCAAAAAATGCAAAATGTCCAGTCTAAACCTTGTTAGTAGGAATCACCATTGCACATTAAGGGTAAATGTTATGTAAAACTGAGGTTGGAGCCTACGAGTATAAACATTAACATTGTCCAAGGATGGTGGATTCAATGATTTCCAATACATTGCCTTTATGTCCACCTTATGATTTCCCTCTATTTTTTCAGGATTGTCATAATAGAAACCCAATCCAATTTTGTTTAACATGTTACAAACATAGGACAACCAGGGGATCTGTTTTGAATTTTCCAAAGCCATGCAATCAGTGATAATGTCTTTAGTAAGTTGCAGGTCATCAGATTGCCATACTTTGCCCCATAACAATAAAGGGGACAAACGAATCGTATCCGAAACACTGACCATTCCAATTTCCTTGTGGCAGAAGGTGTTTGGGCAGCCTTTGGGAACTGATAAAACCCTTTTTATAAAATTATTTTCCACCACCTGTATCACAGATGGTGTTTCAGTCCCCCACACCCCTGCCCCATAGGTGGCCACAGATATACATTTTGATGTATAGAGAGTTTTGAGGTGCATAACATGTTTTTGCCCCAGTTTGCTACAGAAACGGAAGATGCTCTCTATAGCCCGTGTCGCGCTCTGGGCTCAAACCTTCATGACTGGCGTCCAGCTTAATTTGCTATTAAACAAGTTACCAAGGTAGTTAAAATTTTCCACTTTTCTAATTATGCGATTATTTACCACAAACTTCCTAATGTTTGACCCTTTAGGGCCACAAGACATTACAAAGGATTTATCAAAGTTCACTTTTAAATCAAGGTCAAGCATGAAAGTATTGAAGGCATCTAGACATACTTGCATGCTATTTCCAGTTAATGTCATTAGAACAGTATCGTCTGCATAAGAAAGCATGGGAATACTTTTGCCTTTAATTTTTGGAAAGTCACAACCCTGGTTTAGTAAATACTTTTCTAGCCCATTTGTATAAACCAGAAAAAGAAAAGGCGCCAAAATGCATCCTTGACGCACACCCTCAGTAGAAGGAATTGGTTTTGTCGTTTCACCTCCGGAGCCGAATCTAACTGATGCAGTTGTTACTGCATGTAACCTACGAAGCAATGTGACCAAAGGTTCCTCAAAGCCCATGTCATCCATCATCCGCCACAACTTATGTCTACAAACAGAATCAAATGCACTTGTCAAGTCCATGAAGGCAAGATGTATTGAGGACTTTTTTGCCTTCATGTACTTGCCTAGAATTAGTGCCAGGTTGAGACACTGCTCGTTGGTCCCCTTTCCACGCCTAAAACCGTATTGGGAGTCAACTATAATTCCTGTAGAATCTGCCCAACTTTCTAATCTCGCTAGGATTACCCTACCCAGGATTTTGCATGAAGCATCTATTAAGGAAATCGGGCGATAGCAGCGTGGGTCGCCCCTATCACCCTTCTTAAAAATCGGCACTACGATTGCCTCCTCCCATGTACCAGGGATGCGCCCGACCACAGCAGCCTTAAAGACATTCAGTAGTATGGGTGCCCACAAACTAACATTAGATTTAAAAAGGTCCAAAGGGACAGCATCTGGGCCTGGAGCTTTTAGTGATAATCCCTTCCCTAAGGCTTCCTCAATCTCTATCAATGTAAGTGAAGAGCTGAGGGTCAAAGCCGAGGGAGGTGCCACCAATTCCCCTGTCCTTTCCGTACTTGCCATTATTGAAATAGAATTGGGATTAAAAATCTTAGTAAAATGTTGAACCCATTGTTCAGCGGTGACCTGCATAACTATAGATTCTTTATTATCGCTCTTAAAAAGGGGGCGATTTAGAACCTCCCAAAAGAGTCTACTATCTTTTAGTTCTGCAGCCTTTTCAAGGTCTTCCCAGGCAATGTTTTTTAGGTCCTGCTTTCTTTTTGCAATAGCCTCCCTATAGGCCTTTCTGCTAGTTCTTACAAGCTCTTTGTTTCTTGTTTTTTGACGGAGAGCTAATTTTAGCGATCGGTGTGTGACAGAACACACGGAATCAAACCATCTAAAGGCCTTGTGACCACCCTTCCCCTTGGGTTTCCTAAGATGCTTTGCTGCATGACCACACAATGTCTCGAAGCTCTCAATAACCTCATGGGGGTCAGATACTGAAGCTAAACATGATTCTATTTCCATTTTACAATTAACAACAATATCTTCCTCCAATTTTATCGCGTTTACCTTCCCCCATTTCATGGTGATGCCCTGATTCTTACTGTACTTAATTGACTGTTCCCAGATCTTTGGTGATTCTTGTGCTGGCACACACAATGACAACATTAGGGGGTTATGGTCACTTGCGGGATTGGCCACCACCTCCAACTTATCAACATATTTGAAGAAGCTGCTGGATACCAGGACAAAATCAATTGTGCTCATCTCCCCCCTTGTACCCTGAAAAGTTGGTATATGCGGTGTATCGGGGGCAGACCCAGGATCTACCACACACAAGTCATTCATGATGATAATATTGTTCAGAGCATCCCCCTGAGGTGTGTGTTTAAAGTGGGTCAAGGGCTGAGCGTTTGAGTCCTCCAGACCACACACGTTCGAGCCACCAAAACTGCACAACGTGCAGTTGAAATCGCCAACCCAAATGACAGACGATAAAGGGTGTCTACTGCGTGCTTTACCCACTGCATCCTCCAAACTTTGAATTATCGATATATCATGTCCATTAAAGATGTTATAATACCAGTTGAGTAACAACACAGGTTCTGGGAAAAGATGTTCTAATAACAGCAGTTGATACCAGTTTGTGTCCACCAGTTTCGAAGTTTTCAACTTCTGTAGTTTTATAGACAACGCTGTCGTTATACCACCCTTTGCCCTCCCAGATGTTGATGGAACAGCCAAGACCGTAAATGATTGAAAACCCTCAATGTCGCAGGTAGTCCTAGTCCAAGTCTCCTGTAAACACAGGATTCCCTGGGCTCCCACAAAGTCCAGCCATGCCTCGTCTTCCAATCTGGCTGTTAGTCCGGCAATGTTCCATGATATTAAGGATATTAAAGACGTTAATCAGGAAGTTAATCAGGATGCAGTCTCCCTCCAGATCTTTTTTGCTTGGCCCAACCCAGGGAACCCTCCGCACACTTAGAATTTTTGTAGCAGTGTCTTCGGATAAGGGCCTGTTAGTATTTAGCCAAAATTTTGTTTTATTTAAAAGGTCCTCCATTTTCTCATATTTGTTCTCTGCAATTAATGGTACACCTGTCAAAATTGCCATAAACGGGGCAGCCTCAGGGGGTATGTTTACATAGATCTGTTTACCATGTAGGGGGGTTTTACTAGGAACTAGGGGTTTGCTAACTGGAATTTCTTTCCCTTCAGTATTTGGCAGGATTGGGGCAGCTGTATTTATTGGTGTAGCCACCACCATAGAGTTGTTTAGCTTATATCCTGCCGTAGTCACCAGCTTAGTTTTAGACAAGGTAGCTGGTGCTATACAAGGGATAATACCGTTAGGGTCTGAGGACACTGCAGTTTTAGGTTGCTGTGCTTGCGTCTGATTATTCTTAGCACCCTTATTAGCTAAACTAGTATTACTAGTATTATTACCCCCAGTAGCAGCGGGTTGTTTGCTATTCTCTACAAGACTCTCCAGCAAAGCTGTGTTTTTAGATGTTAAGAACTCTAGTTGATCTAGTTTTAGATTAACGATTTGGGTTTTTTCCATCAAAGGATTCAGGAGGCTTTTTATCAGCTTCTCAAGGCTGGCCATAAGGTCCTTATCTTGACTATGGGTTGTTTTTTTTATATAAATTCGAAATACTTTTTTCCATGTCCAAGAGCTGGGATCCTATCTGTGAAAGTCTCTCTTCAAAGGGATTTAGGAGCTTTTTGAGTGTTTCCCATACCACAGTCAGGAAATCTACGTCTTTCCCTTTTATGACGCAAAGTGGCACCCCATTGGTTTCATTCTCTATTACGAGATTCTTATTTCCATGAGTTACCTCCAGCAAATCTGTATCAATTTCTGGTGTTAGATCAGATGGCTGTGTGTTGCTCATTGGAGGTGAATGTAGGGGTAGCGGAAATAGCGCCTTGGTAGGTAACTGTGCCTTCACAATCTTAGCCTTTTTCCTTGCGTATGCTGTCAAGTAATTACGCCTCCTTTTATTTTGTGGCCCTCGTTGTTTAATACAAGAATTTCCCTCACCCAGTTCTATGGGTTTGGGTCTTAGCGCCATTTCCGGGGGACCGCCCTCACCCTCCTTCCCTTCCCCGTCTATCCCGACCATAGAAGATTTTAGGGAATTAGAGGATACTAATGGTGAGCCCCCCTTTGATATGGATGTAGTGGGTACTGATGGCTGGTGAATGTCTGCCTTGGTTTCAATCAAGATGAGAGGTGGGCCAATTAAACGATCAGGAGTTTTAGCGAAGGCTATGGGCCCTAATGAAGATTTTTGGGCCGCTACTAACTCCTGTGACAGTCTCCTTGCGGCATCTAGTTCAATAGAGACTCGGTGCTGCATTTTGGCAATCTCTGTGTCAATGGCTGTGTGGGTCCTGGTAATAAAATCATCCAGGGTACCATTTTTCAGTCTAGACTTAGCTGCCCCTCTCTTTGTACTCACGGGATGACATATTGGCTAATCAAATAAACCGAAGGTTAGGGCCAAAGAGAGTGGCCCAGTCCAGTCTCTCCCAGCCTCTAACGGCCTCAAACGGCCCGCTCTTAGCCCGGTCTTTGCCCCGGGCTGCGTCCCGCGCTGCGGGAGAACTGAGCCTACTTATAATGAACGTTGAGGGCGGTAGGCGGGCCAACAGGGAGAGTGGACCGGAAGTTGTTAATCGGTCTTGCAGGGACTCCTGGGTAATGGAGTCCCTGATGCTCGCAGCCCTGCAGCCCTCAGCAAAGTTCAGTTCTGCCCCCAATAGGAAATGTCAATCAGCCGTTCCTCCCAAACCGCTGCGAAGCGGCACCCGCGGAGCGGGTGCGCCGAGGTCCGGCGTCTGTGGAAGGTGCAGGCAAACAGAAGTAAGTGCCTCCTGGCAGATGCGCTCTACAGTTAAAATGGTGTCCCAAGGATACAAGGCAGAACGGGGTTTAAAAAGCCCTCCAGTGGGCGGTGGGCGGGCCAACAGGGAGAGCGGACCGGAAGTTGTTAATCGGTCTTGCAGGGACTCCTGGGTAATGGAGTCCCTGACGCTCGCAGCCCTGCAGCCCTCAGCAAAGTTCAGTTCTGCCCCCAATAGGAAATGTCAATCAGCCGTTCCTCCCAAACCGCTGCGAAGCGGCACCCGCGGAGCGGGTGCGGCGAGGTCCGGCGTCTGTGGAAGGTGCAGGCAAACAGAAGTAAGTGCCTGCTGGCAGATGCGCTCTACAGTTAAAATGGTGTCCCAAGGATACAAGGCAGAACGGGGTTTAAAAAGCCCTCCAGTGGGCGGTGGGCGGGCCAACAGGGAGAGCGGACCGGAAGTTGTTAATCGGTCTTGCAGGGACTCCTGGGTAATGGAGTCCCTGACGCTCGCAGCCCTGCAGCCCTCAGCAAAGTTCAGTTCTGCCCCCAATAGGAAATGTCAATCAGCCGTTCCTCCCAAACCGCTGCGAAGCGGCACCCGCGGAGCGGGTGCGGCGAGGTCCGGCGTCTGTGGAAGGTGCAGGCAAACAGAAGTAAGTGCCTCATGGCAGATGCGCTCTACAGTTAAAATGGTGTCCCCACTCACCATCAGGTAGGACTTCCCTATGGGTCAAAAAACACACCTTTAGAGACTTCGTTCTCTTTCTCAACAATCATAAAACACTCTTAAGCCAAAAACATACATACCAGCCATCCTCCACCCATAGAACCAAAGAGAGCCCTTCTTCAGCACCAGCCAATCAGGGATTAAGTCATCCAAATAAACATGAAGGTTTTCAGTTTGTAATCGTAAGAAAAGAAAAAGATAGCTGGCAAACCAAAAAGAAATCACTACTGGCACTGTCTCCCCTGGAAAAACAAGGCAGTCACAGAATGGCAAGGTCAAAAGATAAACAGATCTGAGGGAATTCAACTCCTCTTTGGAAGATACACTCTTACCCGGCAGCAATAACTCCAGAGTGTCTTCGTATTTCCAGGTCCAGCTCCGGTGCATACTCTGACCGGAGTCAGCAGAAATCCTACCTAGCAGAAAGGCCAATCGACTGATCTACTCCGCTGAGTAAAATCCTACATAAAGCTGTCGGTCAGACACAGGAGGGGGCAATCCAGCAGCTCCCGGTCTACCAATAAACAGAACAAAGAGAATCCTTGAGCGTTTCCCGGGACGGGCCAGGAGGGGGCAATCCAGCGTCTCCCTGCCGCCTCCGAGAACAACAGCGAGAACGGAAACAAACAAGGCGTTCTGCTCGGCCAAGCAGAACGCAACCAGGGCACAGAACGAAACACCGCAGCCGCGGTGTTACAAAGGGAAAAGCAGAGGTCTCCAGTGGCTCCGCGGGGACAGGGTGTCCGCCAAAACCACTTCCTCCCAACTAACAAGAATCATGTGCGAGGCCCCCCCCACCGTGTCTCGTGTGATTATATGGCAATTCCAATACCTCCCAGAAGGATGGCCTTCTGGGAGATGTAGTCCTACCACGCTGCATCCAGGTAGGCACCTGTCAGACCCTGACACAATGAACCCTCACCAACCACCCCGACACCATGAAGCCAAAGATCGACAACTGGACAGCCCTCACCATCGAAGACACACTGAAGACTATGAACTCAATGCACTCCGGGGTCCCCACGGACCCCTGCCCCCCACATTTTCAACTGAGACACCATCGCACCCATGCTCCGCCACACAATCAATTGCTCCCTGGCAGCCGCATTGTTCCCTGATGAGTGGAAACACGCAGAGCTCAACCCCCTCCTCAAGAAACCCTTAGCGGACCCCACCGACCTTAAAAACTACATACCCATCTCCCTGCTCCCCTTCCCAGCGAAAGTCATCGAGAAAGCCATCAACAGCCAACTTGCCACATTCATCAAAGAGCACAACATCTTCAACTTCTCCCAATCTGGCTTCAGAAAAAAACAAAGCAAGGAAACCGTCCTCCTCGCCGCAACAGACAACATCCGCACCCTACTGGACAAAGGAGAAACAGTAGCCCTCATCCTCTTCGACCTCTTAGCGGCATTCAACACCACACCCTAATATACATACTCCACGACACAGGAATTCAAGACAAGGCCCTCGACTGGATCTGCTCCTTCCTCTCTGGCAGAATGCAGCGGGTCAGACTCCCCCTTTCCTCTCGGACCCTACACCAACGGAGTCCCCCAGGGGTCCTCCCTCAGCCCTACGCTCTTCAACGTTTACATGGCTCCGCTTGCCCCCATTGTCAGAACCTACGGACTCAACATTGTGTCATATGTACACAACACCCAACTCATCCTCTCCCTATCCAACGAACCCAACACTGCCAGACACAATTTTCGAGAAGGCACGGAAGCAGTCGCCAAATGAATGAAACACAGCTGCCTTCAACTAAACACCAACAAAACAGAAGTATTCATCATGGGCCCACACCCCGACACCTGGAACAACACCGGGTGGCCCCCCCGCCCTCGGAAGTCCGCCCACCCCCACGGACCACACATACAACGTGGAAATCATCCTGGACTCCAAACTCAAAATGGACTGCCAGATCAATGCCGTCTCGTCCTCTGGCTTCCACACCGTCCACCGTACTACAAGAAATCTCCCTCACGACCCATTTATTCTAAGGATTCATATCATGAATTCCAACCGGGGCACTAACAACCACAAGAAAACCATTTGTTTTATTTACTTCCGTATTTCACTTTTTTTCTTTATTATTTTTGTATGATTATTTTGTTACTTTTTTCTTTTTACATTCAATTTTCTTTCTTTAAAAATTTTTTTTCATGGTACATACAAACAGTTTTTTTTCAAAAGATTTTTTTTAACAGTATTACAACAACATATCTTGCTATATGGTATACACACCTACTAGACTTTGTGTACATCTGGGTAGAGACAACATGCAACTATCGACATGCATACACACTTCACACATACACTATTCATCCATCACAATTTTTCTGCACGAGTTAACACGTTTTAGTTGGTTGTCTAAAATCAAAAGTTGGTTTAGCTTCATTCAGTAGGAGAGTACTAGACTTGGTCAACGCGTTTTGGTGGAATAGACGATGATTGAACCACCTTCAGGACCCGTCAGAATATTGCATAGAGACTCCACACCCAGGAATATTATTCAGTAATCCTCCTCAGTAGCCTCATACTCATGGGATTTATCTAGCTTCTTTCCTTCTTCATACGCTCCTAGTTACTTCACCAATGTGTGCTTTATAGCTTTTTGGCGTCATTACATAATTTTTGCAAGGGATGGACACCGGCTGCTTCTCTTTTGTTTAGCTCTACATTTTCTTTCCAAATGTATCCTCCTTATGTGTGGTATTCACTTTCTGCAATTGTCTTTCTTCTCGAGTCAGTCTTCTCTTTTATCTCCTTTATTTCTTTTACAGGGTACGTCTTAACGACTGCTCCTAGGTCATTTCTTTGTATGTAGCGATGTTCCTGAAGAGAAAGTCCCGTAGCAGCTCACGCGTCCACACCGTCAGCTGTAACAGAAATAAAGGAGATAAAAGAGAAGACTGACTCGAGAAGAAATCTTCCTCAACAGGTCTACTTATCTGCTCTTGCATATTCTGGAGAGATTGTGGACTTGAGGAGGTTTGCAGCCCTATACGCCTTTACTCTGGAAGTCAAGGAGGCTAAAAATGCATTATAAGAATCACATCTGCTGAAAGGGCATCTGCACTCCTGTCCAAGCACCAGCTACTCCAGACCATCCACGAGGATTTGTAAAGTCTGGTAGTTCTAGAGGCCTAGGACTGATGGATGAGCTGAGCAGCCTCCAGGGGTGTTCCTTTCAAGTGAGCAATCACTTGTCTCATAACCTTGGTGAAACAGTACTAAAGAGAGAGTGAATGGGAGGCTTTTGAATCTGAAAAATGTGTCTGAACAATGCATTCCTTTACCACCCATTTCTTTACCACCCATTCTTTTACCACCCATGCCTTTACCACGAAATTGCCTGGTAAAGGCAGGAGTGGTAAAGGCATGACTGGTAAAGGGATGTGTGATAAAGATCACACCCCAACCCCACTGCCCAGAGCCATCAACGCTAACCTGACCTGAGCTCTAATCACTATTCCAACCCCAAACCCTACCCAACCCCCCTGTGCATTAAAAAACTACCCCGGCCCCTCCCTGAGCCCTATAAACTACCACCAACCCTTAAAAACTACCACCCTTCCCAAAACCCATCCCCACTTACCAGACCGTGTCCTCGCCCAATCCTTTCTTATGCCCACTGATTCCAGCATCTAGACCGTGCACTGCCTTAACCATGCATATATGTGGTTAAAGCATATGCGTGGTTAAGGCAAGCGTGGTTCTGCTTGCGGGGATCGGCATGTGTGGATCAGCCTGCGTTATAATGGCAGATTTCTGATTCTAAGGTATGTGTTATGAAGTTCCAACTGGACCATCCAGTGTCTCTCTCAAGCAATGAATCGATGAAATGAATGATTGTTCCCATCTTGAAAGGATGGTACGCAACACAATTGTTGAATAGCATGAGGTTAATAACATGGTGAAACTTCTTGCTCGTTTATTTGCACTAAAATATTGTGCTTAGGAACATGGACTGTTTGAACAATGTAAATTTGCTTGCTTTTGTAGGTGACAGTTTACTTCCTGAGACACTAAAAGTTCCTGATCTTTGAAAAAAAATAAGGGAATGAGACTAAATGGCTTGCACTTGATTATCGTAAAGATTGATGCAATAACCCTAAACTGTATGCACAACCCACAGGTCTTAATGATAGCTTGCCATGCATGTAGGGAAAAAAATAGATAAACCCCTACTAAAGGATGGCCAGAATATAACATTCTTATCTGGGTTTTGGATTTTTCTTTTGTGATGTGTTCGGAAATGTGATGAGTGCAAGGCACGTAATCTCACAAAAGACATGATCTGCCATCTTTTTCCAGTCCAGACCTTATCAAATGTAAAGATCTGGATAGGTATGTTTCTGCAGTTTTTGGATATGAAGTTATGCATTTCTAGAAAATAGTGTAAACACCTATGCTGCAGCTAAAAGTGCAAGCCAAATCCTTCAACATCTGGTTATGCCAAAGACCTCCCTGACAAACACTCCAATTGCAGACAGGAAAAATAAGGAAGATAGAACTCTTGACATCCTCACACTACTGAGGTTTTCCGTACAACAGTGAGACAACTCAGCACATCAGCCTAAGCTGTGTACTGCATCACCCATACCACCAATGAAGATACCAGTAGTAGCAAGAATTCAAGACAATCCAGCATTGCACTAACCCCCGGTTTGCCCCTTTTATCTCACACTCCAAGCACAATCGCATTGCAATGCAATCAACCTCCCAGTTAATTAAAACAAATTCAAACGTTCTGACAGTACATTGACAACATCAAGCTTGCTTCTCTTCTAACACCCACTCCTCTGCACTGCATCCCACAAAGGTCTTTCTTCAACCTCTCTCCCACAGACCCCACTGACATCCTCAGCTCCCAAAGCTACCACCTTTGAAGATGAGGTATTGTACTCGACATTCATGAAAGTCCATCTGGAGAAGCTCTCTTTCCCCTGCGCACCATTGTCATGTCTCCCTCACTTAAGGCATCTTCCCAGAACTCTCTAGACATGTCAGATCTTCCCACTCTTGAGGAAACCCATGCTAAACAACATTGCCTATTACTGGTCACTTACTAACCTGTCCTTTATTGGTAAAAAAATGGAGAAAAAAGAAATCAGGAATTGCACAACTCCAAGATCACATTAATGTGAATATTATCCTTCATGGCTACAGAGCCAGCATCAGAACACACTGCAGCACAGAGATGCCGACCCAACAAATCAGATGCTGCCCTTTTGACCACAGGTAAAGATGATCGCTGCCTCCTGGCAGTGCTGGACCTCGTAGTGGCCTTCAACACCATCAACCATCCTTCTCCCCACACCCTTGAGCTTCAAATGTGATTCACTGGTAACACACTTCACTGGTTCTCCTATCTATCCAACTGGCACCAGTTTGTTCATATAGGCACCATCCTGTATCAGAAGATCCACAACACCTGTGGAGTTCCCTAGGTCTATATCATGTCCTCTTATCTACAACCTCTAAATGAAGGATCTTGTTACTCTACTCATTGATCATAGAATGAAAAGCATTAATACACCAGAGAACACTATATTGAACGTTGCCCCTGCTCCAGGTACCCAATGCCTCAAACATTGCCTGCAACTTCACCGAAACATAATTCCAGCTATTTGCCAAGACTAGCAACCAACAACTAGTCCAACCCTGGCTCAAGCAATATGATCCTGGATGAATTCAAACCTTGACTTTCACCCAAAGCCAAGTCATTCAGATTCACTCTGGGGATGGACTTTACTCTCAAGGACACAGACATGAAAACTGAGATAGCCTGGTACCAGGTCTCTCTAATAAAGTGAAACTAATCATTTCTAAAGTTACTTCAGGACTGCTGTTCAAGCCCTTCTACTCTTGCATTTGGATGGTGCAATGGGCTTCTCCATGGCCTCCCAAACACCACACTGCCGCGTCCTTACGGCATCATACACATTGTAGCAGGCGTTATAAGGCACTTGAACAAATATGCTCACATCACCCCCATCTTGATAAAACTCCACTGGCTCTGCTTGCTAGTCCTTACCATTTACAAGATTATTTGCTTCATTTGCCAAGCCATTACAATCTACACCTCCGCCTACATGTCAGGCGAGAGGGCCATCTCTGATATCCCTTGCCACACCCAAAGGCAGGACATCATCATACTGGAGATAAAGTATAAGAAAGTCAGACGCCATCTATCCATTCAGAACTTGGAAAAACATTCTTGTATCCATCAGTATTGCCCCAACTCTGCTCTAAATCAGGAAAGAGTTGGCGATCTACCTCTTTATATAGCATAATTTTCAATGGCGCATAGACTGATACTAAAATCATCAGCCATGCCATGAGGTGGGATGTATGACATTACAACGCAAGCTTTTACCATGCATGCCTTTACAACGCGGTTTTTACAACGCAAACCTTCACAACGCATAGCGCTTTGGGGTGCTGGATAGTGAATAGTTTAATTTACTATTCCAACTCCAGTCCCCGTGGGCACTAGGGAAGGTGTTGGA
The DNA here is from genome assembly GCF_964261635.1 of Lissotriton helveticus. NCBI lineage: Eukaryota > Metazoa > Chordata > Amphibia > Caudata > Salamandridae > Lissotriton > Lissotriton helveticus. The sequence goes on from NC_136063.1 coordinate 1,586,215,672, forward strand.
TAGTAAATTAAACTTATTCCCTATCATAGAGCGCCCCCCAGCGCAATGCGTTGTAATGGTTTGCGTTGTAAAAGTTGCGTCGTAAAGGCACTGCGTAGTAAAAGTTGCGTTGTAAAGGATGTTTCCCCATGAGGTGCCTACTCCTTATGTCTAAGGCTTTATCATCTTGCTGGCTCCATTCAAGTGGCTTCTAGCAAGTCTAAATTGAATACCATTTGTCTCAGGAGGAGGCAGAGCACTGGTGCGAACATCGCTGAGTCACCGAGAGGCCTCGGAAGACACTGCCACTTTTGAGGCAGGGTGAGGTGGACCGAAGCACACAGAGCAGCGGTGGCCAGGCAGTTGGCTTCGGGTTAACCCATTGCCCTACTTGCCATCGAAAAAGGGCCCCCATTCGGAAAATTACCAGACTGCCCTCCCACTTATTGGCCCTCTCCTGCCTCTTAAGTGCATTCAGCCTGCCAGCTATGCCTGCCTCGGTCCAGTTCCCCAGAGCCAATAGCCTAGACAATTGCTTGGCCAAGGGCATAAGGCAATAGAAAGTCACCCACTATTTGGAGCCAGAGACTCCAGCAGCTGTATGTGAGTGAATGAATGTGAGTGGTCTGGAGTAGTGGTGGGCGGCAACCTCCACTCCGCTGGCAGAGTTTGCAGAGTTTTGAAACTCCATGCTCTGCTGCAATGCAAAGTTCGGTAAAACTCAGACAGCCGCCTCGGACCAAAGTTTACCAGCGTCACACACACAAACACACTACGCCCCCCCCCCCCCGTCACCAACTGGTTGGAACTGCACTAGTCATTCACCTACCTGCTGAACTGTTTTGAACACACCATATTTCCTTCGTATTCATATTTCAGAGTGATATTATGCAGATGTTCAGCCAGATTAATTAGTTTCATGTCAGCTACAGATTTGGCCGGCTGCAGTGCACACGTCACATATCAAAGTGTTGAGACTTTAAAAGAGGCAATGCTTTATTGTTCATAACAGCGAAACCACGAGAGTGCGTCTCATCAATGAAGTACAGAGTGCCAATGACTGTTAACAGCATTCGTACTTCGTTGATGAGAAAGGGGGCACGAGGGATGCACTTTCAAACATACACATGTATATAGTAGCGCACGCCAGGGTGGAATCCAGAACATAGAACTGCTGCCATGTAATCATGAACATAGGAGAAAGGCTACAAAAGAAAGCACCATTACATCATCTACCTCCCATTAAAGTAAACAAAACATGCATGCAAATGAGTTTCCCAGGCATAATAAATGGAAATAAAGAGACATGACAATTACGATACGATCTGCATACACCAGATGCAGATGACGTGTCTCCACTCACTTCACTTTGTTGATGACACACAACTTGTTGAGAAGTTGATTCAACAGGTTGTAAGGTACTAGGTGAAATGTCAAATGGAACAATATTATGATTAAATTGCCTATTCACAGAACTGTTTGAGGCTTCAACAGACAAGGTCCCCAGTGAGAAATACGAAAAGTTCAAGTTATCCCCAAGATGAATATTCTTAGAGGTGAGGATTTTAGATGCCTGTTCAGGAGACAGTCGACCACAACCTTCTTATTCAACCAACCCTTTTTGACCAAAAAGAGTGATCCCTTGGCAGTCTTGAGAATTTGTACAGGTAGGGAGAATTTTGAGGCACCTTTCTTTATCTTGTTAGGATTTTTTACCATGACCCAATCACCAACTTGGAAATCAAGAGAAACACTGCTATGCATAGAGTCAAGACATTCTTTTTCATGTTTTGTTTATCTCTACAAGATAAACAGGGTTCATCTTTCTATGTTTAAACTCTTTTATCCAGCTAGGACACCAATTGCCATTAGGATCTCTTTTGTTAAGAAGTCTAAAGGGAGAAATCCCTGTTGTAGAATGAGGAGTGGTGATCTAAGACCAAATTTTCTTTTTAGAAAATCATCTACTGGAAGATTGCAAGCCAAAACAGATTGTATTTCCTCTTTTATGAACCTATTCATTCTTTCAACCAGGCCGTTGAAAGAAGGAGAATACAAATGAATTTTAGATGCTTTAGATCATGACACCTGAGGATAATCTTGCATTGACACAGAGGTAAAATGTGTGGCGTGGTCAGTCACTATTACTTTTGGAAAACCTTCAGAGTTAAAAACTCTGGTCAAAAAATGAATCAGCAACAAAGTATTAGGTGTATTACAGAACTCAAAATCAACCCATTTGGAAAAGTAGTCTATTAGCACAATAATATACAGTTTGTCAACAGGAAGTAAAATCAATAGGGCCAGCAAAATCAAGGGCTAGTTTTGACCATGCATCTTCAGGTACAGAAACACAATGTAAAGGAGACTTTATGGTTTTCCAATGTTAGTCCTAGACTAAACATGTTTGGCAGTTACCTATCCATTATGAAACATCTTTATCCAAGGCAGGCCATCAAAAATGATCTTTTAGTTTTCTAGAAGTACCTCCTATGCCTAAATGACCTTCATGAGCCTTTTGAAAATTTTTTACATTGAGAGAAACAGGGCGAACAGACTGATCGCCAAGCATGAGAACGTCATTTTCAATAGAAAGATCATCTGACACCCGAGCAAAAGATCTTACAGAAGCAGGTAAGGAGTGCTCTTTAGGCCAACCTGAAACCACCATGTTCTTTGCAGCCAGAAGAACAGAGTCCTCCTTGGAAGCCTGAATCCAGTCATTGTAACCGTACAAGGATGGGGAACTGAACATGTCATTCAATGTCATTAAATTTTGAATCTAAGCGACTGTCCTCCACAGGTAATCTTGAGAGACAGTTGGCTCTGGCATTACGTCCACCAGGAATGTACTACATCACAAAATTGAATTCATGTAATCATTATAGTATGCGGACCAATCTGGCAGAAGCTTTGACTGTGCCATTCCCATTTAATAGGTGATGTAACAGCTTATGGTCAGAATATCACTCAAAGGGTGTACCCCAAATAAATGTATTTTAAACATCTCAACAGTCCAGGTACATGCAAGAGCTTCTCCTTCTACTGTACTATAATTGGGTTCCGAAAGAGATAAAGTTCTTGAGGCGAAGCCTACTGTGTGCTCCGTCCCACTAGTCCATTGACATATTAGAGCTCCTAAACCAAATTGACTTGCATCTACAGAAATCGAACTTTTTTGACCTGGAGCAAAATATGAAAGAGCAGGTGCCTCTGTAATCAATCTTTTGACTAGGTCAAAAGCATGGTTTACCTCTTGAGTCCAGACAAAACTTGAGGTTTTTGTTTTTTTAGAAGTGCACGTAATGGTTGTACGACTTGAGCATACCCTGTAATGAACCTGGAATAATACTCTGTCATACCCAAACATGACTTTAAAGAGTCCTTGTCTTTAGGAATTGCAACTTTAGAGATGGCTTGTGTAAGAGACAACTTAGGTTTAATACCAAATGAAGAAATGGTGTGACCCAAATATTCTATTAAGTTTGAGAAAAAATTACACTTGTCTCTGCCTAGAGTGACTCTCACATCCGTAAATTTGTTTAGAACTTTCTTCAAAGTAATCATGTGTTCATCCTTGCTTTTGTGAAAAAATTAATACATCATCCTGGTATACTTGCACCGAGTCAATTCCCTTTAGAATTTGGTCCATGAGTTTTTTAAATACACTGGCAGCAGAGGCCAAGCCAAAGGGTAATCGTAAATATTTGTATGCTCCAAAAGGAGTCACAAATGTAATCAAATCAGTGGAAAGGGAAGAAAGGGGAATATGGTGTTATGCTGAATGGAGAACTAACAGTGTGAAAAAAAGAGCCACTAATACCAGTTAGGAGATCTTGTATTTTGGGAAGGGGATGGCACTCCACTAAAATGTTCTTGTGCTTTCAAACATACATATGCTAATAGTAGCGCACACCAGGGTGGAATACAGAATATAGAACTGCTGGCATATAATCATGCACATAGGAGAAAGACTACACAAGAAAGCGCCATTCACATTTCTAGCCTCACCACTGACCTGGTTGCTCCCAATGTTTGGCTTCTGATACCTTTGGAACTTCATCTACAAAGGGTAACCCTCTGGTTGAACTTGTCTAGACTGCTTTATCCCAAGAATTTTGTTCCTCACGTGAACTGTTGCCCCTCTCTGCTACGTCTAGCTTATTACCTATAGCTTGGAACATACTATCATGGAATGTTGCTGGCCTCAACTCCAAACTGGCAGACCTGGACTGGGGGCATTTATTGTTTCTTGATATCTGTATACTGCAGGAAACCTGGTGTTTAGCTAGTTTATAGACCGGGGTATACTACCTTCTTTTGTCAAGCTACTCTGGTGGCAGAGGCAAACCGCTGGTGGTTTAATTATGTGGTTTAAAAACTCGCTAGCCCTTACCGTTAGGAGGCTTGATATCAACTTGTGTAATGTGTTGGGGGTGTCCCTTGCTGGGGAGGACTATCATGTCATGTTTTTAATATCTATAGAAGAATATGCTGCCCAAGATGCCCTACAGTTGGATCTGACCTCAGTTAACCCCTTGCCTACTTATGAAGGAACCACGCCGTCATGAGTTACAGGCGTAGTGTGCTCATGACGGCATGGTTCGGTCAAGCGGCTGCCGCTTGGCCCAGGAGGCATTAATTCCCCGCCTGTGCGGGCGAATTAACGAGCGGGCAGGGCGTGACGGAACCATGACGTCATGAGCACACACGGCCCGTGACTCATGATGGCGTGGTTCCGTCACGGGCACCGCAGCACCAAGCTCAACCCCTAGCCCCCCGCGCCTTAGGGCCTGAAATAGCAGATTGACCTCCGATTATAGGGGGGGTTCGTACATTTAAGCACATGTCCCAAAAGAGTTGCATTGATTATACATTTTTGAGTCTACCTCTGTGGCTCTCACTTATGGACATGTTGATTGTTGAACGCTTTGATAGTGAACATAATGCTCTCCCATTTGACACTCAGTAGACTTGAAACTGGTGTCCACCTGGGTTGTATCTCCAAATCTATGGCTGAATCATTACTCACAAATAACAAGCAGGCCCTAAAATGGGAGACTGTCTGCAAGGACCCAGACAGGTTGGCCCAGATTTACAGCCGGGTGGCTGATGCCATGAGTGTGTGGATTGAGACTCCTGACCCTGTGGTTAAACCCAAGTCTCATAAAAAATTGTTCAGGTCACTTGAGGGCCCACTTTGTACGGTTGGTTGTAGGGCTCCCAGGAAACACTGACTGTTGTATGAAGCTAAGACACACCCTTATCGAAAGTATGAAAGCTGGAAACAAGCTAGCTATTTCTAGTACCAGGAAGGAGTACAAGGACACATTTTCATGGGCTAAACAGGATTCGGAGCATGAGTTGTGGGAGGTTTTGCAGATGCAAAAACAACAGTTGATGGACAGAATGCAGAACAATGTCATACATTCACCCCAGTACAGAGATCTGGGCCTAAATCCATCGTTTTTTTGCACTCCACACCACCCCAGTTCAATCAATCAATCAATCATGCCATTTGTATAGCGCACTACTCACCCGGGAGGGTCTCAAGGCGCTTGGGGGGAGGGGTATGCTACTGCTCGAACAGCCAGGTCTTGAGTTGTTTCCTGAAGGCGAGATGATCCTGGGTCAGCCGAAGGTGGATGGGGAGGGAGTTCCAAGTCTTGGCAGCCAGGTAAGAGAAGGATCTTCCTCCGGCGGTGGCTCTTCGGATGCGTGGTACGGCTGCGAGGGCGAGGCTGGTGGACCGTAGCTGGCGGGTGGGCGTGTAGAAGGTCAGGCGGTCGTTGAGGTACTTGGGGCCCAGGTCATGGAGAGACTTGTGTGCGTGGGTGAGGAGCCGGAACGTGATCCTCTTTTTTTTTTTTTTTTTTATCCTCATCTGCCCGACACACGTCCCTTAGATGCAACGAAAGTCACCTGACCGGCTCACTGCCATTGGGAGCGATGCCCTGAGAATTGAGCCGCTACACGTCTAGGCAGAAATTTTTATGAGTTGGTGGGAACAACCATGCATCTTGTGACGATATCTCAAGGCAGCTTCGTGCCAATAAATCCAGTATGTAGGTGTCGAGATCTGGGCGGACCACCATACTGTACCATTAGATAGGTGGGCTTAATCATCGGATATTTGGGGAAAAAAAATAAATAATAAATAAATAAAAACCCCAAGAAGAAAAAGAGAAAAAGAAAAAAGAAAAAACCTCACTTCCACTCTGTCAGGAATTTCCAAAATGTGAGGTTCTGAACTCTACATGATCTTTTCATGTCTACCTTGGAGGTTTCATAAAGTGAGGTTAGCCATGCTGAGTGAGAGGGAATGGTGGTGTCCACCCAGTGCATGCATATCTGCCGTCTTGCCAACAGGATGGCATAGAATATAAAGGACCGTATTGCCCCAATGATGTTCTGGTCGAGACCAAGAATAACAAATGGTAAAGTTAAGGGAATGTTGATCTTAGTAATTGAATCCAAAGTTGCTTTGATCTCCATCCAGAAAGTAGATATGTGGGGGCAGTCCCAGAACATGTGTATATCGGAGGCTGCTAGCAGTTGGCATTTGTTACAGCATTTCCCCTCTTGATATTTGGATAAACGTAAAGGGGTGAGATAGGCCCGATGTAAGGTGAACAGGTGATTTCGTCTAAGCCAAGCGGGTTTAACCAATTTATACAAAAGGGAAAAGGATTCTGTCCACCGGTCCTCGTCTAGTGTCACAATTTCTCTACACCATAGCTCCGTTGGGAGATGAAAGTCCCCATCTATCTCTTCCAGTATGGACCAATACCAAAGAGCCACCTCTTTGCCCCCTGTCTGTTTTTCGACTAGCTGTTGTTCTAGGGGACTAATTCTCCCGGTATTAGAGTCTTTTCTGATTAATTCTGTGGCCCAGCTACTAATTTGTGTGTACTTAAATCTTGACAATGTCGGCCCTACTTTCTCCCTAAGGACATCCCACCGTATCAAGATACCTTCATATAACAGTTCACCCCATCTAGAAAGCCCAGCAGTAATTAGGGGGGTAGCCAGAGAATCTTGCAGGCACAATGGGAGCCCAGGAGAATCCCAAATTTGAGCGTAATTAGAATAGTACGCCAACCCCACTCTACGTTTGATTTGTACCCATGACTTAAGTTGTGTTAGTAGAGTCTTTAGCCTCACCTTCTTGAAGAATTTTCGATCTCCAAACTTAAATAAAAACCCACCTAATGGAAGGTTTGCCCCTACCAGCATTGCCTTAAATAGCTTCCCATTTGAAGTAAGATCTGGTGACCTCAAGAGCATTCTTGAGTGGGAAAGCTGGAATGCCCAGGAATAGTACTGCAAGTCTGGGAGAGCCAATCCACCTTTTTCCCTCCTCCTCCTCAGTTTTTTCCAAGCCAACCTTGTGGCTTTATAGCCCCATATGAAGGAATTGATTTCTTGTTGGCACTTAAGAAGTTGCTTTGAGTCAAATGCAAGGGGAATTGTGTTAAAAGTAAAAGTCAGTTTCGGAAGGATAGACATCTTTACGATATTCACTTTCCCATAAATTGATAATCTAAGACCCGCCCAAGATCTCAAAAGGGCCCTACATTCTCTAGCGATCAGGTCTAGGTTTGTTTTTGCTAAGGCTTCAATATCTTGTGTTATTTTAACTCCGAGGTAACGCATTGAACAGATTGGGGGCGCCATTCCAACCCCCGGATTGGCAATATTCCATGTCATTAGCTCAGTCTTATCGGCGTTGATATCATAGCCTGAAATACATCCGAATTCCTTGGCCCTTTTGACCACTATGGGAAAAGCATTTACTGGATCGCTGGTGTAGATTACTATATCATCGGCGTAAAGCCCTACTTTCTTTACCCATCCGCCAAATTTAAATGAAGAAATTCTTGAGTCGTCCCTAAAAGATTGTGCAAGTGGCTCAATGTATATATTAAAAAGTAAAGGGGACAGGGGACACCCCTGTCTAGTTCCCCTGGTAATCAAAAAGGGCTGGGTAGATACACCATTGACCATAATACTTGCACTAGGAATTGCATATAGGAGTCCAATTGATCTCCGAAAATTTGGACCGAGTGCGAATTTCTTCATGGTCTCATCTAGGTATGACCAGTTTACTCGATCGAACGCTTTAGTAGCGTCGAGGGTCATAATGGCCAAAGGAAGAGAGAACGTAGAGGCTATATCCACTGCCCCAATTAGGTCATACGTAAGGTCCGAGAGTTGTCGACCCTTTATGAAGCCCTTTTGGTCTGTGTGGATTATTGAGCCAACCTCACGCCCTAACCTGTTTGCCAACACAGCTGCAAAGAGCTTATAGTCGCTGTTTAGGAGCGATATCGGCCTATATGAGCCGCACTTAGCTGGGTCTTTTCCGGGTTTCAGGATCAGGACAATAATCGCCTCGCCCCATGATTTAGGAGGGGTCATCCCGGTTATTAAGATGTCATTAAAAAGCCTTGTCAGCACCGGAACTATTTCGGGTGCTAGGACGCGTAGTAGTTCACCAGGGAGACCATCAGGGCCAGTTGCCTTACCCCTCTTCACCTTGTTAATGCTTTCCCTCACTTCTTCCTCTGAGATAGGGCTGTCAAGACGATCTCTTTGTTCAGAGCTAAGAATGGGTAGACTAATCTTCTCCAGCCATCTGGATTTTGATATCAGGTCCCCCAAGGTCTCTTCCTTATATATTTGCTGGAAAAACTCCCGAAATGCTTCTCCAATATCTTTGATGGACGATCTTTCAAGTGTCTCGCCCTCTACAGTTATATGTTTTATATGTTTTTTTGCCTGCTCGGATTTAATTTGCCAAGCAAGGACCTTGCCCGCGGACTCACCGTATTCAAAATTGGAGAGCTTACTTACTTCCCATCTCCGTGCGACCCTCTCCTGAAGGATACTATCTAGCTTCTCTTTTAAGTCTTTACGTTGTTCTTGTTCCATGTTGGTTCCATTTCCGGAACCAATACGTTGGTCCAATATTGCTATATCTCTTTCGATATTGGCGATCTTTGCCCTATATATTTTCCCTCGATAAGAGGCCCTGTTAGTTATGTAACCTCTCAAATAGGCCTTGTAGGACTCCCATACTATATTTAACTGAGTAGAGTTTATGTTGGTATCCATGAAAAATTTAGTTTCTTGGATGAGGAGGTCAGTTTCTTCATCCTCTAATAGAATCGTGCGATCAAATGACCATAAAGTCTGAGAGGATTGCTGAGCCAATTGTAGAGAGAAAAATATAGCGGAGTGATCTGATAAGTGTGAGGGCAAGTATGTTAAGTCCTTTAGGGGGTTTCTTAAAGAGTAACTGAAAAGAGCATAGTCGATTCTCGACTTGTGATTGTATTTATAGTTATGATATGATACGCCGAGAGTCTCACCAGCTCTCTCCCTCCATGGATCCGCCAATCCGAGCGCTGACATAACATCCCCCAATACCTGCCTGGATTTCTTATAGGTTAATGCCCTTGAATTGGGGGATTTATCTAGTTTTGGGTTAAGTACCAAATTAAAGTCTCCCATCCAAATTATTGGACCTTGAGTTGTTAGTAGGTGGTTCTGAATTTTATTCAGATATGAGGGATCATCCTGATTGGGACCATAATAACCAACCAAGTTGTATGTATTGCCCTCTAGACTAACTTTAGCGTATAGCCACCTCCCACTAAAGTCCTCCTCATAGGCAAGAATCTGAGCTCTTATTTGCTTTTTGAAAATAATTAATATACCACGAATGTTCGCATTGTGGTTAGTGCAAATAAAACAGTCTACCCATCTGGTTTTGTTCAACATATCCCTCACTTCATGTTGAAGAAGATGTGTTTCTTGGATGACAATGACCTGCGCTGGAGAGTCCCTCAGATATTGCAATATTCTATATCTCCTGCTCTTAACACGCAGGCCATTGACATTCCAGGATAAAAATTTTATTCCCATCAGCTGATATCCATGCCCTTACCCCAGCTCATTAGAGAATTACATCTCCCAATGCGGATCGAACAGAGTATGCATGTATTTGATAGTAATTGTGGGTTTGAAACGGTGACTGGGCGGTGAGGATATTTTATAGTTTTGCCCCTTCCCCCCCCCTCTCCTCCCTGGAAAACCCCCCCTTAGTTAATCTGGTCGTTGGTGCCAGATTTGTCTCTCTAAGAAGCTCCCCTTGCCCAGGTCTGTTACATATATAAAATATAGCCCGGCATACCTAGATAAATCCCTTTTTTTTTTTTTTTTTTTATATTTTAGGGGAGGCCGTCATGTTATACTTATAGAGAGTGATAAAACTATGAGTGGGTAGTTGTCACATCGTTTTTCCAAATCGGAGTTGGTGCTCTAATAATTTTTCCTTTTTATTTGTTTATATATATATATATATATATATATATATATATATATACATACATAAACATATATATGTTCCGATGCGTGGTACGGCTGCGAGGGCGAGGCTGGTGGACCGTAGCTGGCGGGTGGGCGTGTAGAAGGTCAGGCGGTCGTTGAGGTACTTGGGGCCCAGGTCGTGGAGAGACTTGTGTGCGTGGGTGAGGAGCCGGAACGTGATCCTCTTGTCGACGGGGAGCCAGTGCAGGTTCCTCAGGTGGCTGGAGATGTGGCTGCGTCAGGGGACATCCAGGATGAGTCGGGCGGAGGCGTTCTGGATGCGCTGGAGTCTTTTCTGTAGCTTGGCTGTGGTTCCGGCGTAGAGGGCGTTTCCGTAGTCCAGTCGGCTGGTGACGAGTGCCTGGGTGACAGTCTTCCTGGTCTCGGTCGGGATCCAGCGGAAGATCTTGCGAAGCATACGCAGGGTGTTGAAGCACGATGAGGAGACGGCGTTGACTTGTCTGGTCATCGAGAGGGAGGGGTCCAGGATGAAGCCCAGGTTGCGTGCGTGGTCGGTTGGCTTGGGTGCGGTGCCCAGGGCCACCAGGAGTCGTCCCAGGCGGAGGGCGAAGATCCCAGGATGAGGACTTCCGTCTTGTCCGAGTTCAGTTTCAGGTGGCTGTCCTTCATCCACTCGGCGACGTCTTTCATCCCTTCGTGTAGGCAGGTTCTGGCGGTGTCTCTGGTGAGGGAGAGGATCAGCTGGGTGTCGTCGGCGTAAGAGATGATGTTGAGGTTGTGCTGGCGTGCGATGGCTGCGAGAGGCTTCATGTAGATGTTGAAGAGGGTGGGGCTGAGTGAAGATCCTTGTGGGACGCCGCAGATGACTTCGGTGGCCTCGGAGCGAAACGGGGGGAGGCGGACTCTTTGTGTTATTCCGGCGAGGAACGAGATGATCCACTCCAGTGCCTTCTCTTGGATACCGATGTTGCTGAGGCGCTGGACTAGGGTGCGGTGGCAGACCGTGTCGAACGCAGCGGAGAGGTCCAGGAGGATGAGGGCCACTGTTTCCCCCTTGTCGAGCAGGGTCCGGATGTCGTCGGTGGCTGCGATGAGGGCGGTCTCGGTGCTGTGGTTGGCTCTGAAGCCGGACTGCGAGGGGTCGAGGGATCCGTTCGTCTCGAGGAAGGCGGTCAGCTGTCTGTTGACGATCTTCTCGATGACTTTAGCAGGAAAAGGGAGGAGCGAGATGGGGCGGAAGTTTTTGAGATCGGTGGGGTCCGCTGTAGGTTTCTTCAGGAGGGCGCTGATCTCGGCTTGCTTCCAGCTCTCCGGGAAGGTGGCGGTGTTGAAGGAGGCGTTGATGATGTTCCGGAGTTGGGGTGCGATGGTGGAGTCGGCCTTGTTGAAGACGTGGTGTGGGCAGGGGTCGGTCGGTGATCCGGAGTGGATGGTGTTCATCGTGCGGGCTGTGTCTTCGGTGGTCACTGTGGTTCAGGTGCGAAGGGTGGCGGTGGGGGGCGTTGGTTCGACGGTTGGGTGCATGGGTGGGGCGCCGAAGCTGTTGTGGATGTCGGCGATCTTGCGGTGGAAGAGCGAGGCGAGGGAGTCGCAGAGGTCTTGTGACGGAGTGATGTCGTTGGTGCCGGTGCTGGGGTTGGAGAACTCCTTGACGATAGTGAAGAGCTCTTTGCTGTCGTGGGCGTTGTTGTCCAGTCGTTCCTTCAGGGATTTCTTCTTGGTGGTGCGGATGAGCTGGTGGTGCTTGCGGGTAGCGTGTTTGAGGGCGGTCATGTTGTCGGTGGTCCGGTCGAGGAGCCAGGCTTTCTCGAGGGTGCGGCAGATCTTCTTGGAGTCCTTGAGGTCGTCGGTGAACCAGGATGCCTTCTTGCTTCTGGGTCTGCTGGGAGGGTTCTTTAGTGGCGCGAGGTCGTCGGCGCAGGCGGTCAGCCACTGTGTGAAGTTGCGGGCTGCTTCGTTGGGGTCCGTTGTGTTGGCGGGTGGGCTCTGGCTGAGGGAGGTGGTGAGCTGGTCTGCGGTGATCTTGCTCCAATTCCTGTGAGGTACCTGTTGCGGGTGGTGGTGGGTCGTGGATCTTTTGAAGCTGAAGTGGACGCAGCTGTGGTCGGTCTAGTGGAGTCCGGTGGCGTGGCTGAAGGTGATGTACTTGCTGGAAGAGAAGACGGGATCAAGCGTGTGGCCGGCGTAGTGGGTGGGGGTGTTGACCAGTTGCTTGAGTCCGAGGTTGGCGAGGTTTTCCAGCAGGGCGGCGATGTTGCGGTCCTTGTTGTTCTCCAGGTGGAAGTTGAGGTCTCCGAGGAGGATGTAGTCAGTGGAGGGGAGGGCGTGCGGGCTGATGAAGTCTGTTATGTCTTCGCTGAATTGTGTGCGGGGTGCCGGGGGTCTGTAGAGGAGGGTGCCTCTGAGGGTCGTCTTAGGGTCGGTGTGAATCTGGAAGTGGAGATGTTCGGCTGCGGTGAAGGAGTCGTTGGCGTCGGTCGTGATGCGGATGGTGTTCCTGTGGACGATGGCGATGCCACCTCCGGTCTGGTTGATGCGGTCCCTCCTGATGATCTTGTACCCGTCCGGGATGGCGATGGCGATGTCGGGTGCAGAGGAGGCGTTCATCCAGGTTTCCGTGAGGAAGGCGACGTCCGGTGATGTAGCGTCGAGGAGGTTCCAGAGTTCCACGGCGTGTCTGAACGGAGCGGGTGTTGATCAGGATGCACTTGAGGTGGTTGCTGCTGGTGTTTGTCTTGGCGGGTGCGGGGCAGGTTCGGAGGCAGGTGAACTTGCAGGTGCAGCAGGTGAAGGGTCCGTGGGTGCGTCTCGAGGAGGCTCGGCAGCAGGCGTGGGTCCGGCCGGCATTGAGTGCGTTGAGAGTGGCGGCGTCGTAGGTCAGTCGGGTCGTCTTGCCTCGGCGGGGAGGGCCAGGGGTCCTGGCGCTGGGCGCGGGCCAGGCGCAAACGGGCGCAGACGGGCTTACCTCTGGCGCACCTTCGGCGCTCAATCGGCGCTCCCGCTGCGCGCGTCCGCAGCGCGGTCGCTCTGGGGGCATCATAAGTAAGGAGCCGGGAGGGAGGAGCAGCTGGGTGGCGGGAGCGGGGCGGCGAATAGAATCACAGGGGGGCGGGGCCGCAGGGAGGCAGCGGCGGGAAATTCCAAGAAGCAGCGGGCAGCGGGAAATTCCCAGGAGCAGCGGGAAATTCCCAGGAGCAGTGGGCAGCGAGCGAAGGAATCTGCAGGCAGGAGGCGGCAAAGGCAGGCAGGAGCGGCAGCAGTGAGTGGGGCGACCAAGCCCTGTGGAGGGCTGAGCGGTCACACTCTGTGGTCCCCTATGGTCCCCTTAAGTAAGGAGCCGGGAGGGAGGAGCAGCAGGGTGGCGGGAGCGGGGCGGCGAATGGAATCACAGGGGGGCGGGGCCGCAGGGAGGCAGCGGCGGGAAATTCCAAGAAGTAGCAGGCAGCGGGAAATTCCCAGGAGCAGCGGGAAATTCCCAGGAGCAGTGGGCAGCGAGCGAAGGAATCTGCAGGCAGGAGGCGGCAAAGGCAGGCAGGAGCGGCAGCAGTGAGTGGGGCGACCAAGCCCTGTGGAGGGCTGAGCGGTCACACTCTGTGGTCCCCTACGGTCCCCTTAAGTAAGGAGCCGGGAGGGAGGAGCAGCTGGGTGGCGGGAGCGGGGCGGCGAATGGAATCACAGGGGGGCGGGCCGCAGGGAGGCAGCGGCGGGAAATTCCAAGAAGCAGCGGGAAATTCCCAGGAGCAGTGGGCAGCGAGCGAAGGAATCTGCAGGCAGGAGGCGGCAAAGGCAGGCAGGAACGGCAGCAGTGAGTGGGGCGACCAAGCCCTGTGGAGGGCTGAGCGGTCACACTCTGTGGTCCCCTTAAGTAAGGAGCCGGGAGGGAGGAGCAGCTGGGTGGCGGAAGCGGGGCGGCGAATGGAATCACAGGGGGGCGGGGCCGCAGGGAGGCAGCGGCGGGAAATTCCAAGAAGCAGCGGGCAGAGGGAAATTCCCAGGAGCAGCGGGAAATTCCCAGGAGCAGTGGGCAGCGAGCGAAGGAATCTGCAGGCAGGAGGCGGCTAAGGCAGGCAGGAGCGGCAGCAGTGAGTGGGGCGACCAAGCCCTGTGGAGGGCTGAGCGGTCAGTTCAGACATGGCCATATGCAAATCAGCCTTAACCCTGTGCCTCAGGGAAACAGTCCAGCCCGAACTGCCAAGCCATGTCTTTCCTGGACCGGAATCAAGCATCCTAGGACCGGTTTCTGGCTATCAGCCGTCTTCAGCCAGGATAGCTTGACTCCAGTGGTGTGGAGAGCATGGGACTCACGTCTGAGCATACCCATCCCACTCGGGGTGACAAATGCAATAACAACAGTTGATGGACAGAATGCAGAACAATGTCATACATTCACCCCATTCACCCCAGTCCTGGTTGCAGCCATTAGGATAGGTGATACCATGTCATTCTGGGGAATAATGGCTCATGGTAACTGCTACCGTCACCAGTGTTGAGTACAACCACAGATTTGGGTGGATCACTTTTCTAGCATCTACGCAGCCAAGTCCATCTGTGGAACCAGTAAATTGGTAAATGTGGTTGCTGGTGGCATATGCACTCCTCTGTCCGATGAGTTTAAGGAAATTTTGGAGGAAATTATGGCTCTATCCACTCACAAAGCCCCAGGTCCTGATTCTATCCCTGTGGATTTATTCCAGGCTGAACCTTTGATATGGGCCTCTTATTTTCATCTGCTCATCCTCTCTTTGCTTAGGAGTTGCCCTATCCCAAACTCTTGGCAAACTGCCAAGAATGAGCTATTCACAAAAGCGGTAGTCAAGATGATCCTGGGAATTATAGGCCCATCAGCCTTATCAACACCTCTCAGACACTTCCCCTCCTGACTTATCCTGGGGCAGTTATCGGACTGGGCCATGTATAATTCCTGTAATGCACGCACCTGGTTGTCTCGGGAGTATTCTGGAGTCACGATGCTTACCACCCTGTCTCCCCCTCGTCACCCCCCAGGCGTCAGGAAGAGACACTAACGCCCAACAAGTGACCAAGGGGAACACAGGGGAACAAAACAAGGGTAAGAAAAGAATAGGGGAATAAAGAATCTCCACTCTCCTCGTCTGCTTCTGATGAGGGTCTTTCGGGCACTCACTCTGTAGTAATACAAAAGAACAATTAATGCA
Organism: Lissotriton helveticus; assembly: GCF_964261635.1. Lineage (NCBI taxonomy): Eukaryota > Metazoa > Chordata > Amphibia > Caudata > Salamandridae > Lissotriton > Lissotriton helveticus. The sequence goes on from NC_136063.1 coordinate 1,586,231,160, forward strand.
AGCTATCCCCTCCCTTGTGGTCCCCGATGTAATGTGGATGTAGGAAAGGGTTAGTACCTTGAGAGATGTGGAGAATGCCTGATAACTGGAATCTTTAGGGATAACCTTGGAATGCTGAAGGTATGCCTGTTGTACCAACATTCATTGTATCTGTAAGTTAAATAACCTCATAAATGGTGTACCTCATTATTATAATACTGAATATCAGTATGAATGCCACTCACCAGTTTACAAGGTAACCACGCTCAAACAAATAACTCCCGCACCTAATAAGGCTTAGATGTCGGGATCTTCAATGTGAATCACAGCGCTATGGGAATTCACAACAACACCAGCGCCAATTACTTCCTCCGATACTAATTTTACCGTTATGAATCACGGCAAGATAAATACTTAGACGGAGGTTAGAAACCAAACTCCAGAAACAACGGCTCTACCGTTAGCACCTAATAAGGCTTAGATGTCGGGATCTTCAATGTGAATCACAGCGCTATGGGAATTCACAACAACACCAGCGCCAATTACTTCCTCCGATACTAATTTTACCGTTATGAATCACGGCAAGATAAATACTTAGACGGAGGTTAGAAACCAAACTCCAGAAACAACGGCTCTACCGTTATTTCACGGTAAGCATACAAATCTAGACAGAGGTTATATATAACCACCCGACTACCACCAAACAATATAAACAAGCCGCTCGTAAAAACTTACGACTTCCAGAAGCGAGGAATCACAGCCTAACGGACATAGGACGCCAAGACGAACCTCTAACTCCTCGGACGCCACACAGTAACCCGGAACGAGTAGGACACTTCTCACTGGCTAAACGCGAAGCGTTTCCTGTGAGTTTAGGGCGGGCTTAAGACTACTCCACTTCTCTCTCGCGCATGCGCCTACTCCGAAGCCTGTATTCTCCTCCTTTTCGGCCCCTTTCAACATCGTACAATCCCCGCGGATTTTGCAAGCATGACAATTCCATTCTCTCAGAGTTTCAGAAGGGCTTCTGATACTGGGTTAGTGCGGTGGACCAAATTATCCGCTTCGTTGCCTCTTTTGGAAAACTGTATCACTTGACAAAGGCCACTTAAATGTGTTTTTTGTTAACTTAAAATCAGCTTTTGATTTCATCCCTAGAGGGAAGTGTGGGAGGTTTTGAAGGAGATGGGTGTCCCTGACAACCTTCTGTCTGTACTAATTAGGCTCCATTCACATAACTCAGCTAGGGTCAGATAGATATGGCACCATTTATGAGTTTACGGACTCCTTTAACATTAGCTCTGGTGTTAGTCAGGGTTGTGTGCTTGCCCTTATATTATTCATGTTCTACATTAACGACCTAGTGCTTGAACTCTACTTCCCTGGCAATGCTGCTCCTAAATGGGCTCATAAAATTGCAATGCTGCTCTTTGCAGACGACACGCTACTGATACCTAAAACCCTACATGGTCTGCAACAATTGTGGATTGTTTCCTACATTTTTGCAGCACACAAAGCCTTTAACTTAACATTAAAAGAACAATGTTTTGGTGATTAATCCGCGCAGGGTGTTTCCCTTGAACAAGTCCAGAAGTTTGTATATTTGGGGTTTGTTTAACCCATAAAATGAGCTGCTCCACACATATAAGAAAAAGTGCATTGAAACTCCAACAAGAAGCTGGGGTTGTATCTAAATTGTCCATTAAGGCCCACACATATTATTTTGTCCCAGTGGTGGAGAGTTTCAATTTTAAAGTGAAAAGCTCAGTTAATGCATGTTGCAGAATTCTGGGGACATGCTGTGTCCGATGAACTCTGCAGCAGCAGTACGGCGAACATCGAATCGAGACGCTGAAGCGGTGCGGAGCTGACGGCGGGTGAATCTTGGCTGGTGCCGAGACGGAGAGCGCCGCACCTGAGCCTGGGACCCCCCGTGAACAAAAGAGTCATATTGGCATACCAAACGCGGCTCCAGCACCTATTACCTGCGGAGGAGCGGGAAGCGGTAACGTCTGAGAAGAACGAGCGGCAGCAGCAGCGGGAGCGCAGCTCCCAGACCCCGCCTTCCCCCACTGAAACCTCGAGCAACAGAGTGCAGCGGAGGGGAGAGGCGGCTGGCAGTGAGGGCGAGGGCGATCCTGTGGACCGTGGACAGTGTATGCACTCAGCATCACGAGGCGTGGATAAGGTGGTACGAGGCAGCGGCGTTGCAAGGAGGCAAGGGGGCAGAGTCCCTGTCCCGGCCCGTGCAAGAGGTGAGGAGGAAGCGGGCAGTGAGGGTGATCCTTGAGCCCCGGGTTTGGAGCCCCCCCACCAAGAACCAAAAGTTTTAAAAAAAACAGAATAAACAAGCTGTAGTCACAGCAATGCTCAGACTCAATTGAACTACGGATTTTGTAATTGCGCTGACAGCTGACAGCCACGTAGCCCCTGGAACACGTAACTTACAAAAAAAATAAAAATTAATTAAACGCATAAGAGGCGCCTAGAGCCCGGAGCTGGGGAGGCCAAATAATCAAAGAGGTCCATTACCGGCATAGTGGATTGTGTTTATCCAACTAACCAACTGTATCACACCTAAGGTCCTACACCGGTTAGTCCCCGACGGCAGGTACTTTATATCCCTGCAGTGCCCGGTAGTCCTGCTATAGTGTCATCTGCCTATTGGATATTACACTGCTACCCATACTGTGCTGTGCTGTGCCGCCCTTGGCTACGGTTCTGGGTGGCCTGGTGATAGCGGCATTGGTACTGAAATAGGTTTTGGTGACAAATCTTGTGACGGGATCCGGGATCGCTGAGGAAACAAGCATACAGGCTGGGGCAAGTGGAGGCAACCTATCGCGGGTGTGCTACTGCACTGCCGGATCAGGGGGGAACCGGAGTCAACTGTAGATTACTACCCTCTGGATAACTCCCCCCAGGGCTCTCTCCTGGGCTCAAATGCGTTCAGGGAAGGAAAGAACAGTAGGCTCCCAGATGAGACGGGCACGAAAAATCCAAGCACCTAAGCTGCAAAAAAAGGCAATAGCACAGATAAATGGTCCAAACCAATCTTTAATCTCGCCAATAGCACGGATGTTCGAAAGATCGACAAAGATACCACAGAAATTTGATTTTTGGGTAGATCCAGCAGGAGCACTTATGTCAATGGAATCAGATATAGCCAAAAACCGATTACAGGATCCAATTAAACCAATAAACATCTTTGACGGAAAAAAAAAACACTCAAATCGGATCAGGAACATAATAGTATAAGCAATATGCAACACAAGGACTCATTGTGCGAAACCATGGATCTAAAAGGGGAACTAAAAGAGAATAGCCCAGTAAAGCAAACACAAATGGAAGGAACGATTATGGATGAAAATTAGATGAAAGCTTAAATACAAAATTCACAATTACCTGAAAACTGTATAGGTTTAATAACTGCAGAAATCCCAATACCACTAGAAGTTAAAGTTGAAATAAAGAGAAACCAGGAACTAGTAAATGCAATTAATATGGACACAACGAATACGGTCATAGTGGCAACCACACCACTAAAAAAATCTGGAAAAAAAGACAGTGAACAAATATATGAGTATCTAGATTGTGTCACTCCAAAATCTTTCAATATCAAGGAAAAATACGGGGTGTTAATTATGTAAATTCAGATTGCGCCATCTCAAAAGGAACAAATGTGGAGAATAGAGACCAAGGTGAGCTTAAAGCAGTTAGTACAGGTAATCATGATAACTTGGCTAAAACCAAAAAATTGGAAGGAGATCATCATGCTGATGAAATGGATATTAAAAACCATTCTACTAATAGTAATATACAATTTGACCAAAATCCAAAAAATACAGGAAATCAAGATCTAGGATCTACATGGGATATATTTTATCAAACATCAACATTAACATTAGAGGCATTGACCTACCAGTCAAACAAAATGTATACCCAAATTGAAATACTTGGAGTAATGGACAACGCAGTCACCGGAATAGATCGAAAACTGGCCGAGTTAAACAACTTAATCAACAAAGCCCAACAAGATGCAGCTTCAAACTATTTCGTATGTACTTGTGAACCTATCATAAATAAACTTTCGACTATCCCAGATGTAGTAAACACCATATTAGAAGATATTAAAGACTTAGTACACAAAAAATATGACAACAAAAGAGAGGAGATATGTTACACCCTATGTAATAAACACAAAGATCATAATAACGAAATGGGAAGTTCGGAAAAAAATCTATTGGAACCCGTTGAAGGGAACAAATTGAATCAAATGGAAAAAGGAATAGATCAGAATGTGGAAATTGAATTGGTAACGGAAACTACACAAGCGCCACATGAAAGGATAAATACAGACAAGGAAAATTATCAAATTTACAAGCAAACAAAGAGACAAAGGAAAAAAATTTGCAAGGCGAGAAATAAGGTAAAGAATGAAAATACAGTAAAAGTATATTCTAACCTAGAAAGACCTGTAGAAAGGAGACATGAAGAACCGACTCAGGAGGAATCAGAAATTCAAAATACAGGGCTACAGAGGACTCAGGCGTCTAAAATAGCAGAAAATAATGGAAAATACTATGATATATTTACAAAGTCCGGAACACTCCAGACAGACTACAAACTACATGCAATCAATACAACTACGTTAGTGGACACTATAGATCGACAATTGGTCCCAAAGCAAACTAAGGGTAAGAAAGACCAAGATCAAGATGAAAAAGTAACATGTGGTCAAAAGGGAAACAGAAGTGTTCTAAGGACCCACTTAAATGATATCCAAAGAAGCCCGATGGAAAAAAAGGATAATTTGACCTTTGTAGAGTCCAATACTTTACTAAATGGAGATGGAAATCACTCACGTCAAATACTACAGAGAACAATTCAACAAGATGAAAATAATCCTCTAAGATTAAACGGGAGTCTGTCACAACAAAAAAAACATCCAGATTTCAAAGAACAGCGGATAGATGAATCTGTGACTAATACATCAAAAAAGGAGATCAATGATAACGATTATAAACATAGTAAGGAAAACCTAATTATTACAAAAGTTGGCCAAGATAAGCATATTATTTATAAAAACCATCAAACTTGTGATGAAAAAAAGAAAGAATCGTTGCCTTTGAAGAAGACTGCTCAAATAATTCTTACACCATTCTACGACTCACGAGGTAACAAGGATATTTTGAATAGAGGGAATATTCTTCAGCTGATGAAATCAATACCTTCATTAGAAAAAGTGACAACAAGAGACATTGAATCTGTGGAGTTTGTACAAAACCCGGAAGGCAGCCAACTGCGAACACTCCTAACCGTAAATTCAGTTTCCTTAGTGGACCAAATCCTGCAGGAACAAGAAGTCTTTCAAGGCTGTGTGATAAAAATCACACAACCTGCCTCCAAGCCTTATCCGACTCCATTTACAATTGAAGAACTCCCTTCAAAAAACACTAATGTGAGAAAGAACAATTCAGTGTATTCAATATTAAAAAACCCTTTGGGTAATACACCTCGGGATGATAAAAAAGCCATGGAGGAAATAAAATTTGTAGAAACAAAACAAATACAAGAAAATTGGATTAGGACAGCATTACATGAACAATGACAGGATAAATCGCAATATAAATTAGAAGAACCGAATGAGGATCAGCTATCGATAGGAGTCTGTTCATGGAACATAAATGGATTAGGTAAAAAAATAAAAAACGCTTGAATAGATACTTTGTCAAACCTCTATCAAATCATATTTCTGCAGGAGACATGGGAGACGGACCCATTCATGCTACAAGGGTAAAAAGGATACTATGTGCCTGCAATTAGATATAGCAAATTTGGTTGTCCATGTGGAGGCCTGGCAACCTTTATTTTGATCAATTTGAGAATTGAACATGAACAGCTGGTCACGAATAATTCGAACATTCAAGCAATTAAGTTAAAATATCCAACTAGTGAGGAAAAAAACATGAAAACTCTAATATTAATCAATATATATATATTCCACCAAAATACTCTTCAAGAAAGAATATAAGTGTCGCTCTAACAGGATTTTTACTGGAACAAATAATAATTGACCCGTCTGTTAACTTTATAGTTATAGGTGACTTTAATATAAATCTGCTAATATAATTAACACAGGATGATTGTATACAGTCCCAAAATCATCAATGGTCAATTCCCGAACAAACACTGGATCTCGATATAAATACTAAGCATAACCCAATTGGAAAAAAATATTGATGGATGTGGAAGCACTGGGACTAAGAGTATTAAATGGCAGGTTCTCAACTGACATACCCGCAGGTTGGTCATCCCAAACACAGAAATCAAAATCAAGAATAGACTATACAATGATATCTATAAATATTTTTGATAAAATTGTTTCCTATCGTTTAAAGAAAGTACAAGATAGTGATCATAGCCAACAAATAGTAGAAATAAAACTGGCATGCTCGAAACACCAAAATTATCTAACTACACAAGGCCGAACCTGTACTATCAACTATAGGAAACTCATATGGAAGACAGATAATAAAGACGATATGAAAAAAAAGGCACAAGAACTAATTAAAGATTGCTTCAAAGAACATATTATACAGTCCGCAATTAAGCAGTGGGAACATTTCCCGCAGAAAATAGTTCATCCAAATGATGTTACTTCTTGTAGTAGAAAAACTCAAATTAAAAGGTAAATAGAGATACTAATACTAATCTCCCAGACACGTTTAAAAAACCGAGGCGGACCCGTAATAGATTGAGAAAGCAGCTAACCAGGATCCCGAATAAAGAGGAAATTGAAATCCAACTTAAAAGCACTAACAATAGTTTGAGGAAATTATTGTGGAATGAAAAAAATAGTAAACAGCAAGAGTTATGGGCAAAAATCTTTCATGCTTGCAATCAAGTAAACTCGAGGGAGTTTTGGAAAATTATCAACGGTCTAAGCAGACCAAACAGATCCGTGGTAGCTACCTCCCTAACTGAAGATGATTGGTTGGAATTCCTCAAAAAGACCTTAGACCCTCATTCGGATCTTAACACTCAAAAAGACAAACAGACAATAATGACAGAAAATGAACGAGAAACTAATCCGGAAACTGCTTTCACTGAAATTGAAGTAACAAATATAATAAAGAAGCAAAAAGATGGAGCACCAGGACCTAATGGAATCCCGTTTGTTCTCTACAAGGAAGATCCAGATTTATGGGCTACCTATCTGACTAAGGTTTTTAATGAAGTTGTCCGGTCTAGGCAAATACCAAAATCTTGGAGAGGATCACTAATATCTCCCATCTATAAAAAAGGTAATTGGCAACTACCAGAGAACTATCGTTTGATTACTCACCAAGATACTGATGCAAAACTATTTGCGGGTCTTTTACTATCAAGTTTATCAGATTCGGTTAAGGAAAAGCAAATATTACCCCCAAACCAAACTGGGTTTATCAAAGGCTTAGGAACTTCCACAAATATATTAATTTTATCTGTACTAATGGATAAGGCGCTTCTAGCTAAACAGCCTCGCTACTTTTGTTTCGTCAATTTTAAATCGGCATTTGACCGTGTAAACAGGCACCTTTTTATGGAAAAAACTAGAACCCCAAGGAATTCTGGACCCACTACTAAAACTTATACAATTATTGTATTCTGAAAATTGGGTCAGGGTGATAATCGGTGATGGCCGAACATTATCTAATAAAATACCCACGACACGAGGACTAAAGCAAGGTTGCATCTTTGCTCCACTACTTTTTAACCTATTTATAGCCGACCTCACCATTGCATTGAATAAAGTTAATGCACACCCACCGAAGCTAGCAGGAAAACAAATATCAAATCTGCTGTACGCAGATGACGTCGTACTTTTAAGTCATACAAAGGTGGGCCTGCAGAGACTAATTGATCATATATCAATGTACGCACAAGAGAACCAAAAGGTAATAAAAGAATCAAAGACGAAAATAATGGTAGTCACCAAGAACAGACGACAAAAAAATAAATGAAAATGGATGCTGGAACAAACTCAACTAGAACAGGTTAATTATTACCGGTATCTCGGTGTTCTATTCAAGGATAGTGGAAATTTTATCCTACAAAAAAAATACATTACTAGGAAAGCTAATAGTTTGGAGGCTGCATTTAGGATCATACAAAAAAAAAACTATCAGCACTGGCCTATGGCCCGCTATTAAAAATCATATCAGCTAAACTATTACCAACTTTAATGTATGGCTCTGAAGTTTTAAATGGTAAGGACGCGGAGATAATTAATAATGCAGTTGCTAAAACTTACAAGATTTTATTCAATCTACCGTACAATGCTTAGCAGGCTCAAGTGAGGTTGCAGTTTGGAATAAATAACCAACAACACGCACGAAAAGGTCAAATCCTGAAAGTATGGAATCGTATAAAAAAAAATGACCACGATAATCAAATGCCCCGGATACTATGGCAAGAACTCAAAGACAACCGGAAACTGCAAGCTTAGTCTTATTTAAAGGAAGCGAAAGAAGAATTTGGCGTAATATCAATTTGGGAGAATACAATTACCCAGGAAAGTTTCAAAAGAACAATTAATAAACGGACTAATCATCTTTCGCTGATAAAAGACAAAGAGGTACTTGTAAAAAGAAGACACGCATGGCCAATTATAAATGGATTTAAAAAAAAGCAAGTCGAAACGTGAGTATAAGCTGAGTGATTGGGAGTATTTCCGATATCTTCAGGTCCGCCACGCTCTTGACTCGGTCTTCCCTGCTGGTACTGCGATCCCTGAGTCTTCTCCTCTGGAGGATAGAGTGCTGGATGGGCATGTCCCTGACAGCACTATCTCCCTCATATATAAAAAACTTATTAATGCCCGTTCGGACCTTCTTATACAGCTAAGGGATACATGGACTGGTGATGGTTTGGAGATAGACGATGAAGACTGGCAGGCTGCAATATCCTCCCCTAAAGAAGTCGCGATTCCGGCGCGTCTCCGACTGGTGCAGCTGAAGATTCTGCATCGTGTCTATGTCACGGGTCCACGGTTGATGCATATGGGTTATTCTGAGGATGGATCATGTCGGCGTGGTTGTGGTATGCTTGCTACTTTCCTCCACATTATATGGGAATGCCCGGAGGTAGTGATTTTCTGGAATCGAGTGCATGCGGTGCTGAGTGAGGTCACTGGTGTTGGGCTACTCCCCGAGGCCAGACGCTGTCTGCTGAATATCTGGGAACCGAATGACTGTACGGTTGCTCAGACTCAATGGGTCACACTGGGCAACATGATAGCGAAGAGGGATATTGCTCAATTGTGGGGATCTCAGAGGGCACCACTGGTCTCGACCTGGGAAGAGAACATGGACTGGTGAATGTTTAGAGAAAAAATTGTGTACATCTCCCGTGGTAGACCTAAGAAGTGGGGAAGGATATGGGGTCAGTGGAATTCGTACCGTGGAGAGGTATGTGATCCTCCCTTTGTTTAGTTCCCTGATGTTCTGCAATCTCCTTGACTGTACGTTTCGGTATTTTGCCTTACTGTTATTTGTGATGTATTGCTCACTCTCGATCCCCACTCCCCCCTTTTCCATGGTTTTTCTGTGCTTGCTGCTCATTTGTCTCCCCCCTATCGCATGTAACAGTCCTTATATTGCTTGGTTTTGCCTCAAACTCTTTTTTGTGTTTTCTTTTTGTTGTGTATGTATTATAAAATATGAAACCTTTTATTATCCCCGCCCGCCATGAGCTCCGGATACTATCGAGTTTATACACTGCCGGACCCTCGGGTTGTCAGCTGATGAGCTGTGTACTGCTTTGTTATTTTTTATCCGTCTAACTGACCGGCCTTGGTGGTTGTGGGTCTGTAACTGTACTCCTTTTTCAAATAAAGGTTTTAAAAAAAATAAAAAATAAAAAAGTCCAAGAATACCTTGAAACATCATGGTCACAGCAAAGTAAGCGAATTTTCATAAAAGCCCGTTTTGGACTTTGGCCAGGCTTGTGTCATCTCCAGTCTTGGAAGATTAGTGAGGACAATACCATATGTAGGCTATGTAAATGTGGACAAGAAGAAATCATACACCTACTATGTCTTTGTCCTGCAATAGAAGCTGAAAGGAAAATTATCCTTAAGAGACTATTTAATGCCCGTGGGGTAAGGACAAGTAGACAAGCATTAATGGCATGCCTAAACCCGAACGACATATTTATGAATTCTGCATTTGTAAAATTTTTATCTATGATTGGTAAAAAACTTGAAGAAAATATTTTTTAATTTACAAATTATGTGATATTAGAATAATTATGTACATGCTCTTTTAAACTTGTTATTCTCTGATGATTTTATTAGCATTTTTGTAAGATTTTAATTAATCAAACAAATAAACTTGACTGACTGACTGACTGACGATGAACTCTGTAGTATAGAAAATAGGTTTGTGAGGAGTGTTCTTAACCTTCAGCAGATTGCCCCTCGTCTTCCCCAGCTCCTACACCTGGGTCTTTATCCTATTAATCATGCTGTTATGCTAGACCTATCTTGTATTGCCATAGACTCTGGTCTTCAGAGGAAATGGAATCCTACAGAACTTCAATTAAGGAGCTCCTAAAGTCCCAGCGGTGGGATAAGATCACCTGGCTTGCTGACATCAAGTCCTTGCTTCACGCACTTGGTATGTCCTCTCTCTGGGATTCACCGGGTACCATGACCCTTACTCCGTGATTAAAAACCGAGGAGCAGTTGTGTCTGAGGGAACTGAAAATTGTCAAAGCAGGGAGTGTGACTGATTTATTCATGGATATTAAGATTAAACCTGCTTATGAACTGTTCTTTGTCACTCTTCCTGGCTGTGCTCTGTTACAACTCAACCTAAAATAGAGGTAATAGACTCTCCCGGTGAATAGTTTGTGTGAAGTGGGGCACAAAGTATTGTAGCTCGAGCATGTGCCCCTCATGTAACCCGCCAGAAGAAACCCTCCACCACTTTGCTTTCTTTTCTCCCGCTTATGCCAAACCAAGTCACCAATGTTAAAACCTTTGTTGTGCAAAGTCCTGGGCTTTAGGCAATTTGTGTTTGCGCTTCGCATTCTGCATTTCGACACCAGCGAAGTTATTGGGGTTGCTATGAACAAGTTTCTCCACGCTGCCTGGCTTTCTCGCATCTGTAGTGTCCAATAAGGAAGTGTAATTCTTGTGTGTCTTCTATTTGAGCATTTTTTAGGGCCGATCGCACTCTATATTCTGGATTTAAATTGTATTTATTATTATTTACTCTGATTACAACAGAGTTTTTGCTGCTCTGTGTTTTGCCCGTGTGCTATTTCAGCACTGGATTTTCGACTTTTTTCTATGCACTGGCTGCTATCTACCATCCTAATTTCATTTATGTTTTTACTCCGTTTTTATCCACAAATTGTATTTCAGATGTATGTGTTTTATGGATTTTTATATCCAAAATAAACATTTTAAATAACCATTTGTCTCACCTGGATTTATCCAAGATAAGGGTAAACCTCACTCGATGCTCCCTTGGGCTAAAGCAGATTCTAGGTTATGTGCACAGTGGGAGACGAGGAATTTAACACTTCTGAACTTTGCCACAGGTTGGGGTTGCACCAGCTCTACCCAGTGTTATTTTCGCCACCCCTGAAGCGCGTTCTGAGGCAGCAGCTTTTATCACCTTATAAAAACTAAAATTAAAGTTTGGTGATAAAAGTAGCTAGTATCAAATGCAAGCCTTAGAATGCATTGTGGTGCAAACAAATAAGCTACTACAAATATGTGCATTTCATCTGAAGGTAATTATGTTCCACGATGACGTTTTTCAAAATTAAAATCTATTTTTTTAGAGCCACCACTGTACATGAAAACCGCAACAAATTCTTAGAAGTGTAAGTGTTGTACAGGTTTAAGTTGTCGAGTGCTAGAATGATAGGATGTAAATTCTAAAGTATCGATGTTTACAACTTTGTTAACCTTCTTATGAACTACAAACATATGCCAATCCTTACTGGAAGTGTATGAAGCCTAAACTATTATGAACGATACATTTGATGCAGTTAAACTGTTTAACAATTCACAAGTCACCCAGTAAGATACATAATGGGGAAATACATTACCATGGGGGCTTCCCCGTGGTGAGCTAATTTTACATCAGTCACTTCTCCATTTTTTTTCACCATAACTTCCACATAGAACATTTCAGATGTGATGTAGCAACCTTTTCCTGTGGGGCTAATGTGATATTCCAGTCTAAAAGAAGGGAAACATGTAGGATTCATAGCTTTACTTCCTATTATTCAGCTACATTCCTAAAAAGATATTTCACGTTAAAACACTGATAGTATTAGAATCATCATAAACGTAAAATATGCAGGCTAAACCACAACGATGTATGTTACCTTACACAAATACATTATTACTAAGATTACATTGTGTGTGTGTTTTGGTGTGGTATATGACTTCACTATGATTAGTGCACTGGATTAAAAACATTTTAGCTTGCCAGTGTAAAAAATATTATTGGGTTTAGGGGCATGCCAGTACCTTAAATGCAGCAATTATTCACTGTGATCCGGTTCTTCAATGTCCCTTAAAGTTACAGTGACGGACTGTGTTATATACTTGTAAAAGGCACATCTGGTCTTGTACGTGCATGTTCTTAAATATTGCACCAAACCCAGATGCGCGGAAACAGCTACCATTCTTAAATGAGTAAGTGATGCATATTTAACCACCTTCCCCTCACTAATCCAGACAGCGAGAACACCTCTCCCCCCACCCCCGTTGTCATTGAGGAAGACCAGAAGTAAAGCACTGGGCAGAAACTTCGTGCTTATTTTTTTTATTGGGTTTTTGTACAAAGTTCAACGTAAACAAGCCAGTACAGCTAGGTAGACAAAGTTGCACCTCAATGGGTTTCCTGAACCACCAGATTGAAATCCTAGGTCGGATCTTCATGATGTTGGCAAAACATTCACCCTAGACCTGCCCCTCAGCCCATAGGATTGGTGTGTGAAGAGCCATGGTGGCTCTAAACCATTTGATCAGTTGGTCCTGAAATATGGAAGAAGAAAGGGGAATTAGAGCTGGTGCCTCATTGCGTCACCAGTGATCTGACAATGCTCAAGCTGCCATATTAAATCATACCAGGGTACCATGACCCTTCACCCTGGAAGATCCTCTCTGACCAGAAAAAAGCATGTGGTGCTGGCTGTGTCTTAAATCCACCTCATGCCTCTATAATTCACTACCAGACACTCACAGTCCCTTGCTCTTTCAATTTGCTGGCTTTTGCTTGCACCCTATGCAACGGTTTTTCCACATTTCTCTTCCTCGGTCTTTCTGCATTTTTTCCTTTGTTGCTGGAGGTAAATGCCTGTGCCGAAAAAGTAAGTGCCGGCCCCCAAAAATTAAAGTCGTTGCCCCCACTGCCAACCACCAGCTCAAATTAAGCACTGTTCACCAAGCTACAGCTCTTCTCAGTCAATGGGATGCTTCGGTTGAACCTTTCAGGGGTGGAAGACTTGCAAAAGGTCTGTACTGCCACAAGTCTCTCTCCTGTGTGATGCAAGAATAGTTAATTCTCCCGCCATAAGATAGAGTGATTCATCGGGTTGTTGTCTATTAGCAATGCATACCCATTATTAGAAATATCAAAATATCATGTAAAGTTCATGGTCTCCGAAATTAAAAGGAGTCAATAATGGAGTCTCCTAAAGCAACAAAACAATAAAAAGAACTGGCATATGTCAGAGGTTAGGTAGGAAGAAGCGCGAGAAGGCATTTAAATCCCATCTTTTAGATAGAGGATTGACTCAAACAACTTCTTAATTAAATGAGCATTGGGCTCAAATCTGCATTAAGATCTGCCAAAGAGATATCAATAATTCAACTACTGGGGTAGGGAAGTAAAGACGAATGGTTGAAAGTGAGAAAAAAACATGTTAAATGATGCTGAGGTATGGTGTCAACAGATCAGTCCTAGTTAGTGCGAGGTGATCTATTGTAACCTAAATAATAAATTTACAGTGTGGAAAACAGGCGAGTTATATGGCAACCCAGCTTGCCTAGCATTTAGGTGAATTTATCAGAAAGCGCTTTAGGCTATTATTGAAAATGTGAAAATAACAACTCAGTAGACATTCTGAACTTCCACATCCTCAATTAGTCACTCAAAGAACTTCTAATTGATATGCTTCCTCAGAGCCAATTGCATTGGAAAAATCATCTTTTTACATCATAAAGAAAGTTAATCAAGCCCCAATCTTTAACCAACTCAGACACAATGTGGAATCTCCATCTGTTTGCTGGAAGAGACTGAGGAGGTCACAGGAAAAAGGTACTGGCCTCTCCCAAAAGCCTTGTTATTTTATTGGGAAATATTTATAAGACATGCCACAGACCACATTGTTTGAAGAGAGAAGAAGAGAAATGCCTTGTGCTTTAAGCAACGAGTTCTCCAGTGCCTGAATAATTTTCTTTTGATTTAGAGATACAAATTATCTTATAATTTGGCTAAATGCCAGATTTCATTATTTGAGGCCTTGATACATTTTAGCCAGATTCATACGCATCCCTACTCGCGAAAGAGCAATATCTTTCTATGTGGGAAGGGGCTGGTGTGCCAGGAATACTTAAAAATGAAATGAGTTATCCTCTGCACAGGGTGAACTTTAATTACTCAGAAAATCCAAAATATGCGTCAGATAATTCCATGGACCCTGGTGGATCGGAGCATTGAGAACAAGTTTAACCAAATTTAATTATCAGCAAAACTTGAATTTTTTCAAAGATGATATATTCTTGTAAAATTCTGCATCCGAGAAAAAAAACACTTATGCAAAACAATGCCTGATACTAAGCATAAGTGAGTAATTCCAAGCTGCTAAGGCCGGAAATAGGTCTTCACTATGGGCATCCAAGGTCTGTAGAATTATCAAATGCACTAATACGCATCATAATGCCAGCTTAATAGAAGAAAAATCAATGTTTACACCTGCACACTTTATATGACCTCACATCCCTAAAACGAATATGTTTGCATGTCTTAACGATGGAGGCAGTGTTACAATAGGATCCATGAAAGCAGATGCTATCCACAGGTCTACAGACTGTGAAACTCAGTCAGTACTGGGAGCTCCACAATGTTTGGTGTCTATGATTGATAGAAGGATTGTTCTTGGAATGAGAGAAAAGGAACACTGTTCACAATTCTGCATGTACACTAGTCAATATCGGCTCCCAGAATGTTGAAAAAAATAATAAACACTATGTCACAATACAAAGCCATTATAAAACCTGTGAACAGTGCTTAATTTTAGCCAGTGGTTTCCAGTGCTCGGCACCTAATTGTCAACACCACACTGACAGTTTGTCACACGGTGGTGCTGCTCATCTAATTTAGAGATAAGCAGAACGGTTGTCTATGAATACAATAAACATAAAACATGACTAATACCTGCCTCCCCCGCCATTCCTTTAGTTTTGGGGACCTCAAGTAATCTGAACTATTGCACTTGCAGGCGAGAGAGATGGTTAGTTGTTTTGGCATCGACGACAGGGGCAATGCGTGGTGCAACTGCAGTTGCTTCCTGGTCAGGGCCCTCGCACTTATTTTACAAATTAAGCACTGCCTGCGAAAAGTGAAAAAGGGAAGGATTTCTAACATCAATTTTTCTACAGCAACATCTAAACCACTGATCAACTACTTGAGCAACACTGTTTAAATATTGGTCTGTACAGTTAATGGGAAAATAATACATCTTCTAGCTGTGTCTTGCGATTACATTCTTTGACATTAGGGAAAGGAAAGATATTGTTTTCCAGGTCTCCTGGTTTGGCCTCCTGAGTGAAATATCGGAGAACCACAAAAACGGGGAGCAAATCCTTTGCTGCCACTTGGTACCTGTACTAGAAGGTGGCAATGCCACCTATTCTAGTAGACCATCTAGTATCTTAATACCTGAAAATGTCAGGCCCTTGCACATTTCCTAAAAAGTAGCTACTGGATGGAGATGAAGACAAAGTTTTTGTCTTCAGTTATAATAAGCGACCTGGTAAATCCATTAATCAGTCATTTGGATTCTATAGCAGCATGGTTTCTAGGTGGCTGTCTGACTTCAGCCGGCCAGCAACACACAATGAGCCACATGTAATCCACTGCAGACTTAACTATGAAAAATATTTACACGGAAGTATGTGTTACATTTACTCTAAATGACTTGGAAAAATAGCGTAGCAATACACCACTAGCAGAGCGAAAAATGAAGACATAAAATAGAAGCAACTGCCTTCAAGATTTTAAGGCACTTGAACAATGTTGGGACTAGTCACAAAGGTAAATTGCACTAGTGAATAATTTACACAGGCAATTTACTCTTACACTTTTGATTAACTTTACCACTTTTGACTATTTACTAAATCAGGGAGTAAAGTAACTCAAAAGTGTAGACTTCCACATCTCTACCTCCTGAAAAATAGGATGGAGAAAAACCTACGAGTTCAAGTTACTACTGCCAAAAAAGAAACAGTAGTAACTCCAACACACATGGCAAATCACGGATACTACATCACCCTTGCATGGAAAATAATGGCGACAGGGACTTAAAATAAACCCATTAGGAACAAATGTTAAACATAATTATTTAAAATAGTTCAAATGTAAAATACATTTAATTTAATGTACACTTTTTAAAATATTGTTTAATTATAAAATATTCCAACAACCTTTTTTAATGTATAAATTAATGAAATAAAAAAACTGCATATAATTAGTTCTATACATAACTCGATAATTAATAATGCATGAAAAAATCTCTTTTCACTTCAAGTGGGATTTAATTTTTTGATTGAAATTTCAGAAAAATTATGTCCTCTAACTGATTTGTAGAGATGTGACCCATACTCACTTGCTCTGAATTTCTTCAAGTACTCAGTTATAAGATGTACATCTACTGTATAAACCCTCCCCTCCCAAAAATGTAAAATTATCAGTCTTATCACCCAGTGATATACAAAACAAACTAAACTTACCCCTTTTGCTTTGACAGCAGTTCTATTCGATTCACCATGGTGGACAAAGATCTAACTGAAAACAAGAAAACAACAATTATTTCTCAAGTGATAAACAAAATCACAGTATTTACACCAATGAACGTGGTTTATTACTGCAGTAGAGTACCCTATACAACATATTGGAGCCTATTACAAGTCTGGCAGTCAGAGGACTGCTAGACTCGTAGTGGCATGGCGGTGGCAGTCTTACGACTGCCTCATTATGACCCTAGTGGTTGTGCTGCCTTGAGAACACCGACTTTGCCAGGTAACTGCCGTTCCCTGCTGGTGGTGCTGCGGTCCAGTGGCACCTATATATTTGGCAGGACTGCAGCAGTCCCGCCAAGCATATTATGACTTTCATCACCACCACTGTTTTCATGGTGGTCTTTCCTCCATGAAAACAGTGGAGATGAGGAAAGGAAGGGGCCCTACAGGAACCCGTTGTACCTCATGCCTTGTGGATGCACACAGGGGGCACAGCATGCTAGAAGTTCCAGCACGGCATGGAATTTTCAGTCCATGCCATGCTGGAACTTCTTTTGACGTTCCCATTGTGGTGCCTATTTTATAGGCACCGCCATGGGAATGCCAACGGATAAGCCCATCAAGACTTAAAAAGTCCTAATAGGGCAGGCGGTCTCAACACAGGTTTGGCGGTGCGACAGTAGGGCAGTCCCACTGCTCCACCGTAAAACTGGTAATAGGGCCCATATGGTGGAATGCCCCACAGCAGGAGTAGCGCAGTGTTTCATGGAAAAAAGGGCTTGTCTGAAAAGAGATTACGTCACAATGCAGTGAAAAACAGCAAACAAGCAATACCATGACATACCTTGGGTTGTGAAACAGTAGAAATATTTCTCTCTCGGTGGGGGGTACTATATCACCAAGTACTTTTCCAGAAGTAACTTGAGCTTCTGTTATAAAAAGAATACTGTTTCTCTCTTACCGTTGATATGGTGTGTTCAGTAATCTTCAACATCAGGGTTTGAACTGGAATATCTTACTGATAAACTAAGTATCTACGCCACTTTCAGAAAAAAGATTTCAGGAGCAGGCAGACTTTTGTCAGAAACCATCATTTTCTACACAGTTTTGACATTTTACTGGGACATAGCCTATTTTTTGTGCTTTCAACCTCTTTCCAGTTAGTGGTACAATTGGGTGTGAAAGCAATAATGGATCCCGGAAAATTATATATTTCTGAAAAGTAGGCAAAATTATGAATTCAGAAAGGGGTCATTTGTGCAGATCCTTCAAGGTTTTATTTGATAGAAACAGTTGAAAATGAAAAATATTGTAATTGAGTTGAAAAAAACAGCCATTTGAGCCCACATTTTCACCTGTGACTTATTCTAAGTATGGCAGATTTTTGAAAGCAATATACCATTACATCCGCAGGGCACTTTTGGTTGTGGGGATATTCAGGACTTGCAGGTTCACCAAGGAACCCAGAGCCGATACCTAAGCTGCGTCTTGCAATGGTGTTTCATTGTGTACCGGGTACATAGCAATTCATTTGATAAAATATAAAGAGTGAAAGATAGGTATCAAGGAAACCTATACATTTCCAAAATGGGAACAAAATATAGAGTTTAGAAGTAGTGGATATTTGCACATCTCCGAAAACTGTGGGTACTCATACAAGCATGTGAACTAGAGGCCATTTTTCAAAATGATTTCTTTTTTTTACACATGTCCTACATTTGGAAGGCAGAAATGCACATAAAGTCAGTTGGCAATAACACTTGTTCTAGTATTCTGTTTCCCTAAGTCTCCCGATAAAAAGGTTACCTTACTTGTGTGGGTAGGCCTAGTACCGCGACAGGAAATGGCCCAAAGTGCAATGTGGATACATTTTTAAGTGTAACTGTGGATTTTGGACCCTAGCTCTAGCTTAGCCAGCACCCAAGAAAACCTAGCAAACGTATACATTTTTGAAAACTAGGCCTCCAGGGCAATCCAGGATTCATTGACATGTGTGCCTCTTAGCAAGGGATTCTGGGTAACAGAACCCGGTAACCTCAAACTTTGTCAAATAAAAAACATTTTCCTCAAATTTTTGTGATGGAAAATTCTGGAATCTAAGGGTATCCAAACAATTCCACCAACCCAGCATTCCCCAAAGTCTCCCGATAGAAATGATACTGCACTTGTGTGGTTAGGCCTAGTGCCTGTGACAGGAAACGGCCCAAAACGTACTGTGGAGACTTCAAAATGATCGATTACAAAAATACCTTGTTTTGCAAGGGAGTCACCTGTGTTTTTAAACCCAGGCTCAGAGGCCATCTAGGGAAACATACTAATCCCAGACATTTTTGAAAACTAGACATCTGGTGAAGTCCAGGGAGGTTTAACTTGCGTGGATCGCCCAACGTTTTCTGACCTGGAATCCTCTGCAAAAACCAAATTTAGCTATGAAAAAAAGCTACCATTACCACGCAAACTGGGCAGCCCCCCACCCCTACATAAAAAAAATCTCAGGTGCCTAGTAGGCTTTCTGCTCCCCCCGGGGGCAGATCAGGGGCTATTGCCTCCATCTGCTTCTCGGAGGGGCAGACATACTGTGGTAATTTTCTTTGAAGTGGGGGCATTGGCATGCCCATTGTGGGCTGCCCCCACCCCTTTGTATTAAAAAAAATCCCTGGTGCCTATAGGGGCTTTCTGCCCCCCTGGTGGGGTAGATGTTGGGTAATAACCCCCATCTGCCCCCCTGGCGGGGATAAAGGCTGTACCATTTTTGTTTGGCCCCCACCCCTGAACTATGAAAAAAAGAATACCTGGTGTCTAGTGTGCTTTCTGCCCCCCTGCGGGGGCAGATTGGGGCTACTGCCCCGATCTGCCGGGGGGGTGGGGGTTTAGAAAGACTGAATATGCCCATTTATATATATAGGAGGGGCAAAGACCCTTTCCCAAGAGGCCGCTCCGCCCTCCATGGAGTCTAATGGTGGATCCCTGCTTGGAGTTTGTCCTCCTGCGGCGATCCCCAAGCAAGGATCTACGAAGGAGGGGTACCATTGAAAAGGGGAGATTCTCCTCGTGTGTTTCGGTGCCCGGGAGCTGGGATAGCTCCATGAGCACTGAAGCACTAAAACTGAATGAGCCAATTGGCTCATTTCAGTTTCAATGTAACGATGTCAGCACGCGATCATCATTACACTGAAGAAAAAAAATGCCTCAAGAGTTTGGGGAAGCTCTTCCCACCTCCCGAGGCAAAAACAAAAAAAGGAAATACCTCTGCTGTTGGCAGCAGAGGGATTTCGTGCTCTTGTGCACATGACAGAATGGTTTCATCATGAGTACACAAACACTGTGGCTCATGACAGAACCATTCCGTCATGAGCATAGAAGGAGTTGATAAATGATGAAAGCATTTGCATTGGTCACAAGACCAACTTAATTGATGCAAGATATTGGTCACTTGTGGCTTAAAACAGCAAGGAATTTTGACAGCATTTGATCGTGTTAAAGGCATAACGGCTCTGCAGTAAAAATTTAAGGTGCCAGTAGGAGGTTAACCTTAAATTGGCTAAACTGAGAACATTACCTTCCAAAGACACCTTCCAACAATGTAACAAACTAGTTATTTTGTCCATTCCCCAGACTCCATGCAGTGTAGGATTTAAAACATAAGGCCTAATTCTGCCTTTGCCTAATTACCACTTTGGTGGTGTGGGAGAAGGCTGCCATTCTGCCGCCACGCCAGCGCCCCGCTCCCACACCATGAAAGTCGACTGCCAGATTATGGTTTTCCTCGTACGGTCTGACAGGCTGTGCTTTGGTGGTTCCGCGGCGATGCAGTTCTAAAGGCCATTTGTGAGCCTTAGAACTGCAATGCCGATTAAGCACCAGAGCCGGTTGGACCGCTGGTGTGGTGGTACAATGAGTTTGATGGTCCACGGACAGCTAAACTCATAATCAAGCCCTGAGGCTTTGTTGGGACAGTAATGCCCCCTGAATGATTACAGTCGTGTTTTCCTAGCTGGAGTCTTCCATTGTGTGACTGGTATCCTGGATTTTGGTTTTGACCTTAGTCTCATGATCAGCTAATGTGTGTGTAGTGGCCTAGGCCAGTCCCATGACCAATTGAAGACCTGGACCTATTATGTGATCTGGAGGGACGTATTAAGCATCCCATAGGCTTACTACACACCGAAGGTTGTGCCCAGACCTTTTTGTCTGTGTCACTGGAGTGGAAGCCTACTATCCCCCTTGTGTAAAATTGCACTTCTATGTTCTAACCCACACCATACCGCTAAAATCCCAAGTGTATGTTTGTCTATATAGACTGCTGGGTACATGCAAGGGGTGGCGGAGTGAATCAGGGTAATGAGGCCGGGTCACCCCCCTCACTCGCCTGCTGCCCTGCTAGCCAGCCTCCTTGCCCTGCCTGCCCGCCTGCCGCCTGCCTGCCGCCACCGCCGCCCCCCCCAGCACCCCCGAGCGGCCCAGCCACAGTGGAGCCGGCCGCTCGCCACTTTTCCCGCCGCTGGCCCCTGCGGCCCCGCCCACCACCGGCCCATTGGCCCGGACGCTCGCCCAGCCCAGCAGACCCGCCCTCCCGTCCCCCTTCTTATGATGCCCCCTGAGCGACCGCGCAGCGGATGCGCGCAGCGGGAGCACCGATTGAGCGCCGAAGGTGTGCCAAAGGTAAGCCCGTCTGCGCCCGTCCGCGCCTGGACCGCGCCCAGCGCCAGGACCCCTGGCCCTCGCAGACCCCAGCCCACCCGCCGGACGTACGACGCCGCCACCCTCAATGCACTCAATGCCGGCCGAACCCCTGGATGCTACCGAGCCACCCCGAGACGCACCCACGGACCCTTCATCTGCCAGGCCTGCAAGTTCTCCTGCATCCGGACCTCCACTGCACCAGCGTCCACCAAGCAGAACACCAGCAGCAACCACCTGAAGTGCATCCTGCTCAACACCCGCTCCGTCCACAGACACGCCGTCGAGCTCTGGAACCTGCTCGACACCACAGACCCAGACGTCGCCTTCCTCACGGAAACCTGGATGAACGCCTCCTCAGCGCCCGACATCGCCATCGCCATCCCGGACGGCTACAAGATCATCCGGGGGGACCGCGTCAACCAGACAGGAGGAGGCATCGCCATCATCCACAGGAACACCATCCGCATCACGACCAACACCGATGACACCATCGCACCCGCCGAACACCTGCACTTCCAGATCCACGTCAACCCCAAGACCACCCTCAGAGGCACCCTCATCTACAGACCCCCGGGACCACGCACACAATTCAGCGAGGACATCGCCGACTTCATCAGCCCGCTCGCCCTCCCCTCAGCCGACTACATCCTCCTCGGGGACCTCAACTTCCACCTGGAGAACAACAACGACCGCAACACCACCACCCTGCTGGACAACCTCGCAAACCTGGGACTCAAGCAGCTGGTGACCACCCCCACCCACTACGCCGGACACACACTCGACCCGATCTTCTCTTCCAGCAAGGACATCGCCTTCAGCCACGCCACGGGACTCCCATGGACGGACCACAGCTGCGTCCACTTCAGCTTCAGAAGGACCACGCTCCACCATCACCAGCAACAGGCTCCCCGCAGAAGCTGGAACAAGATCACTGCAGACCAGCTCACTACGTCCTTGAGCAAGAACCCTCCCACCAGCACAACGAACCCCAGTCAAGCAGCCACCAACCTCACGAAATGGATCAGCGACTGCGCAGATGAACCCGCCCCGCTGAAGACCCCGCCGAGCAGACCCGGCAGCAAGAAAGCCCCATGGTTCAACGACGAACTCAAGAGCTCCAAGAAGAACTGCAGAGCACTTGAGAAAACCTGGCGCACAGACCCAACACCGGACAACATGACTGCCCTCAAGCTCGCCACCCGAAAACACCACCAGCTGATCCGCGCCACCAAGAAAACTGCATTCAAGGAACGACTGGACAACAACGCACACAACAGCAAGGAACTCTTCAACATCGTGAAAGAGCTCTCCAACCCCAACGCCGGAAACAACGACATCACCCCTTCGCAAGACCTCTGCAACTCCCTCGCCTCCTACTTCCACAACAAGATCGCGGACATACACAACAGCTTCAGCACTCAACCAACGCACGCCACGACCGAACCACCGCCCCCCACCACCACCCTCCGCGCCTGGACCCCGATCAGCACCGAAGACACCATCCGCACGATGAACTCCATCCACTCCGGATCTCCGACAGACCCCTGCCCTCACCACGTCTTCAACAAGGCCGACGCTGTCATCGCACCCCACCTGCGGGACATCATCAACACCTCCTTCGACATCGCCACCTTCCCGGAGAGCTGGAAGCACGCCGAACTCAGCGCTCTACTCAAGAAACCATCAGCAGACCCTACCGACCTCAAGAATTACCGCCCCATCTCGCTGCTCCCGTTTCCGGCCAAAGTCATCGAGAAGACCGTCAACAAGCAACTGGCCGCCTTCCTCGAGACGAACGGCTCCCTCGACCTCTCGCAGTCTGGCTTCCGGGCCAACCACAGCACCGAGACCGCCCTGATCGCAGCCACAGACGACATCCGAGCCCTGCTCGACAACGGAGAAACAGCGGCCCTCATCCTCCTGGACCTCTCCGCGGCCTTCAACACTGTCTGCCACCGCACCCTAGTACAGCGCCTCAGCAATGTCGGAATCCAGGAGAAGGCACTGGAGTGGATCACCTCCTTCCTCACCGGAAGGACACAGAGAGTCCGCCTCCCCCGTTCAGATCGGAGGCCACCGAAGTCATCTGCGGCGTTCCTCAAGGCTCCTCGCTCAGCCCAACTCTTCAACGTCTACATGAGCCCCCTCGCAGCCATCGCACGCCAGCACAACCTGAACATCATCTCCTACGCCGACGACACCCAGCTGATCCTCTCCCTCACTAACGACCCCGCCACCGCCAGAGCCAACCTGCACGAAGGGATGACAGAAGTAGCCAAATGGATGTCGAACAGCCGCCTGAAACTGAACTCAGACAAGACGGAAGTCCTCATCCTGGGATCCTCACCCTCCGCCTGGGATGACTCCTGGTGGCCCCCTGCCCTGGGCAGCGCACCCAAACCAACTGACCACGCACGCAACCTGGGCTTCATCCTGGACTCCTCCCTCTCCATGACCAGACAAGTCAACGCCGTCTCCTCGTCGTGCTTCCACATCCTGCGAATGCTACGCAAGATCTTCCGATGGATCCCCACCGAGACCAGGAAGACGGTCACCCAGGCCCTCGTCACCAGCCGTCTGGACTACGGCAACTCCTTCTACGCCGGAACCACCGCCAAACTCCAGAAGAGACTCCAGCGGATCCAGAACCCCTCAGCACGACTCATCCTGGACATCCCCCGCCGCAGCCACATCTCCGGACACCTGAGAGACCTGCACTAGCTCCCGGTCAAGAAGAGAATCACCTTCTGGCTCCTCACCCACGCACACAAAGCCTTACACAACCAAGGACCAGGATACCTCAACAGCCGCCTCAACTTCTACGCTCCCACGCGCCAGCTTCGATCGACCAGCCACGCCCTCGCCGCCGTCCCCCGCATCCGAAGAGCCACCACAGGAGGAAGGTCCTTCTCCTACCTGGCCGCCAATACTTGGAACTCCCTTCCGACCCACCTCCGCCTGACCCAGGACCACCTCGCCTACAGGAAGCAGCTCAAGACCTGGCTATTCGAGCAGTAGCGAACCCCCCCCCCCCAGCGCCTTGAGACCCTCCGGGTGAGTAGTGCGCTATACAAATGCTCTGATTGATTGATTGATCCATTTGGATGCTCCTGGCCTGGCTTTTTACACAAGATGTTTGTTAGGTTATTTTCCTAGACTTCGAAACCGTATTGCAGATAAGTCATACCTTTGGTGACTGTTACGGCACCTCAGGGAACAAGGAGGGGGCAACTAGGTGCTAGCCGACTGTTAAAGCCCGCTGGCCTACATTATATATCCCATGACCGCTTCCGGTCATGACCTACTTCCTCCACCCCCACCGCTCACGGTGTAGTAACTAATGAAGTTCAACAGCAAACGGCGATGAGCTCTTTGCCAATACATCCCTGCTGCTTCGTCTTTTGGGCTCCTCAGCTTGTCCCAGGCATTAGGATAATGGAGACAGCAATGGGAAAACTTCAGAATCTTGAGTAAAACAGAGAGTGACAAGTGACATGGAAAGGCGGTCGATTGGACAGAGGGAGAAACAGGTATGTGATGGTGACCAGTCGATTATTCCCCACATCAAATCACAAAAATAAACCTAGGAAATAAGATCCTTGCGTGTCAGTTTATCAAAGAGGCCTCACTACTACCACTACTGGACTCAGCAAAATTAGAGTTAGAATTAGAGCACTTACTTAGGATTGAGGCTCGGTTGATTTGGATAGCATAGGAAAGACACATATTACATGGCTTGCATGGTGGACAAGCTTCTCTAATGTCTTGCCATCCGTGATCTCTAGGGCTGCAAAATAGCTTCCACATTTGCAGAATATTATGGGCGCCTTTATGAAGCATGAGACTTCGACGCCTGTGTCTACAGAACTACCAACTCAGACCATGTGAAAATCCAAAGCATGAGATGCTGGATCTCCTGCTGAAAGAGGTTGAGATTGCAAAAACGAATAATATTATGCAGCCTGGCAATATTTCATTTTTAAATTTATAAAGCGCAGCGAATGCCCGGGGGCGTCTTAGCGCTGAGTACTCAGAAGAACGTGCATAAGAAGGATGTGCTGAAAGCATATTTATAGATCTGTTACAAATAACCATGTTTTTAGTGATTTCCTGAATAATTTGAGATTCAGGCTGTTTTTGATTGTTAGTGGAAGGAGGTTCCATGTTTTTGCAGTTCCTAGCAAAAAGCTCCTACCTCCCTAACGTGCCTGTCTATACCTGGGGACTTGCAGAAGTTTTAGCTGAGCGGATCTGAGGTTCCTGGAAAGCACATAGTATTTTATATGTGACGTCAGGTATGAAGGGCCCCTGCCTTGGAGCGCCTTAAACCTAATACACAGTGATTTGAAAATTATTCTTTTCCTTACAGGCAGCCAGCGCAGTGCTCCTAGTTGTTGAGATACCGATTCAACTCAATCTGGCTGCTGCATTCTGCAGACGCTGAAGCTTTTTCAGGTGTTTTGTCTGAATCCCCACGTAAAGGGTGTTGCCATAGTCTAGCCTAGAAAGTGCGAGGGTGGTTACTAATGTTTTTAGAGCGTCAGGGGGAATAAAGGAACAGATCTTCCTGATCAATTTTAAAATGCCTCAAAAACTGGCAGTGAGTCCATCGATTAGCTGTCAAAGGTCAGCCGACTGTCAATGATCACCTCTAGATCTTTGGCCTTAGAGACTGGTGCTGGACAATCACCTAAATCCGTGGGCCACCATTTAGGTGACCAGACAGGAGGATTAGAACCCAACAACAGTACTTCGGTCTTTCAACCGTTCAGTTTTTAACAATTGGATTGCAACCAGATGTAACATGGAAGATACAATTGTTAAAACGGTCGGCAGTCTCATCCTCATTGTTGGTTATTGATACGACCACTTGTGTGTCGTCTGCATAAGATATTACAGAGAACCCAAACTATCTGATCAATGTGGCCAAAGGGGCCACATAGATGTTGTATCTTGAGTCTTCCTGCTGCTCAGCTAGAATGTCTGTGTTGTGGAATGTTGGATGGTTGGAATGCTTGTGCTTTGTGAATGTCAGTTAGGTGAGGGCTGAGCAGCAGGACAGCTGCTCCTGATGGGGTTATCATTATATCTTAACATCTTAACTTAAATAAAGTAACTTACTAATCTACAGTTCCTGCTTCTTTCCGATTACTTCATTTGGAGACGAGGATGGGATGGGAGCAGCTGTCCTGCTGCTCAGCCCTCACCCAACTGACATTTACAAAGCACAAGCATTCCAACCATCCAACATTCCACAACACAGAGAGTCTAGCTGAGCAGCAGGAAGACTCAAGATACAACAATAGACATTAAAAAGTGTGGGGCTCATGGATGAGCCCTGATGTACCCCGCATGGCAGATTGAAGACTTGGGAGCTGGATCCACCCATTTCGACTCGAAAATATCTCTGTGAGATATGACGTCAATAGAGTGGTGGCGGATTCCTGTACACCCAACTCAGCCAGTCTGTCAATTAATATTTTATGATTGACGGTATCGAAGGCCGCTAATAGATCTAACAGTATCAGGGCGGCCTTGCCTCCTTCGTCCAATGATTTCCTGAGTTCCTCACTTGCTGTGATTAAAGCAGTTTCTGTTCCATGGCCCTCTCTGAACCCGTATTGCGAATGGTCTAAACGATTGTTCGAGGAGATAAAGGCGGTGAGCTGGATGTTAAGTAGCTTCTCCAGAACCTTTGAGGAAAAAGGAAGTCTAGAGATTGGCCGATAGTTGTTAGGATCATTAGGGTCCAAGTGATTTTTTTTAGCAAAGGTAGCACAGATGCTAGCTTCCAAGCTTCAGGGAACTGTCCAGAATCAATCTCAGAGAACAATGGGCTTAGTTGTTCGCTAAGTATTTCGGGAAAAATATGAAATATTTTAGGGGGGCAAAGATCTATAGGGATGTATGTCGTTACAACGCATGCTTTTTCCACGCATGCCTTTACAACGCAGGTTTTATAACGCAAGTTGTTACAACGACTTGCGTTGGGGGGCGCTGGATAGTGAATAGTTTAATTTACTATTCCAACTCCAGTCCCCGTGGATAGTAGGGAAGGTTTTGGATAGTAAATTAAACTATTCCCTATCCTCCAGCGCCCTCCAGCGCAAGTCGTTGTAACGACTTGCGTTGTAATTCCTGCGTTGTAAAGGTACTGCGTAGAAAAAGTTTCGTTGTAAAGGATGTTTTATTTCCTTTACAACGATTTCCTTACAATCTGGGGCCCCAGATTTAGTTTCCTTTACAGTTTGGATAATCTGTTCCCTTAAAGGGGAGGAGAAGGAGAAACTGAGTAGTGTCGGGTAGGAATCTATCCCTAAGCAAAGGGGATTCGTTTGGAGGGAGATATCTGTTTGAAAAGGTTTTATATACTGTCTCCACCTTATCAACAAAAGCCTGGCCCAACACATTACAGAAATCTGGGCTGCTGGCAGTTTTGGATTTGGCCGGAAGTTTAGCTATTTTTTTTGACGGTAGTAAAAAGTTCTTTACTGGAATTTTTTGCCCCAGAGATTTTAGCTGTGTAATATTTGCTCTTTTCCTCAGTAATTAGTTTTTTATATGTAGTCAATGCCAGAGCATATTTCTTTTTCAGATCATTGTCATAGTTTGACCTCCACTGTTTTTCTATTCTTCTACATAACTGGTTTTGGTTTCTCAATGTGTCTGAGAACTAAGGTTCGGAAGGCTTTTTCCTTCTTGAGGAGGTGGTTTGTAGAGGTGCCGCTGTATTTACAGCCTTATTTATCCCTTATGTTAGATTATGCACTGCCATGTTTGTATCTGCTACCACAGTATTTCCCAAACTGTGGTCCGCGGACCCCCAGGGGTCCGTGACACATTCCCAGGGGGTCCGTAGGCAGCAGTTTTAAAAGCACAGAAAAGTTTCTTGTGTAATTAGCAGCTTTCCAGCAACAATAAAAGTGTCAAGATAATGCCAGTGATTAATTTACCTGCTGGAGAGCGCGACGGGTTTTGTTCAGTGGCAGCTTTGACTTAACTAATGTAGCACAGAGGGTTAATGTGCCTACTGTAAAGAACGTTTAACATGCATTTTAGAAAAGCAGTATTTTATGTGCATAGGTTCGTGGTCACTGCTTTTGTCACAGAGATTATTTTGTTAATGTGCACTTCATAAGTGGCAATCGTAATCTAGCAGAGGGACCTATAAACTGTCATCATAGAGCTGCTTGGTACCAGTTAGTAACCTATGTTTTTTCCCAGTTATTCATTATCCTGATGCTGCTAAAAAGATTTATTTGGGCAGAAATACATTTTTAATGTTACTAGCCACTGTGTTATGTTCTGAATCCTGAGTTTGTGCTTTTCCAGACCAAGCACTCTTTAAAAATGCCTACCAGTATGAATGACATGTGAACCTTGTAGTCCCCTTTACCTTATGTAACATTTTATATACACACTGATTTACATGTATGATTCAATGTCTCTATATGTGTGTGATTTAAAGTGCTCTGACATCCTACAATGGTATGAGAGATGCTATAAAACAAATGAAATACATGTGACAGAGGGGCTGTTCCTTCAATATAAAATACTAAGGGCCATATGTACGATCCGTTTTCACATGAGCGAATGGGTTCGTGAACCCATTTGCGCATTCAAAAACCTATTGGGCCATGTACATAGCCTATTTCGCGAGTCACAATTTGTTTGCGACTCGCTAAATAGGTTTTGCAACTTGCTATTTGGAAGGGACATTCCCTTCCAAATAGCGAGTCTCAAAACCATGTACAAATGTTTTTCGGTCGCAAAACACTTGCAATTACCACCTACTTCAAGTAGATGGTAATGCATTCGCAAATGGGAAGGGGTCCCCAGGGGACCCCTTCCCCTTTGCAAATGCATGCAAAATTATTTTTTAGGGAGCAGGCAGAGGTCCCAGGGACCTCTGCCTGCCCTTAAAAAATTAAACTAAAACGTTTCATTTACTTTTTTTTTTTTTTAAATGCACGGTAAACGGGCTGCATTTTTTTAAAAACTGCTTTATTTAAAAGCAGTCCCAGACATGGTGGCCTCCTGGGAGGGCGGGCATTTCCAATGGGCTCGCAAATTGCGAGAGGCTCATAATATTAATGAGCCCTGCAATTTGCGACCCCATTGGGAATGCCAAACCGTGTTAAACACACTGTTGTACATTTCATTTAGCGACTCGCAATTTGCCACTTGCATTGTGTCACCAATTGTGAGGCGCTAAATGAAATGGTCGTACATCTGGCCCCAAAATCCTTAGTACTTTGAGTATTTGTTTTGTGTGAACACGTGTGTTTTTTTTATTTATTACTGTTTTAATATTTGAAATGTAACTCATACAAATTGCTTGGGGGTCCCCGGCTTCCAGTGGTGACTCAATGGGGGTCCTCAGGAGTCAAAAGTTTGGGAACCACTGTGCTACCATATTCAGCTTGCCTACAAGTAGTGATGTCTGAAGGCTATCAGTATCAATTTTCACCCAGTCTGGATATGTGTATGTCACGGGTGGATTGATTGCTGCAGTTGGTTGGGACGATGCCTTAATTGTAAATATAACGGCTCTGTGATCTGACCAGGATACTGGTAAGACCTCTTGTATTTTAAGCCTGGAGTTATTAGTAAAAATGCCATCAAGAGTATGTCCTGCGACATGAGTACCCTCTTTGACTAATTGCTCCGTAGACAAGCCTGACATGACATCAATGAGTTCGGTGTTCTTGTGATCGGAGATATTCTCTAGATGGTAATTACAAACTCCAAGGATAGTATAATTTGTTTAATTAATACTGGCTTCCAGAAAGGGGCTTATTTTTTAGAACAAGGGGGTTTGGGCTTTAGGGTGTCGATAGATTAGTAAACCATTCAGAGAGTCATTCATATTGAGTAGTATCTGGAATGATAGCAGTTCGCAATCTTGAGAGGTACCAGAAGGAGATGCTGTTACGGATACTCTGTCTTTGGCGTTAATGGCTAGCCCGCCACACCGCTTGTGAGTTCTATCTGCTCTGGTGATGTTAAATCCAGTAGGGAGTACTTGTATCAGATCTGGGTCAGATGTAGCGTCGGCCCAGGTTTCGGTTACAATTAACCGAATCCAGCCTATGGGTCTCAATCATCTCTGCCATTTCGGTGTTATGTTTAATTAATGAGCGTGCTTTGAGTAACATGGCTTTTTTTATCCTTGACGGTGTCCGGCTGTATTGGTTTTGTTAGAGGTGGCAGCTGCTTAATTGTATTAAAGCAGAGTTGCAACTTACAATTCTCGTACTCTTTAGGCTCCTTCAGAGGGTCAAGTCTGGGGCAGCACGAGGTAGCATGCCTCGGGCTCCATTTAGCTAGTTCCTCTCGGGAGTAACTGATAAGTGCAGAGTTTCGCAGGGCAGGGGTTCTGGCCCTAGGCCCGGGCCAGGCGCGGACGGGCACAGACGGGCTTGCCTTTGGCACGCCACTGGCGCGCCCACTGCGCGTGGACATCAGGGTCCACCTAATTACTGGTGGGAGCACGAAGACTAGTGCGCTGACCTCACCGGAAGTTGTTTTGCTGCTCCCGGAAGCCCTCCGAACAAACGGCACTTGCCTCGTCAGACCGGCGCCAGGGATACCAGGCAGCAGGTAAATGTGCAAAGTGCGAGAATTTAAAAAACAATTCCATTGTTAAAGAACGATATTCTAGCAGCAAAAAACAACAAGCGCTGTAATTTCAGGCAGAGCATGAATTTAGGATGAGCACACCACAGCTAGCAGCGTCATTACCGTGTTCGCTGCGCGTGTGCATCATGGTCCACCTAAGTACTGGTGGGAGCGCAAAAGACTAGTGCGCTGACCTCACCGGAAGTTGTTCTGCCGTTTCCAGAAGCCCTCTGAACAAACAGCACATGCCAGGTCGGACCAGGGCCAGGGATACCAGGCAGCAGGTAAATATGCAAAGTGCAAGTATTTCAAAAACAATTTGCAAGTTAAAGAACAATATTGTAGCAGCAAAAAACAACAAGCGCTGTAATTTCAGGAATAGTATGAATTGAGGATGAGCACACCGCAGCTAGCAGTGTCCTTGCCGCAAGACACGGGGTCCAAATGATTTTCTCCTGTGGCTTCCCCCCTACCACTTGAACACGATGTGGTGCAAACTGGATTTCTCTCTCTTTTTCTTTTGTACAGAGTATTGATGTGTAACGACTATTGCAGTCAGACTAAAGCTGGGACAGCCCCTGTTGTTGTGCCTTTTACCACCCCATCTCTTATTAATGCGGGAGCGAAAATCCTACACAAAGTTCTAGTCAACTAATTGATGATGGTCATCATCTAATTTGACAATCTGAACCATATTAGTTTCATGCCCAAAACATGTTATTGTCCTAGTCGTCTACAAATAGTTTTCTATGCACAAATTACCAAGCCTCAGTTTCTTGATAATGGTAGATCAGGCATTTGACTCCCTGTACTAGGGATTTCAGTACCAAATTCTCAAAAATGAAAATTTTGGCCCAGATTTCTGAAATGAATTCACATTGTTTATAGGGAGCCCTGGGCCTGTATTTGAGTATATGTTGGTTTATCCACCACATTACCAATAGGGTGAGGCCAGTCTTTAAGTAATTTGGTTCGTGAAACATCTCAGACCCAGTGTTGTATAGCGTTTTAGGACCCTAGTGTAATTTTCCCGATTCATGCCCTTATATAGGTGTAAAATACCGTATCCTTATATAGGCATGGAAATCATAAACATATTAAGACATAGCTCATGTAGTCCTAATACGGCTTGGCTACTTCCACCAGTTCAGAAAACCTACAACGATTTCTTGGAAAAACCCGCCTTCAGCAGTCAGGGACTTCCCCCTGCATGAATATTAAGTTATCTAAGAATTCATGGAGTTTTCAGAGAATTAAGTCTCTGATGACGTTCTTATGTCCAATCTCACGTCAAACTCGGCACCTTCAAGGTATAAATATGCCCACACTTGTCCAAACAAACACACAGTGGTTTGGAGCAGTTTGACTATCTACTTGCCCGACGCGCCCTGCTGCAGCAAGTGCCGAAGGAAGCCGACCATCCAGCTGACGCACTGAGAGACACTGTCTTTTCTCTTGTCGAGAAATCCAGCTCCGGTGTTTCCAGACTACCCTTGTGAGTTGGTGGGAAATTGAGTCCTGAGAGAGAGATAGATACAAGACCTCCTACATTCTAAACCAAGGTACGGAGCTGATTAGACCCTAAGAGAATTCTTGGAATAGATTCTTGGCAACTAATACTAAAACTAGGCTACACCTCACTCACTTCTTCCCTTGTACTAGACCTAGGTTAGGTAAACCGGGGTAGGCGTATTTTAGAAGCACCAGTTGAGTACTTTTAGTCATTATTTATCACTGTATGTATTTTATGCATTTTAGGTATCTTATGGCTTAGAAACCATATCATGCTTTTACAGTACTATTTTAGAATACTCGTCGTATTATATGCTCTGTACTTTACAGCAAGTATTACGATTGCAGCAATTCATTTCTTATGCTTGAGAATGAAGACTGTTCAATAAATACCCTTTTCAGTGAAAACGCCCGTCTCTCTATTTCTCTGCACCTCTGGTGAAACGAAGCATGCACGATTGACTGAGAGAAATAACTATCTATTGTTTCCACGACTCTAGAGATATATTTCTTATTCTTGGGAAACAAAGTTGTCATGTTTTAAGCGGTTGTCAGAAACGAATCCCTTTTTGTTTATTCGAGAAAGTTTCTAGTGACCTCTGAGCTAGCTGGCACACACACAATTAAGTTTAGTATATTCGGTAGAGACCTAGTTGACTTCAGTCCTACGTCTAAACTACAGGATGCACTATTGCAATGCGCAGAGCCTATTGGGAATATAGGAACTACACTACAAGGCACCCAACGTTTGGTAAGGCGATAACTTAACGCTAGATACAAGAGTAACTCAGTCGTGCTTTTCACACAGACCCCTTTTTCCCGTAAAATGCTCCAATAGACGTCTGGAGTGGGTTAAAGGATAAAATATCCGCTTTAAACGGAGTAGGATGAAAAAATCCTTTGTATTAGTTTTTAGTTTGTTCAACGTTGAAGGATACAGTGTCCCAAAATATTGGGCACCTAATCTTTGTTTCCTTGAAACTTGCTCTGCAAACTTTCGGTCAACACAATGAGTGACGAAGAGTTAGAGAGTTGCAGCCGCTGCTCAGGCAGTTTCGGATGACACAAGTCTCCAACAAAATGACCCGGATGCTATACTCATCCCGGCAAATATAAGGAAAACCATTACTATAAAACTTTTAGAAAATGGAATATCACCAAGAGGTGGTAAAGTAATATTTGTTATGGAAGCACATGAATATCGGCACACAGAGGTATTCTATTCATGGATTCTGTTTCCTGCAGCAAATGCAGCAACACATGAGTTCCACTACTATAAATTAGAGGAACCTCCAGCGGAATACGTTCCTTTTGAGGACGTTGAAATTCCACTAACTTACCAAGAGAACCAGCTCTGGTTCAAAGGCGCCCTACAACATAAAAACCACATTACCAGGCTCGTTCCACTAGCTCGGAGCAACATGGCCGGTACTAGCCAGCTATACACCACATCCTGACATTGAAACAATGACAACTCCTGAATTGTTAGCTCAGCTAAAACAGCTGATTAAAATACACAGGCAGTTGGTTCAATATGTCATGCGGACTTTAACAGTCCAACCAGCTGTAAGAATTCTACAGCACACCCCTCACCAGGGGAATACAAACAAAATTACACCACAGACTATACAGTCAGTCATTGGTAAATTGCCTGCAAAACGAGAACAAATCCCACTCTGGTTAGCACAAAAAATTACTCAAATAGAAGCAGTATTCCCTGATAGTACACCTCATGAGAAACGCAGGATTCTGACAATCTGTTTACCAATGGTGATTTCACCACACGTAGAGGACTGCGACACTTGGGGTACAGTCTTTCCTTCAATCTACACAAAAACACATGGGGGCCCATTAGGATGTCAGGCAGATTGCCCCCACCAGGCTGGCGGTAGCCACCGCCGGCCTGGCGGGGCAATCCACCCGACATCCACTCCCAAATGCCCCCCGCCATATTAGTATGGCGGGGGGACCGCAGCGGATGGAAAGACCGCCCACCGCTTTTTTGCCCCGGTCGCCTTGCGGCTGTGGCGGAAAAGGATTAAGATGGTGACGGTGTTTAATAGACACCACCAGCCATATTATGATGGGCCAAATCGGATGCCTTTCCGTGGCGTCGAAAGGCATGTGGTCTTCACTCTGGGGGCCCCTTGCGGGCCCCCAGAGTGAAGGAGGGGTTGGGGGTGCACACGGGGGTGCATAAACAAAGCGGCAGGCACCGCGCTGTGCCTGCCGCTTTGTTTATGCAAATGCACGCATACATTTTTAACATTGTGGCGGGCGGTGCAGTGAGCACCGCCCACCACAATGTTAAAAATGGGGAATGCGCCCGCCACTATGGTGGGCTCATCCTAATGTACACATCAGGACCCCAGCCCTTGAGGCGGGTGGTCCCGTTTTCCGCAAGTCCCGCCCGCCATCCTTATAGGGGCCATGGTGTCCCATCTATGGCGGTAATACCAGACGTTCTAAGACAGATTCAAAATGAATATGGTCCAGAACCGACCTTAAATCTGGGTATGAAATTAATAAAAGATTTCAAACAGGTCGCGGCTATACTATTAGCCAACATTAAAGGTGAAGCAGCAACAGTGGCGATCCGCCAAAAACTAAAACAGATATTACTGAGCAACCGTATGAACTTGCCAGAATTATTGAAACATCCTATGAAGAACTAGGTAGAGATAGTTTGGGTGGGAAACCATTAAAACCCCAACTAACTGAAAATCCTGAAAAAGTTTATCAAAAACACTCACTACTCCTAAGAAGAGGTGGGAAAACACTAAACAGATGCTTCCTAGAGAGAAGCGTTCACAATCCAGAGGAAGGTCTCAACAGGAGCCCTCTGAAAAAAGATATAACCTTAGAAGTAGGGATAATTTGAGAAAACCTGATAGATATCAAGATAATGTTACACGTTCCTCTCGTACCTTTCAGACTTCCTCACAGAAATCCAAAAGAAGAGGACGTTCATAACAAAAAAGAACGAGTGAAGTCAAAAGACGAACAGCACGTTCCAAAAAATAAGAAAAGCCAATTTCCAAAAAAGAAGGTAGCAAGTCTAAAGATCAGACATTCCGAGGATCTTGAGAACACAACTCAAGAACGCGGAGTGGGCCCAAACAATGCTAGACAGCGCAGCAGAGGTAACGATAGCTCGCAAGATCATGAAGGATCATCTGGAGAGAGTGGACTTGAATGAAAGCATCCAAGTTGAAACTGCAGATACCAGGGTTAGTGTACCACATAAATTATATGAAGTAACACTCCGGATGGAGGGGGACAAACCAAGAAAAATTAGAGCACTCTTTTGGGAGAAGCTCTCTAAGGGTTATGACATCCTACTAGCTGAACAAGACTGGCCACCCCTGAATTTGTCAGGGAGTGCCCACATGGTGAAGATATAATTGTGGTAGCCTTCTCAAATCACATTCCAATTCATAAAAAATACACATATGCTAGGAAATGGGCTGTGGCCCAGGCCCCAGCTCTATACAAAAATCATGTGGGATATGATGAGGATTCCCCTCAACATAAAATCCAGTTGAAAACTCAACCAACAATGCAAAGGCAATATCCTGTAAAACAGGAAGCTAAAAAACAGGGCAGGGAGATTTTAAATCAACTTGAATACCAAGGGGTGATTGAAACATGCACCTTTGTTTCCTGTCTCCAAACCAGACAATTCATATTGTCTAGTTTTGGATTACAGACATCTAAACTCTTGCTGCAAAACTTTTGCAGTACAATATGCACATAGTGCAGCACTGATGAATAACATTGTGCGCAAAAAATATAAAACTACATTAGATATCTCAAATGGTTTCTTTTGTCGAAACATAGCACCTGAAAGCAGGTATTTGACCGCTTTCTCCATAATGGGGGCACAGCGACAATTTTGCACTCTCCCCCAAGGATTCAAAAATAGTCCAGGGTTATTTTCAGCCAGAGTAACAGAGTTACTACAAATGTATGATGATGAGGCATTATCCTATGTCGATGATATCCATCTTACAGATGATGATTTGGACGTGCACTTGAAAAAAGTGAACACCATAATACTTGGGTTTGCTTCTGAAGGGTATAAATTCAATTTCAAGAAATCACGAATTGCCCACCTCAACGTC
Source organism: Lissotriton helveticus (assembly GCF_964261635.1). Taxonomy (NCBI): domain Eukaryota; kingdom Metazoa; phylum Chordata; class Amphibia; order Caudata; family Salamandridae; genus Lissotriton; species Lissotriton helveticus. The sequence continues at coordinate 1,586,268,111 of NC_136063.1, forward strand.
CTATTCTTAAGCTACGAGTTATCAAGTGAAGGCAAAAGCCTGGCAGCTAACTTTCTAGAGAAATGTGCGCTGCTCCAACCTCCAAAAATGCTAAAAAACGTAGTCAATTCTAGGTTTCCTAAATTTCGGAAGAACTTATGTTCTAAATTACGCAGAAAGGGTTGAACCTCTCTACGAACTAATCAAACCTTATTTTAAACCTATTAATTGGACACAAAAACACACAGAAATTTTGCGTTCAGACATGTTAGCAAAAACACAGTTACAAACACGCGACAACATGCGTAACCTAGTGATCCGAGTCATCCCAGGGAGATGCGGATTCACATACCTAACCTCTAACGAAGGTGAGACGGTACCAATAGCATACAAGTCACACTTGTACACACAAGCTGAAATGAAATTCACTTCAACAGAAAAGATACTGACAGCGGTTCAGACTGCTGTAGCAAAAGAAAGAGCCCTCGCGCAGGGTAAACGCATACAAATCGTTACACCTCTACCTGCCTTAGAGGCAGTGACAAAGGCAAGCATTCCAAATGCTAAAGCTTTACATCCCAGATGGATACAATGGGTTAATTCTCTTGCTGCAACAGACGTTGAATACGTATTTGACCCATATTTAAAAACACAAGAATTCCTACAATACAAATTAGAATGTCCTCTGCCGACTGAAATTCTGCCACTTGAAAATTACGGCTCTATAATATATACAGACAGATTAGCACAACCCGCAATTGGGGGTAAACAAGCTTACAGTGCTGCGATTGTTAAAGGTCGCTGGCGCGAAGGTAAATTCAGACCTATGGTGACTAAAACTCAATCACTTGGAGACTGTACAGCTCAGCGAGCTGAACTACAGGCATTCAAGATGGCACTTGAAAATACAGATCGCGAATTCCCCACACTGATAGTGTGCGATTCGTATAACTGCGTCAGGAATTATAATGAATATCTGCAGACCTGGGTTCAAAATGGTTTCAAAAATACAAAAGGTGGCACAATAAAGCATAAAAAGCTTTGGGAACAAGTAGTTCTTTTGCAAAAAGAACTACAAAAGACTCACGTGATTCATACACTGAGTCATCAGCGTGATGGCATTCACGTTGAAGGGAATTCATTGGCTGACGAAGCCGCAAAGGCAGCTGTACAAACTGCTTCCGTAGCTGCAATCACTCGTTCAAAAACTAAAATAGACGGTGAAACAATGCTAGCAGTCAAAGCCTCAATGGAAGGTAGCTATGCAGCGTTACCGGTAAACTATCCACTCGGTAATATATACATAATTGATGCAAACTCAGTTCCTTTTGCTCGAATCCCTGGAGTGGGGGACAGAGTAATTCCAAACAGGAACCAGAGAGATGCTTTGGTTCACGCAGCACATATGGGAGAGGGTCTGAGACATCAAGGGATCTTAGAATCTTTAATAGAATTAGAAAAAATGTACTGGTGGCCGGGAATGAGCGTTGAAGTTTACAATTTCACAATACATTGCCCTAACTGCAACAGAGATCGCAGCAGCGAAAGCAACCAGGTACCTGCCTACAGTGTAGCCAGCCCAGTACAGACACCACTGTTAGACAGCATCAGACTATCTACACGTAGACGTCACTATAGACTAATGCGGTCCCAAAATCATTAGGACAAGATTCATTTGGATGTGGCCTCAGCGCTCGGCTGACACCAGAACTGTTATAAAAGATTTGCGAGTCTTTATTGGCACATACACAATCATCACGCTACATTCTGAGCAGGGTCCTGCGTTTAGCTCTAGAGCTTACAAGGAGGCCATGGCCAGCTTGGGCGTTGCATTGCGGTTTTCGAGTCCCTTCCATCCTGAGGGAAATGCGGTAGTGGAAAGAAAACACTGTGACGTAAAGCAATCTATAACAGCTAGGGTATTAGGTTCGTGTGACGGGTGGGTCAAACATCTAAATAGTGTCCAAAGAAGTCTTAATAATCTGCCAAGAAATTATCTGGGGGGAATCACTCCATATGAATTATTATTTGGTACTAAAATTCTTATCCAGAACCATGATTGTCGCACTTCAGTGGTGGAACAGAAACCCTTTGATATCAAAGACAGTGAAACAAGAAGTAGTCTGAGTAACACAACACAAAAGCCGACGACCACTGAAGAAAAACCACCTGTCCCAGTAAGACCTGTCTGGATTCCAAAGATTGGGGATCTAGTCAGGGAAAAGATCGCGGTGAAGAAGGAATTTGGGCCTTCTTATAGAAAAGCAGTACCTGTCTTAGCAATTCTTGGAACAAGATCAGTGTTGCTACCGCTGCTTTCTGGTAAAAGGGAGAACAGAACAGTATTAATTGACCTGGTAAAACCACATCATGTGGCCGATAATAAGTAGTAGGCCCAGTGGACTCCCAAGAAGTAGCAGATGACCAAATCTGGCTACTATTCAAGAGGTTCAAACTGAAAGACTCATCACCTTTGATAAACCTACAGTGAGAAAAGAAGGACTAAGCAACAAAGCTATGGAACTCATCCCTCTTGATACCCAAATATCAGTTCATCAAGAAACTCCTGTCTACAATGATGTAGCATCGGACTATACAAACATGTCAAAGGAGGAAGCAACTCCAGTGATTTCAAAGAATCCGGATGCGATACCATCTATTGACAGAACTGCCTCTGGCTATTTTATCAACTTCGATAACTTTTCTGAGGATCCCAGTGAACCTGAAACAACGCCAGTTAATAAAACTTTAAAAGAAAAAATAACAGAACTCTTTCATCAACTTGAGAAAACACATCTGGTTTCGTCATGGGTTGAATTTTGGATAGGATTGGGTGTACTTTTTTTTACTACTATGGCTCATTCTGGTTTTAAGTTTGGGACAAATAATAGATGGAAAATACAGTACAATGGACACAGCAAGTAAGTACATCAGCTTACTCCTGCAACCTCACAAATCATCTCATCGTGAGCAAAGAGACCTGTCATCGGTAAACATCACAGCCGTTCCTATACCTGGGGGTATTGCACGGGACACAACTGATTATGACATTTTGGGCCCGGTGGAACTGTTGAAAATTCTACACCAGTTCAAGGTTTCTTTAAGTGATTTTGTTTCATGAAGCACCTTTTCAGATGATTGGAAACTGTTAATAATATGATGTCAGACTTAGAAATGTCAGCAAAATTTCAAAAACATGAACACTTAGAAGGTTCAACAAGTTATGAAAAACTATTGTTATAATCATTTGGTCACCATTATTTGCACAAATCTATAAATCCTAGAAATGTTTTTACTTTTAAATCAATGGGAACATATTCCAACGCCACCAAAAGGCAGCTCTAAAACATTTTATGGGAAATTTCCATACTTTACATTTTTATTGTAACAAACCCAGAAACGTTTTATTTAAAAAATGTGAATAAGACCGGAATGAATACCATGTTGACCAATACTAAACAAATTTATTCTGCAAACTTTTATGCTCAGCTGTCTACATTAGGTTTTAACTTTTGGAAAGACAACATTGAGACAAAAACTGTCTGGGGCACCAAAAAATGGCAGGTGCAGGGTTTAGAAGCCTTGTTCAGAGCCTGCATTATACCAGAACACATTATATTTTTGAATGACACAGTTTAACAAACATCATGTCTTGGCTTAGCTAAGACAAAAGATGTAAACAAACCGTCCATACCTAAGGCCACACCTGACAGTAATGTCACTGCAGATGAGGAGGTAGATGTGAAACAGATTTTAAAACACAACAGAACCAATCCTGATTGGAAACAATGGTTAATCTGGCCCATAGACACGAATAACTGTCAAGATAGATTCATGAACAAAACAAAAGGGTTGAAAATGAATAGGCCATATCCAAGGTACTCCCAGAGACAACATCCAGGGATAGTCACCACATACAGTGTAGGAAAACTATGCCTTGATTGGCTGCAGACATCCACACTCCCAGAAATTAAACACTTGACTTTACTTGAAGAAGATGTTGACTTGCGAGACTGCTTACTCGGGCCTCGCAAACAACGACAAAAACGTACCATATACGCCGGTATATACGCTGCGTACAACGAAGCTTGGAAAATAACACAAATGGAAACTGCAGAAAAAATACGAGATATTGATCGTATTAATTTAGAGAAAGCACTCTCTGTAGTGGACAATGGGTTAACGACTCTGTCCTCCAGAATTTATTCTTTGGACAGCATTGTATCATCTGCCATTGACATAATAGAACAGGATTTGCTAATGTTACAACATGGCCAGTCTCAATTGCGTTCTATAACGCTACTAGGCTGGACGTTGCAAAATCTCCGTTCAGGCTATGTGCCATGGCGTCTAATCAATACCACGTCATTGTTTACTGTCCTTAACCTTACAGATAAGCAAATCTCTTTGGCACAAAGAGGAGCAGACTATACGGTGCTGAGCATTGAAAACTGGAAAGATTACCATTAACAGTTTCTGAGAAACCCGTCATTGAATGGATAATACATGGCACCATCTCAATACCAGTGATGATTTTCCAATTTCAGTATTGTCTACAGCACATACCAGCAGGCCTGTATGAAAGGTTGGGTAAAGGATACATTAGGTCAACCTGGAATTTACCATATACGCACAAATGTTGGAGCGGGGGAAAGGAGGTATTTCTTAGTACAAAAAAATTGAAAAAACTCACTAAACTGTACACTTTTATGTAAAGGTATTATTTTACATGGAGCCTGCGAAGGTTCTTTAAATAACCTTTCTTGCCACATGCATGGTACTCCAGCAGCCGTGATAGAACCAATTTTTAGGCAGCTTTCCAATGGGAGCTACGTTATGCTCAACGATCACAGCTGTTGTGGCATGTTGCCAGGAAGAGCGTATCTGGTTAGTGTGTCAGCCAGGGTCACTTGTTGTATGCACGTATTGTATCCAAAGACTACTACAGACAGGGAGACAACATTATGGCCATCACTGAATATCTCTTCTATATGAATTGATACTTTAAGCAGAATGAAAACCATTCTTTTACAAAAAACTGTGCCACTGACCTTGTCTAGAGAAACGTATGATCTGCAAGTTGCAAGGACTTCTGCAGAGATACATGCCTTATTATCAACAAACTGTCCAGTACATTTCGCAGAAATGTTAGGTCAAACCTTAAACATGTCTGTTACCAGTGGAATCGCACATGTATTTAAGACGATCTTTTCGGGACTGTTAACACCATTCGAAGCAGCCCTCTGCATTTTTCCAAATTTCGTGCACTCTGTGTTCGGTGGTCTGCCTCTCATTTTGGGACTCGTAGCAGGATTTATATTTCTATTTCTACTGCTCCGATATGGCAAATCCAGTCACCAACGATACCCAAACTACCATGGAACAAGCTCTCCTAGCCATACGGTATCGTGACAGAATTACACAGATTCTTGACTTGGCTCGTTTAAGATCTGAATACCACTTGGTTCCTTTCATTCAGACCAATCAGGCAAGATTGCATCTTACCTGTTCTACGATGCCTGCTTTGTGGAGAAGAATGCGTGTTAGACATCTGTCTTACACTTCCATCAGCACTGCCAATGGATGTTGATGCCTTGTTAGGCTTCACATCTTTGCACATTGGATCTACTTGACGAAGTAGTTCCACTTTCACCAACTATGGTAGACAGGTTCATTTCCAGCTTAGATGATTTGATGTTTTCTCCCGACACCGAGAATAACTTTTGAAAGTGCACACAGCGTTCCATGAACTCTGAAATGCGGCCTTTGGTTTTTCAAAACAAACCCTCAAACTTGGGAACTCTATGTTTCTACAATCTACATTTGAAAACTTTTTCTCTTCATCCCAGAATAGACTTTTTTTTCACTTGGCCCAAAGTAATCTGCTTAAAGTAGAACTATTCTTAGAGAACAAGAGATTCATTTGATACTTCCTATAGATAAATATTTGGCATTTTTTAATAAAAATGATAACCGTTTATATATTATGCTATGGAATGGTCTCAACTTTTTTCTTCTGGAAATTAAGAGGCATTCTCATAACTGTCATTTTATGTTTCATTTAGATAACATCTTTTAATGATAGCTATTGCTTGTATATGCGTACAAGACAAATACTCATGTGTGTGTATAAACCATGTTTAATGCATTTCATGTATTTTGGCTAGGATTATGAACACATGCTTTAGTTATGTTTCTTATGCTCGTAGATTTAGTAATATTAGACATAATACGTGGAGTGGGTGTTGTATAGCGTTTTAGGACCCTAGTGTAATTTTCCCGATTCATGCCCTTATACAGGTATAAAATACCGTATCTTATATAGGCATAGAAAGCATAACCATATTAAGACATAGCTCAAGTAGTCCTAATACGGCTTGGCTACTTCCACCAGTTCCGAAAATCTACAACAATTTCTTAGAAAAACCCACCTTCAGCAGTCAGGGACTTCCCCCTGCATGAATATTAAGTTATCCGAGAAATCATGGAGTTTTTAGAGAATTAAGTCTCTGATGACATTCTTATGTCCAATCTTACGTCAAACTCGGCACCTTCAAGGTATAAATATGCCCACACTTGTCCAAACAAACACACGGTGGTTTGGAGCAGTTTGACTATCTACTTGCCCGACGCGCCCTGCTGCAGCAAGTGCCGAAGGAAGCCGACCCTCCAGCTGACACACAGAGACGCTGTCTTTTCCCTTGTCGAGAAATCCAGCTCTGGTGTTTCCAGGCTAACCCTTGCAGGTTGCTGGGAAATCTAGTCCTGAGAGAGAGATACAAGACCTCCTACATTCTAAACCAAGGTACGGACCTGATTAGACCATAAGAGAATTCTTGGAATAGATTCTTGGCAACTAATACTAAAACTAGGCTACACCTCATTTACTTCTTCCCTTGTACGAGAGCTAGGTTAGGTACACCGGGGTCGGCGTATATCAGAAGGACCAGTTGAGTACTTTTAGTCATTATTTATCACTGTATGTATTTTATGCATTTTAGGTATCTTATGGGTTAGAAACCATATCATGCTTTTACAGTACTATTTTATAATACTCTTCGTATTATATGCTCTGTACTTTACAGCAGTTCATTTCTTATGCTTGAGAAAGAAGACTGTTCAATAAATACCCTTTTTAGTGAAAACGCCCATCTCTCTCTATTTCTCTGCACCTCTGTTGAAACAAAGCATGCACGATTGACTGAGTGAAATAACTATCTATTGTTTCTGCAACTCTAGAGATATATTTCTTATTCTTGGGAAACAAAGTTGTCATGTTTTAAGCGGTTGTCAGAAACGAATCCCTTTTTGTTTATTCGAGAAAGTTTCTAGTGACCTCTGAGCTAGCTGGCACATACACAGTTAAGTTTAGTATATTCGGTAGAGACCTAGTTGACTTCAGTCCTACGTCTAAAGTACAGGATACACTATTCCAATGCGCAGAGCCTATTGGGAATATAGGAACTACACTAGCAATAATTAAAAGCAGACTTTAAAACGGCCTCTAGTGGGCTCTACATTTATGCACTTAACTGGCAAAAAAAACAGATAGATTTCTCAACCAGGACTAAAAACCTTGTATATCAGTGATGCAATGTGTTGTGTTTCGGTTGTCTTTTCATGCATCATTTAACTCTTGTTTGACGTGGCATGATTGAGAATTCTGAAGTTCAGGCAGAAGGACTGAGTTTTTCACAATACCTCTCAGTGAGTCAGAGAAGTGCCTGCACATCCATTCCTTGGCATCTCTGCAGGGAACACAGCTTTGCTTCAGCTCGGGCAGTAACGATTAACAGGTGTGGCAGGAGCTGCACATTTATTATGCACTGCTCCAAAAAAGGAGCACCCCATAATGCCCTGCGAGGGATTTTTCCTTATAATGGGGTCGATTCAGATCTTGGAAAAAACCGTCCGTACGATTCGTATCCGGAGCCCTCTCCGTACGAATCGTAAACATGCCGTACGACCAGACGAGTACGATCTGGACCGGGGTATGAGGACGCGATCCGTACGGTCCACGTCAGGTAAGGGCAATTCGTACGGAAAAGCACACAATCACATACACACCGTACGGTTTGTACACCCCATGATTGCAGGGGAATGGTACGTACCCCTGCTATCATGGGGTTTAGGCACCGTACCTCGTGATCGCAGTGTGTACGCACCGTACACCCAGCAAACATGGGGTACGGTGCGTACACCCCATGATCACAGGGGTACGCACCGTATCCCTGTGATCGTGGGGTGTACGCACCGTACCCGGGGGGGGGGGGCATTCCGTACCTGTTTCGAGGCAAACTCTGCTTCTCCGGGTGTTTTCGGCTCCCGTAGAAAAAGCATCATACGCTGCGTACCCGACACGAATCGTACTTGCTGGGTCGGAAAAACCAGCCACGAACCGTATGGATGTCACGTACAGTGGGTTCCGAGGGAGATTCGTACGGGGATTAGATTTGTACGGTCTCTGTACGATTCGTACGGAGTCCAGCTCCTGGTACGAATCGTACTTCGTCGTACGTACCGGGGACGTTGCAGGGTACGATTCGTATGGGAAAAACGCTCCGTACGGCTATTCGGAGCAGTTTGTTCCAAATCGGAATCGACCCCAATGTTTGGGGTCTAGGGGTGGTGCTAGAAGAGGCAGGGAACCACCAATCATGTATTTAATGTTGTAAGGGGCTACAGATAATGCAGCAGCCCACAAGCAACAAATAAATCCCCATAAACCCAGTAAGTCGCCTGGGTCCAGGCACTGCCAGCACATGTAAAAGTGGTGGGGCTTGAAGTTGACAGAGGACGAGATAGGTAAAATAAATTACAAAAATAATAAATGAAACCTCTGACCTTGCAGCGATGCAACGAGCGCAAGGTAAACGGATTTAAATATTTTATTTATCCTGTCATCTGTTGATTTCTCCCGTACCCCTGTCTCACCGCCGCCTCGCCCCACAACCCCTACCTGTACCGGCCACACCTGTCTGGGTCATTGAACCCATGACAATAGGAGACCTTACCATATTTTTTAAGGCCCTCGGGCTGAAGCTACATGCTCTTCAGCTGGAGTGGTGCTTGGGTCCCTTGAGATGGAGTCTATGGCAGCATGAACTTTTTAAAATAAAATACTCTGACCACTATATTAATATAAAACGATAAAACAATAACAATCACTTTTATTAAACATTGTAATGTGTCAATTCATAAAATATACATTTAATTTAAATTATTGGTGACTTTTTGCCAAAAACAATATGTGGGGGCTCTGCATCCAACTCCACACCATGCACTGCTGAAGTTGGTGTTCAACAAGAGGTCAGGTGCATGCGGGAGTTGGGCACAGGGCCTGCCCAGTAGGCAGACCCTGTGCCCAATCCCACGCTGCACACAACGATGGACATCTTATTTTATTTGAAAAAAATATATATAAATTCACTGAAAATAAAGGTTAAAATGAAGTTATAGCTATCAATTGTAATTAGATCTTATTGTAAACTTTTTTGAACAAAAAATTAAGTTTAAAGGGACTTTATAGGTAGGTGATATTGTCAGTTAATACATACCATTTTAAACTAAATATCACTAGTTCTAGTTACAGAAGTAACTATAAATCAAGCCTTAAAGTAACTAGAACTCACGACCTCACCATGCACTGTTAATTACCTCACACAAAGTATTATTCATGACATGTACCAAGGCATCATTGATAATATCACTTCAACATCTGAAATTGTATTATTTTGGCAACACTCTTCATGACATGGGCGCAAGTTATAGTTACTTTAGGGCATAACTTATAATTAGTTGAGAAAACTATAACTCATGAATTTCAGTGGTGTGGCAGTCTATTCCTTATAAATGCTTCATATGCATTTGTTTTAGATTCATGTACATAGACATTTGAAATTCAGATGTGAATCAAATAGCTATTTAAGCTAAATAAAATATGTATACAGTTGCAATAAGGTTGTGGGTACCTTCCTAGGAAATGTTGAGGATTTCGGTTAATGAACTGTTTATATTTGGTTTTAAAAGAAATACTGTTTCCACAGTAAGCAATGAAACCATATGTGTAGTATAGACGTAAAGAAGACTATTGGTGGAGATTTTAATGTTGGAAATTTTAACTGAAAATGTCAAATTAGGTATGGCATTTCACACAAAACACAGTACAACAGAAGATGAGGAGTAAATACAAAACTCAAAAACTAGATTCCCCTTGATAATTAACACCCTTAAACAGGTACTGTAAATTGTCAAGTGCAAATCAATTATTTCTAAGTTGCCTTCTTAACATTTTCAGGTTTTTATGTTATAAGAGAGCAATGAAAGAAAAGCATTATGGTACAGTTGTCAGATGGAACAGATATGAAATTGATGTACAAACTTAGAATTAAGACCGTGGCAATGCATATCAAAGGAATCAATAAATGAGATTCCTTGAGCAGTATGTGAACAAACAAGAAGAGTATTACAAAAAAAATAATAATTGGATGTTTTAAAGAATGAAGCTTGTATTTTTCTAAAGGATATGGAAGATTGAGTAACTTCCATGCCCAGAATAATGTGTCTAAAACTGTCAGGCTATGAAACTATTAAAATGGTATCCAAACTGCATGGATGACGGCAGTGGAAGTTTGAGTGTACATCAACAAATAGATCATTCCTAAAGCAGTAGGATATGAATGACTTTAAATCTGCTGTATTCTTTTAGGACGAGTAACATTTAAGTTTAATGTGATTGCTGCTTGGCACATGGGCTGTGTTAAAATGAGATGCATGATTAATGCATACCTGTGATGAGTCGTTGAAATGTGGGCTACAGATGGTCTTTTATAATAATAGAATATGAAAATTGGGTGTTTGGACAAATATCAAATAAAAAATATTGTGATGCTAAAATATTGTGTCAAGAAAATGAGGATGTCTAAACAATTGTGGACAGGAATATCGAAGGTAAAAATATCATTTTATGTGTTGTTTTTAAACTCATTGTAAAAATATGTTTTTCTTAAATATCCTAAATATAATTTTTACTATTGTAGTATTTAGTGGTTTATGTTAAGTTTTGTTAATTAGTTTATCATTTGTTTTGTTTAATTTGTAAATATTACACATAGATTGTATAAAGTTATAAGTCTGGATTGTTGGGTTTGTAGCGGAAAGGGTGGGAGAGTTTTTAAAATATGTTTATATTAAATTGTAATGTTTAGTGTATGATTATTATGATATGTTTTTACATTTAAATGTAAGCATTTCTATTATATAAAAAAACAAAATTATATGTTACGAGTCTAAATTTTTTGGGTAATATTTTGTAATTAAAATGTAATATTAAAAAAATTGGTTTGACTTTTATATATATTAAATTAATGAATGACAAATAGAATTATTTACATATTTTTAAAAAATTTTGAACATTTGTTATTAATCCAATTTCTTTACAAAATAACTTTTTCAACAAATCAAATTTGTTTTTCTATTTCTTAATGTATATGTTTTAAGGTAAATATTTTAAATTTAAATATGTTAAAATTTATATTTTTACTTTTTGAATACATTTTTGGTTAAAATGTAATTTAAAAAATAAAATAATATATGTTTAGGCTGTATAAATATCAAGTACATTAATGTTATATTTATTTATAGTAGTTACATATTTTTAATATTATTGTTTATAATTATAAACTATACTATCTGTTGACTATATTGATTTTGTATTCAAGTATGTTGTACAAAAAGAACATTTTAATATGTTTCTATATGTAATATAATTCTCATTTGTGTGTTGAAAAATCTATTATGATGATCATATATTTAGTTACTTTTCGTGTTTTTAATTCAACTTTTTTCCAAGTATGTGATGGAAAATTATTATATAATGTATTTTTCTTTGTAACTAAACAATTATTAATTTATGCTGTTTAGTTTGATTTAATTTATATTGCACAATACATATTTTAATACCTCATATAGACCTTGCTGTATAATAAACAAAGTACCACTTACTATGAACTACTAACTCAGAATCAAATTGAAATAAGCTACTATTCCCCACATAAAATAATAATCAAATCTGAACAAGCCATAAATACAATACTTAAACAATACTTAAACAATACACACAAAGCCATACAAGGCTGGTACTACCATTTTACCAAAACATTTGGAGATACATACAACATTCTGCACCAAGTGTAGAATATTCAACACACAGCCAATTTGCTGTTGAAATAAAAGGAAAAAACTGATAGCACTAACCAATATAAATAACACAAACTAAGTTATCTAACCAACTACTTTGAAGACACTTGGATTGGCAGACTGCACCGCTCTTGACACAGACACCAACCCAAATTACAAGTACCATGGTGGAATGTCTATGGCAGCACCATGGTTCAAGAAGCCAAAACCAACAATGCCTTCAGAAGGATGGCACAATGCCTTCTAAGCCACACTAGGGAGAACCAAACCCATACTTGACAAATTCATAGAAGCCCCACAAAAAGAACAAAGCTACTAAGGATAGAGCAATTAGTAACCCAAATTAGACCAAACTTAAGCAAAAGAAACAGTAGAATGTACAACATGCTATGATGTAAAGTTACTCTTTATTGAAAACAAAGGACAATAAAGGAGTACACTACGTAGAATCATTAGCAACATCCCCATTATAAAATACCAATCTACCTACATACTAACCAACAAACCTTAGCAAAAGTTTACACCAAAATAAATAAAATATTTTCAACTAAAAATTAAACAATTATTTTTATAGTTCAGTCAAAATAACATGTAAATAAAATTAAAAAAAATATGATATATACACAGGAAATGTTTGCTAATTAAAAATGAACACATCACCAATCTTAAAGCACAACATTAGAAATAAACATACATTTAACCAAGTAAATGCAAAACATAGAAATATAAAATAAGACATTGCAATTCCAGCAGATACACATACATAATAAAATATAAAATTTCCCACTAACAAATAATTAACTAAATAAAACTTAAAGACCTTTCTCCATATCAATGTTGACAAAATATAATCCACCCAAAAATGTGAAAATAAGTCCCAAAAAATTAAAAAAACCTATAGGTTCAATTTAAATCCAATGAACCACTAGAACATCATAAGCAACCATTAAACTCAAAATATGAAAAAATATATGGTCGAAGAAACCTAGAGAATCACCTGAAATTAAAAAGTAAAAATATTGGTTTGCTAGAAACAAAAGTAATTTCCTTTGAGGGGAAAAACAACCGACAAAATCCACATGCCCACGGTATACATTCAGATCTGTAAATGTATAAATAGACATAGAAAACCCACCCACAACAAACACTATTTTCAAATAAAACAAACATTACGTTACTAGTATAACAAGCACAAAATATAAAATAGCATTATGTAAAATAACTTGAAACTACTACCAAAATCTAACTCGGTCCAACATAGAACATTACACAAAATAAACCAAATTCTTACTAAAAAAGTTCTAAAACAAAAAACTACACTAACTACCTTTAACTAGTATTACCTAAAAACTTAAGACTAACCTTATCCAATGATCTACAGCAGGTAACAGCAACTCACTCCTAGGAAATCGGACAAAGAAATGACAGGAAAAGACAAGAAAAAATATGTTGCCTGTGGAAAACAATGGGACGCAAGTCAAAAATTATTTTAAAATGTTACAAAATTATTTAAAACATTCCGAAATCAAAAATGTAAATAAATGTTTAATGAAAATATAAAAAGTTATGTAAAGTATACAACAAATAATATAGCATTTATAATAGACTTAGAAAATTATATAACATGCATTCTAAAACAATGCATTTTGAATAAATGCATATGGCTGAAAACGATTGTACAATTTGCAAAACAATTTGTAAAAATACAAAATATCAGACTATGTTTAAAAAAAACTTACATAGAACATGTTTTCCATTTAAAAAATGTATACAAAATGTGGTCAAAATGATAATACATTTTATATGTAAAAATAATAAACTGTCATGTACTTTTTGTAGAACAGGGCCTTATTAGGATAGTGGTGGGACCGTCACCAACAGGACGTCGGTGGCAGTCCCACTGCCGATAGACCGTCAGTCCCACCGCCACATTTTAATGCATGCTGTCGGACCATCAGCTGTCAAGGGAAAGACCACCACCTCTGATAGGCTCTAGGATTCTGTTGGGGTGGCGGTTGGAATCGTATACTTTTATGGAGGTGGTGCCTGCGCATGCACCGCCATAGGGATTACTATGTCCCTTTCTAACAGCCATTTCATGGCGGTTCAACCCCATGAAAGGGCTGTCGGAAATAGACTTTGGGGGCACCAAGCAGGTCCCGGTCATCTGTGGACCACTGTAAAGCGGCCCTGGGGGCACATGTTGAGTCCCCACTCACATTCATGCAAAATGTGCCATTCATGCATCATGCATGGATGTGCACAAAGTGCTCTTTTACACTGTGGCTTGTGGTGCGGCCCTTTTCCTGGACCACAGCACAAAATGCAACTTAAAAGAGCGGTTTCATCCTAATTCTGTGGTAGAACCACTGACTACTGCAACACCGCTGAGGTGTCATGGATCCCGCCAGTGGCAGCGGCCCTTTGGTGGTCCGACTGCCAAACTCATAATAAACACAATCATTATGCATTTATTATTAATAACCTTGTGATGTAGGAGGAAGGTCTCCTCATTATGTGTGGTGGGTAAGTGTTCAGGAGTCTGGATGTTTCTAGGAGAAGGAGAATTAGCACTAGTGGCTCTTTTGGATTGAGCGGGTTGGCGTTTCAAAGTGGAGATAGCTGGTAGCTGACCTGTGATGTGGTCAAGGACTTTAGGGAGTAGATATTTTAAAAATGTAGTAGTGGGCTCTTGGGAACTAGTGATTGCCTCTACTAAATTTTGTAATACATACCTTTCTTTAATGTTGGTGACATTTCGGTGGTGGTTATTTTAACTCACATTAATCACATAATCATATTTTGTAGTAGCTCTTCCATAACAAGCATTGGATTAATATTTTGTACATTTTCAATTATCATTTTCTGTGCTTGTGGTTTCTTGGCTTCAAGTATAGCCCATGTGCGAGAGTAGTTATTTGCCTTTCTGTGACATATCTTGCTCTGTCATTATGTCTGAAAATATTTTATTAATATAATTACATACATTGTAATTGTTTTAAATTACATTTGAGATGTACATTAAATATCAGGAGTATCACTTTGCATTTTATACTTGCACATTTGTTCTAGATGGTAATTGCAGATTTATTTCCCCTATTTTCCATTGAAGGTGAAACAATGTGGATCAGGTAGCTTCTTTTTTGTTGGGGCAAAAAATAAAATAGTTTAAAAAAAAATTGTTGCTAGTTTGTGGGGATTGAGGGCTTTTTTTTTTACCTTCAGGGCCTGATTGCAACTTTTGGTGATGCGGGGGCTGGCGGTCCACAAACACCACGGCCAAGAGTCGCTGCCGCCCGCCCACCTCATTTTTGAAAAAGACAGCACAATTAGAATGCCACGCAAGGTTCCTGCACAGTATTGCAGCACATGCTGCAGTAGAAAAAGGCACATTTTTAAACATCCATGCCCCAGGCACAATGTGGTGCCTGGCACATGGTGCATGGATGTTTGGTGGAGCACCACATGTGCCACTCTGGCCACTGAGCAGTGACCCATGGGTGAAGGGGCCCTACTTGGGGTCCTCAAAGTCCCTTTCCGTCTGACTTTACGTGGCGGTGGGACCACCATGTAAAGGCTGAGGGAAAGGGACATTGAAATTCCTACGGTGGCACCTGACACCACCTCCATTGTAGGATTAACAGCCCCACCGCCGCACCGACTGGCTCCCTGAGCCTGTTGCAAGTGGGGGTCTTTCCCCCTGGCCTCTGCGCTCCAACTGCCGGAATTGTAATCTGGCGGTGAGACCGCTGCCCAGGGTATCAGGAAAACCACCACCGATGGCCTGTCTGCGGTGGTCAGCCTGACATAATAAGGATCTGAGTATTTTGTTAGTTATTGGTATATTGACTTTCTTTAAATAAATAATTTTAAAGTAGGTTTTAATAAATGTTTTACTTACTTCTGAAGGTACTTGTATGATTGCTCCCAATTTCCTTGTCTCGTTGTCTGTTGGCAATCTGGAAGAGTCTTGTTGTTTACAGATTTCGTATTTTGGTGTGGTAAATGTTCACATTTGTGCTCCTTTTATATTGTAGTTTTAACTAATTGTAGGTTTTTATTGTTTAATTTGCTTTATGCTGGTTTCTATTGATAAGTATTTTATTTATTTGATTTTTTTATCAGCTATTGCTTTTTATGGTGGATGCAGATTAGTGTTTCTGTTTAAATATTAAACAATTTTTCTAGCTTTTTTGGGGGTGATCTATGTTTATAATTTAATTGTTTAATTTTTATATTATTTGTTGTAAGTATTTTTATTTTATTAAACATTTAGGGCCTAAATACCAGTGACCTCTCACACAGTGAACCGCCTGCCACATTATGATGCTACCGGAGGGCGCATTGGGCGGAGGGTCTGTCCGTGATGCTTCCACGTCAGAAGCCATCCATAGTCCACAATGACGGCAGAGCCAGACTTGGCTCCGCCGGCGTGATTATGATGGCAATTTCAGACAGCAGTTCCATGTAGGCCTTTCCGGCTTGGAACTTCTGTCGAAAAGTGTCTTTGGGGGCCCATAGCAGGGCCCCAATTCTTCTGCGGCCTCCGCTCTTGGGCCTCAACATCCCTGCTCAGTGCGGCAGGAACTGCATGGTGCTTGCCACACGGTGCAGGGATGTTTCAAAGCCTCCAGTTGTCAATGGAAGCTTATGCTGCAGGCCTTTTCCGCCCACCATACAAGCTTCCATTGACAAATGGAGGCTTGCGACTGCCCCATGGGTAGTTGCATCGTAATCGTGTGGTAGGAACTGCCAACAAAGTCGGCCGTTCCTTTACATTGTAATAAGACTCTTAATGTGTTGAAGTGTATTTTTGCTTAAAGTTTATATTAGTGTTTTAAAATAATATAGTGTGGTTACATTCTTGAAAAATGTTTTTAGAGTTTAATTACTTTTTTGTTTTAAGCTAAATAGAGTTTCTATATTGTGATTTTTGATATTTGACTTAACGTTTGCGGATAGGAATAGTTGATATTGTGAGTTTTGATATTGACGTTTTATAAATTTATTTAAAGGTAACAATATTTTTGTTTCCGATATTGGTGATATTGATGAAGAAAGAATTTAATATTTTTAATGGTAATATTTTGATGATTTAGATTTGTGGTTTTGTTAGTTAAGCATAAGGGAATATTTTTGTAAAAAATATTTAATTTCTGATATTGTGCAAATCAATATTATTTTCATCGATATGACATTGTTCTGAAAATTGTTAACAGCAATTCTCTGAAGTAGGAAATATGACTTTCTCAAATGCATATCTCTTGAATTTAACTACTAATTAAATTAATAATTTGAAGAGGCCTTTTTAACCCCATTGGTGCGGAGGTCAGCCTGGAGCTGTACTCAGCCACGGTGTTGGGAGCACTGGTGCTCCCCCGTGATATGGCTTTATTGGGGGTGACAGCAAAAGCATTGATCTGATGATGTCCGCGTGCACATGGCAAGCTGATATCATCAGACGGTGCAGGAGATACGCTGGAAGCCATTTGCTTCCAGTGAATCCAGGAGAGAGGACACTTAAGCGAAGTCCTTCTCTGGGGCAGGGGGTACGCGGAATACACACATGGGGAAACAAGAGCGTTTTTCCTTTCCCCTTGTGTCTGTCCATAGTCGATTGGAGCAGGAATCCTATCCACTAGACCACCAGGGCTTTTTTGTTGTCGAAGAGAACGGTCCCAAGAGTTGCTCTTCAAGAGGGCAAATTATTAATTTAAGTTTTTGACCCCCCCCTTCAGGGGCTAGTTTGGCTGTTTTTATGGTGGCTCTGCCATATTTGGGTGAAATCAACTAGATGCCAAGGATATTATCTGTGAAACAATTGCATGGGGGAACCCCTTGGGCAAGGGCCTATATTTTCTTTTACCATTCCCCTACTCTATGGGCAGATCAGCCCTTTTTTGGCCGATCTCCCTTCTAGGAGCAGAGAAAGCGCATTACACATCATCAGATTTTTTTGTGAGCGGTCCCTTAGGCAAGGGCTGTTCTCCTTGTGGGACATATTTTTGCATTCCAATCTCCCCCTTGAGGGCAGATTTCTTTGTTTTTGGTCTTTTTTAAGTGGATTGGGCATGAGGGAGGAAGGTAACACGTGAATCGCCTTGGAAAAGGGATATGTATGTGGTGGGGGATTTGTTTCAAGGGCAAGGTTTGCTTCCATCCGTGGTGTCTTTTGTACCATGGTCATGCCTCCTTTCAAGGAATATCTGTCTTTTGATTGATAGGTTATAATTTGTGGGTGTTTTTTTTCTTAATTGTAGAGCCCATTGTTTCCTGTGTGTTGGTGGTGAATCCTGTTTGCGGGTGGAGCTTTGACGGATCAGTAGTTTGTGGAGCTGTGGTTGGTAGGCAACTGATTTTGTAATCTTTTCATCTAATGTGTATACTTAGCTTGTTTGTAAAGAAATATTTTTACCGCTGTACTAATGCTTGAATCTATAGCGTTGTGTGATTGTGAGGTATTGATTTGTGCACGCCATATGCTGCATTGTGATATGTGCAACAAGTGTTTTTGTTTTTTCCATTCCATTGGGACATTTTGGTGCCTGCTTTGTCTGTGAAGAGTAGGTGCAGTTGGTCCTCAGTCTTGCTGTCTTTGGCATGTAAGAGATATTGTTTGAGTATATAGGTCTTTGTGTGCTTTTTATTGATTGACTTTGGCTTCCAAATTACTATATGCCAGTAGTTTTAGTTTGTTTGATAAAGCCACAGTTTACTTATTTTACACAGTGTTGGATATTATTGACTTATTTGTTGTGTTACTTTTATTAGTAAGGATTATGGCTAGGGCTCCCAGTTTTCCGTTTTTACGGATTTTTACATATAAATACAGACGGAAATCTATATTTCCTTTGTCTGTATTTATATGTAGAAACGGAAAAACACTAGCAAATGTTGCCACCTGCTTGCAGTTTCCTTCCCACGCCCCTGGAAATTCATTTAAAATCCTTCCAGTCAGGGTCTTTTAGCGCACTCATGTGGACCTTTTTGCTCAATTTCCCTGTATGCCTCGGCAGCACCAGGGGTTCGTATCCTCCGTCCTCATGGGTGGGTAACAAACTGGGGGGGTGGGGCCAGGATGGGGGTCGGACCGACTCCAGAGCCATTATTCTGTCCCTCTGGAATGCAGTGCGTCTCCCTCAGCTGTTCGCCCTTCATTGATCGCTCTCCACTCATCGCTCTTCACTCATGCAAAGCCTCCCTGCTGCTTTAAACATCCTCCTGCAGCCAGCCGTAGGGTTGTGCTGGGCTGGCTCACCCCCCTGCTGCCTTGTGAAGGAAGAGGGGATTTGTTTTGATGCTCTCACCACGGAACAGGGAGTTTCAAAGCACTTGCTGGCTGGCTGGCCCCGACGCCTCCAGACAGCCTCGAATCATATCACAGCATGGCTCCCACTCACCTGCAGTCGCCAGTCTCCCCGGCAATGGCCACAACTAGCAGAGGTCGAGGCTCGCCAGTGCCCTGACTCAGGTGCCGACCGGAGGCCTCGACAATGCTTCACTAGGCGCCAATCAAGCCCAGCCTGTCTCCACCTGTCGTCACTCTCCTCCCACTGCTCTTGCCGCAGGCTGATTTTCATCCTAGGCAGCAGCGAACCGGGCCAAGCAGACGGGCCTCCTCCACAGCAGTCCTCTCCTGCAAATTCACTGCCTCTGCACTGGCCCCAGGGGCTAGACGATCGCCCAGCGGGAGCTGCGAGATCACCAGTGCAAGCGCCGGCCTCCACAGGGAGCCAGCTTATCGCCCACCACCGCCTGTTGCTACAGCTGGGCGCCACCATGCGATCTGTGAGGCCTAGAGCCTCAGTCAGACGATGTCTGGATCCTGTCCGATTCGGTTATAAACTTGAAGCAGGAGTTAGGAGGCCCCCTGCTTCATTGCAGTGAGTCTTCGCCCTGCCATAGAGCTGGCTGGGCTGCGATTGTCAGGCTAGAGAACAGAGTACTAAGGATGTGCATCTGCCATATTGACTGGCTTAGCCATGCCCCTTAATCATTTTACTATGTTGTTGTTTGTTCTGTCTGCCTTGCAGTGGGTCTTGGTTGGGCTTTCAATGCGTTTTTCACATTCTCACAGCTTAGCTGCACTGTGCTATAGGTATATATTTTAAGCATTTTAGAGGCTTGTGGATATCCTCATAGGCATGCAAAGTTTGCATTATCTTTGTCAGCATCGGCCTGTGCTTGTGGCCCTGTGGTCTTTGGCTGTATCTATGCTCCCCACACTGGCCAGCCCCATTTCTTGTCCAGGTCATCAGCACATCTGACACAACGGCTGTCCAGCAACTCCCACTGGCAGCAGTACGCACTCTGGTGCTGCCCAGTTCCAAGCACCAACCGACTATTCTTCAAGCCTCAGGCAAAATCGAATGCCAGCAGGTCCTGCTGCTCTCTGCCGCTCCAATCTGATACCGACGCCAAGCCTGGCACGGCTTTTTTCCTGGACCAGCGTCCATTAAAGTCATAGGAATGTGCAGCACACAGTTCATGAACCATTATGCACTTATGTTATGTTTGTTTAAATTGGGGGAGTTATGGGATTACACTGTGGATGCATTTTAATAGTGGGTACATGGGATGGTATCCTGTTGATAAACGTTTGGTAAATATGTCTTTTGTTCAGCACGAAAGGGTATCACCAGGGTTTGTGACAAGGGATTGTGGGACATGTAGTTCTATGACCACTATTGGTGGGTTTCAGCAAGGAAAATTTTACTGCGTGAGTGCAAGGGTGAAGTCAGGTCACTAGAGCAAGGACTAGCCAGAGACTGGGTGTAAATGAGACTCAGCTGATGGGAATCGTGTCCTGTTCACTGGTAGAGTCGGCAATTTGGGAAGTGTTTAAATACGGGAAGTAGAGAGGTGAGAGCTAGCTAAGAAGCAGTTTGACATCATGAATGTATTATGTTGACCAATAACAAACAGGGGCATGTGTGCATTGTCAATTTAAATAGATGTGGAAAAATACTAGCTGTAGCGTCGTCTTTTGCTCGTGGCAAAAATAAATGTGGATAAATACAGAAAAAATGCCCAAAAAATAAATATGGATAAATACAGACGGAAATGGCAAAAAAATAAATACCATAAAACTGGGAGCCCTAATTATGGCTTACCCAGGTTAGCTGCTCAGCAGGGTGTTGGTTTGCTTTTCGAATCTCACTCTGCCCATGGTTCTGAAATGGTCTCTGCATCTGAGGCAGAGGACAAAATAAAAGATTAAGACAGTAATTTTTCAGTCCAAGAGGACTCATCTAATGATGAAGCCACTATCAGTGCGGACAAAATGCCTCTTTTAGAGGAAGACACAGATATGCCCCAAGAGGAATCTGGATTGCAGTCTGGAGCTTAAAGACTTCTCACTGGTAGTGCTAAACTCTAGGTTGCCTAAAACATCAGGCAGCCTTCCTTTAGTGGCATCACAGGCTGTAGAGTCAATACAGAAACCTTTTTGCCTATACATTTCTTTTAGGTGTTTATGGACGATGTATTTTTGGATGAGATTGTTGACCAGACTAATTTGTATGCTGAACAGTAGTTGAGGGACAACAGTAACAAACCTAAGTCCAACTCTAGAGCTAGCTAGTGGACTTGCCCAAATCTGGTTGAGTTTATGACCTTCTGGGGTTTAACTTTGTTGATGGGATTGAGAAGGAAGCCGTCACGGTCTTCATATTGGGCTACTAGTCCCTTGATGGCAACTGCTACATTTCCTGCAGTCATGATCGATATTTGCTTCTGCTTTGGATGCTGCATTTTGTTGATAATGCTTTAGCATTGACAATGTATCATTCTAATTGTGACCATCTCTTCAAGATTAGTCTTGTCCTTGATCATTTTGTAGATCATTTTTCAGAGACCTAAGTTCCAGGGAAAGAAATAGCGGTGGATGAGTCTTTGGTCCAGTTCAAGAGCGGTTTAGTTTTTAGGGAGTGCATTCCTAGCATGAGTGCACATTATGAAATGAAGAGGTATATGTTGTATGAGAGTAGTATTAGACAGGTCTTTAGTTTTAGGGTTTACACTGGTAGGGATTCTTCTATTGACCCCCTGGTTGTCCATCCATTTTTGAAGTCAATGAGAAAATGATGTAGAAACTTTATAGAGGACTTTTCAACAAAGATCACTATTTATACATAGATAACTTCAATACTGGTGGTCAATTGTTCAAAGAATTATCCAAAGTGGATGCTGTTGCATGTAGCACAATCTGTTCTAATCGTATAGGTTACCCTAAAGAGCTTGTATGTAGAGGGGACAGTGCAGTGATTGTTTAGTGATGAACTTCTAGCTGTGACATTTTCAGACAGGAGAGGTGTAAACATGCTGACAAACATTCATGATGAAAGTATTTCGACTGGTGTCAGGTTGCTGAAGTGCACAAACCTGTGTGCATTTTAGGTTACAATAAGCACATGGGTGATGTAAACAGAGTAGATCAGAGGTTGGCGCCTTACAGTGTTTGTAGGTCATACATTTGGTATAAGAAGTTGGCTGTTCATTTGTTTCATTTGGCAACCTTCAGTGCTTTTGTTGTAATCAAGGATTGTTCTCCAGATTCAAAGACAACTTTTGTTAAATTTCAGCAGTATTTAATAGGCAGTCTTGGTGTAGTTGAGCAGGCAAGTGTTCCTAGAGTTGGAATGAAGGAGGGTGTGGCTACATTGACAGATCACTATTTTTGGATTACATTACTTCCACACCCAGAAAAAAGAAAACACTTTCCATGTAGGAGATGTAGAATCAGTTTCCAAAAAGGCATGTGAAAGGAGTCATATGAATTGCCCGAATGTCCTTCTAATGCTGGACTATGTATGCCTACGTTTTAAAATCTTACCACACGCAACTCAAATATTAGGAGCAACAGTAAGAGTAAAAGTGACCTGACTGGTCTGTATCGTTTAATATTTTGTGTTCAGTTTCACAGTTGTTTGATGCATTTACTTACACCTGTTGTGTTTGTAGTCATCGCCGGTTTTCCATCTCCTTAATATTAGTTTGCGTTTTCTAATTTGTTAAACTAAATGTGATGGAGGTGTTTGTAGACTGGCACTAGGGGAGGGTGTGTGTGTACAGCCATATGGCTGGCAGTGTGCGTTGCCCGGCGCATGGCCGGCAGTGTGCATTGCCCGGGGCTTGGCCGGCAGTGTGCATTGCCCGGCGCTTGGCCGGCGGTGTGCGCGGACCACGGACCGGCGCTTGGCCGGCGGTGTGCGCGGACCGGCGCTTGGCCGGCGGTGTGCGCGGACCGGCGCTTGGCCGGCGGTGTGCGCGGACCGGCGCTTGGCTGGCGGTGTGCGCGGACCGGCGCTTGACTGGCGGTGTGCACGGACCGGCGTTTGGCTGGCGGTGTGCGTTGACCAGCGCTTGGCTGGCGGTGTGCGTTGACCAGCGCTTGGCTGGCGGTGTGCATTGACCAGCGCTTGGCTAGTGGTGTGCATGGACTGCAGCTTGGCTGGCGGTGTGCGACTGCCAGCACACACACCCTACACATTCCGTCACGTTCCAGGCAGTGCGATTGTTACGTCTGGCTGGTGGTGTGTGTGCTGGTGGTGGTGTATGTGGTTGGCCTCTGGCTGGTGGTATGTGTGAGCTGGCATTTGGCTGGCAGTGTGTGTGTGTGCGTAGTGATTTGATGATGGTCACTACAGAAACATTACCAGCCAAACCCCAGTCCATATACCCAGTCAGCTGGCAGACTTGTGATTGCCGTGTCAGTCCTGTGGGTGTGTGAATGTGATAGGCCCTTGAATGGCGTGGTTTGTTGATGTGAGTGCTGTAATATGCTGGGCCCATGGCTGGTGGTGTGAATGGTTTTGAGATTGTGATGCATGAAAGGTGTGTGAACGGCTTGTAAAGCAGTTGGTGCCTTGTAGTTGATTTACTGCTCACAAGCAGTGAGTCATTGGTTCAGTCTTCTGAACGTTCAATTATATTAACAAAGAATTTCATTTTTCTGAAATCATTTGTTAATAAAATATACATTTTGAAATTTTCACTCACCCTAGTACTAAATCCATCCATTAGGTGTGTCTACTTGAGGAGTAGATGGTCGTGCAGTAATATTGGTATTTTCTGTCTTTTCCTGCCAGGGTCTACATTGTCTCCAGGGAAAATGTACCAACTCTAGATATTTGTGTTAACTAGACACCAAGGGACTCAAGGGTAGCTCGCAGAGGTCTCACATATTTACTGATAACAATGGTACCTCACCTATGTGGTTGGGCCTAGTGTCCGCAAAAGGATGGGGGTCCAAGACATGATGAGACTATCAACAAAAGGGTGTAGTCGCAGTTTTTATACCTGGGTTTGGTGGCCACCCAAGAAAACCTAAAAAAATCCAATGATTTATAAAAACTAGAAAGCCAGGGAATTACAGGGTGGGGTGCCTCTTGTGTATTCCACAGAGTTTTCTCACCTACAATGCCCTGCAAACCTGAATATTTGACTAAAATTGTGCATTTTCTTTGCAATTGTTTGACACATTCAGATTCAGAAGGAATCAATAAAATGCATACCACCCATTCTTTTCCACTTGTCCCAATAAAAATGCTGCACCACTTGTGTGGCCTGCCAAGTGCTCGTGACAGGAATGGATCAAACTAAAATCAATTTGAGTCCTCGTAAAGGGACACTCATTGACCTTGGTCTGATCTTTTACAGATGCGGGCACTAGGAGCAGCCACACAAGGAAAGTCACATTTTGATTGGAAGACTTGGAGGACTGGTAGGTGGTAGGAAAGTAGTTGCTCCCTGTAGATTCCAGAAATTTCATCACAGAAATGCGAGGAAAATGTGCTTTTTTAGTCACAGTTTGAGGTTTGCAAGGGCTTCTGGGTAGAAAAACCTGATGGGAACCACACATGTCACTCCCACCCTGAATTCTCCAAGGTGTCTAGTTTTACAGAAATGTACAGGTTTGCTAGGTTTCTCTAGGTGCCGGCTGAGCTAAGACCCAAAATCCACAGCTAGGCACATTGCAAAAACAAAGGGTCATTTTCATTGGAAAAATGTGATGTGTCCATCTTGCATTTTGGGCCCTTTCTTAGTGTGGTCACTGGGCCTACCCACACAAGTGTAGTACCATTTTTATCAGGCGACATAGGGGGAACACAAAATAGTAGAACAAGTATTACCAATTGTATTTCTTTGCATTTGTGCCTTCCAAATGTAAGCCTGTGTGTAAAAAAGACATTTGAGAAATGTGCTCTAATTCACATGCTATTATGGGTACCCACAAATGTGAAAATAACCGCTGCTTCTTACTCCATATCTTGCTCCCATTTTGGAAATACATAGGTTTCCTTAATACCTATTTTTTACTCTTAATATTTTACCACAAGAATTACTCAATACACTGTAAACAATGAAAAACCAGTGCAAAGGGAAGCACAGTTATTGGTTCTGGGTACCTGGAGTTCTTGAAAAACCCACAAACCCTATAAATCCCCGCAACCAGAAGTGTCTAGCAGATGCAATGATGTATTGTTTTTGTAAAATTGGACATTGTGACGAGGCGTTACAAATGAAAACGTTGTCACAAATGGACATTTCCTACAATTTTTCTTTCTTTTTTAAAATTTCAACACTTGGGGCTGGTTACATGCCATAGGAAACTGCTCTGACCCTCGGTCGGTATTGTTCGTACGGCATTGTAATTCTGTGTTCGGATTCCTTTCTGACCGATCCATTTTGATGGGGTTGGTTGGAAAGTAATCCAAACCATATTTCTGAATGGCCTCCGAAGGGCTCAGAGAGCCAGTCTGCCATTTGGAAAGCCTCCAGTAATCCCTCGGGCGTCTCTTTTCGCCTGAGGGATTACAATGGCAGATTCCCAAAGCCTTTCTGTGCCGGTCTTTCCTACAAAGAAAGGCTGTGGGAATCCGACTTTGGGGGCACCCATCAGGCCACCCATGGGTGCAGGTCCTCTGCATAGTGGCCTAGGGGGCACCTATGGTGCCCCCTGTTGATCCTGGGAGGAACTACTTTCAGCTCTTTACACTGAGAGCATGCATTCCGGTCAGAATGCATGCTCCCATTGTAAAGAATAGGAATGCATTCGAACAGTGTTCGGTTGCATCCTATTGCTGGGTTGGGACCGACGACAGGAGGTTGTTTGATCCCAGTTACCAAATGATGACATCATAATCGGACCCTTATTTTCTTTGGAAAAACCTTAAAGGATCTACACAAATAATCCCTTGCTAAATTTAAAATGTTTTCTAGTTTTCAGAAATGTATAGCTTTCTGGGATCCACAATGGGGTTCACACCCATTTCCAACATAAACTGGAAAGGGGTTAAAAAACAAAAAAATGGAAAAATGGGCAGCCTCACAGTAAAATGCCAAACTATGGTAAAAGAAAAAAAAAGTGGTTTTCTGAATCAAGTCGGTCTGGTCATGAAATCTGGGAAGATGGTGATTTGAGCACCACAAACCTTTCGTTTGTAGGGGGAAAAACAATCACTTTCTTCTCTAGCACTTCCCACTGTTCCCCTGCCAAAATGTTTCAATATGTTGGCCAATATCTCGGTCCCCTCCAGGGGAATTCCCCAAATCCTAGATATATTGAGATGTTGGATGCAAATCTGGTGTGAGTAGCGTATGTGGAAAAAAGTCATGAAGGCCTAAACGCAAACTATACTCAATAGCCCAAAAAAGGCTTAGCACTGGAGGGAGGGGTGGGGGGGAAGGGGGAGGTTTAGGGGGAAAGGCCCAGTAGCAAATCGGTAAAAATAAATAATGAATAGTATGCGTATAGTCAAAAGGCAGACAAGGGTAGAAGGGGATGAACGCTCATGGTATATATTATATTTAAGTTTTGAAAAGGTTTTACATGTTTTATGGGTGAATGGGAATCATCTGAAGCCTCTTGTCAGGAATGGTCTTCGGCTAGCAGTTTCTGCACTCATTTTTTTCAAACAAATTTTATTGAGCATGTCATCATGGCTTCTTACATTTTAGACAATATGGTTACATCTTGTGATACGATCATAACTACAACTAGTCCACGGTTTCCATGTCATTCCACAAGCAATTTTTCGCATAATGGGGCAGGAACAGTGTAGTGCTTTGCTGCTTCATTATCTAATGCATTTAAATGAACAGCCCACTTCCTAACTATGTTCAACAAGATTGTGGGTCATATCATGCGATGTAACTTCTCCTAACCCCTACAAAAACAAACAGCTCCCTCCCCTCCTCCCTCCTTCCTCCCTCCCTCCCTCCCTCCCTCTCTCTCTCTCTAGGCATGGCTTGGTGTGATTTAGCCCATTTGTACCCATCTTATCCGGGCAAACCAGTTAATACTTGCTGGAGAGTGCTCACTGTCTTGTGTGACAGGGTATCATGCAAGGGGTCATGTTTGGTTTCCAGCACTTAAGCCTCTATCTGCACTTTCTAATCTGCATCATTTTCTGGATGCTTCAGTAGTGTCACCAGTGCTTCCCAAGCTCTGGCTGTCTCCAGGGATCAACGACCTCTTCTGGTTTCCCTCACTCACACTGCCACTCTCGTAATCCTCCCATCTTACAAGTTCCTTCTTCCACCCATCCGCCGTGGGTTCTCCTTGGGCTTTCCAGTTCCTAGAGATCTCCCTCTTGGCTAATAGGAGTGCCAGGTCTTGGAATTTACTGGTTACTGTAGATTTGGAGCTGTGGAGAAACCAATGTAAGAGATAGTATCCTAGCAATACATTCACCTCTTTCTCGGTTACCTCCGCCATTCCCATTGTCACTTCTCTTCGGTAGCTCTCTAGTTTAGGGATATCCCAGAATATGTGCAAGAATTCGGCACCAACCTCTCTACAGTGGGAGCATGTAGTTGCCTATGTTCCAAAGTATC
The DNA here is from genome assembly GCF_964261635.1 of Lissotriton helveticus. Taxonomy (NCBI): domain Eukaryota; kingdom Metazoa; phylum Chordata; class Amphibia; order Caudata; family Salamandridae; genus Lissotriton; species Lissotriton helveticus. The sequence continues at coordinate 1,586,296,128 of NC_136063.1, forward strand.
TATTGATGCATGCTGGGGTGAGGTATGCTCTATGTAATAAGTAAAAGTTGATTAGCTGAAATCTGGCATTTCTAGTGACCCTGGTTGTCCGCTCAACCAGTATATCCCATGTTTTCTTTTTTAGATCTAATCCCAAATCCTCCTCCCATCGTACCTGTAGTTGATTAAGTGAGGCAATGTCTCATTTCTGAGGCGTAGGTACTAACAGGTGACTGCTTTGAATGTTTCAGAGGCGGTCACCACGTACTGGCATCCTCCCGACATTGGTGGTTCTGAGAGGCCTTTACCCCAATGTTTATGTATTGCCTTTGTGAAAGTGCTGCATAGTAGAAAGGTATATGGTCAAAATATCTAGTCCAAAATATCGAGTAACACAAATATCGACTCCAAAATATAGAATGGACAAAATATCGAATGGACAGAATATAGACATAAAAAATATCGTTTTTAAGGTAAGTAATGCAATATCGATTTTAAAAATATATAAAGTCAAAATATCGAAGTACATAATATAGGTTATTAAAAATATCGAATTTTTAATAATATCAAATTTTTTAAGTGTTTTGTATGTTAGTATATGTGTGAAAAGTATATTTTTTTGTAATTTATTTTAAGTAGTTAATTTTATGTTATTTAATTTTTGCGTAATTTAATTCTGTAGCGGGTTGTGGGTTTATAGGGGAATAGGGTGGAAAGTAATTTAATTATAATTAATTAAATATGTTAATTAATTTATTGGTATTTATTTTGAATACATTGTTAATTAATTTTTAATTGGTAATTAATTCTTAATTGATAATACATTGATTCATTTTTATTAATTGATAATTATGCAAATTAAATTAATTTATTTTCACTAGAGTGGGAATAGTAAAATGTACCCCTATGCTATGCAACGCTTTCCCTACTGTTGCTCTCACTGGGGTGGGAATAGTAATTTTTACCCCTACGCTATCCAACCCTTTCCCTACTGTTGCACTCTTTGGAGTGGGAATAGTAATTTTGACCCCTACACTATCCAACGCTGTCCCTACTGTTGCACTCTCTGGAGTGGGAATAGTAATTTTTACCCCTACTCTATCCAACGCTTTCCCTACTTTTGCACTCATTGGAGTGGGAATAGTATTTTTTACCCCTACGCTATCCAACGCTTTCCCTACTGTTGCACTCTCTGTAGTGGAATTAGTAATTTTTACCCCTACGCTATCCAACGCTTTCCCTACTGTTGCACTCTCTGGAGTGGGAATAGTAATTTTTTCCCCTACGCTATCCAACGCTTTCCCTACTGTTGCACTCCCAGGAGTGGGAATAGTAATTTTTACATTCCGGCTATCCTACGGTTATAATATTGTGTATTTTTTAGTAATATTATGTTTATATATATATATATATATATATATATATATATATATGTTTTAACATATATATTTGTATGTTTTTTTTATAAGTTATTTATTTTTAATATTTTTTTATTTTACATTATTTTTAAGAAATTCGATATGTTTACAAAGTATATATTTTTAAACGATATTTTGGATTCGATATTTTGGTACTTACCTGTTTGTAGATAGGAATTCGATATTTTGTCTGTAGATATTTTGGCATCGATATTTTGGGTAGTCTATATTTTGTCCCTCGATATTTAATCAGTGATCCAGTAGAAAATGTCCCCAGGGTACGTCCTAACGTTTGCTAAAATCATTAAATGGTAGCAGGGATCCGGCCTCATATAGCATGCCAACAGTGGTCACCCCTGATACGAGCCATGTCTCCAACCCTCGCCAGTCTCCCCATGTGGCAGTGCCATGCAAAGGGTCAATGGAATCTCTGGGGCATACAGCTTTCTGGTTTTAGATCTCTGTAAATTCCTAGCCCAGCGTTTGGGTATTACATTTACTTCATTGGTGCCATCCCTCCCCTGTGTGGACAGACGCAGCACTATGTAGGACAATAGGCTTAGACTTGGGATTGTGTCGTCTGGATGGTCAGTTCCCTTCACCCTACCGGCTACCCACTTCATGAGCCATTGCAACTGAGCTGCTAGGTAGTAATTAGCAGTTTCTGCACTCATGAGTGAAATGAGATGCTGTTGTTTTTTTTTCTAACCTAAAATGCAACAAAGACAGGAGAAATTCAACTAACCTACAGCTTGTTTGACAATAAAGTGGGCTCATCAATGTCTTACCAAAGGTTCTTTCAGGTCATTAAAGACTTGTGTCATGTCTTTTTCACTTGCAACAGAGCACTTGGCTAACGTTTAAGTACGACCTCACATTTAACCCATAGTTTTGATTGCCTCTGTACTTCATACAGATCTTAAGTGAGCAGCCAAAAGTCAGGAATGAAGCAAATAGTACCGGCCTGCAGTAGATGGAATGCTCACTTCCTTAAACAGTAAAAATCGGCCTTCCTCGATGTAGTCAAAAGTGTACAGCATACTATGTTTTTCCCAAGGAAGCTCATTGGCATCCAATCTACTATTACTACAATTCAAGGAAGCCTCTGACCAACAATTGTACTTTGGCTGATGGTTGGATGGTTCTGCAAGTGTAATTTGTTTCACACTCAATTTTCAAATCACTTGCTAGTACCTGGAAGAGAAGAGTTTACTTGTATAATTAAAGGCGATTAGCTGGATGCACATGTTTTTAGGTATCCTTCTCTTGGTTTTGCAAATATATTGTGCTCCCAGAAGGTCAAATTTAGCTCGACCTTTATAACAAGGGGTTTCCATTCGGTTATTGATTTCATTTTTATACCTATTAGATATTCCAACTGGGTTGAAAAATGTTTGATTCACCCAAATGGCCCTAGTGACCATCTGCCCCTTAGTTTGTATTTAAATCTACCGGATTGTAATTATTCCGCCACCACTGAGTACCTGGCATGGTCGCAAGAAATTGTATTAGCACGCCAAAATGGCTATGCACAAAAGTGGGGTAAAATGGACCCAATGAAAACTAATGCTGATATTATATCTAAGGCTTTGTCACCTATCCTGGTTTGCCTGGATGAGGAATCCACTAATGATGAAATCTTGGATGCCTTTGGGCATGTCACCGCCGTCATTCAAGATTCTCTCACCAAACCAAACACTAAGAAAAGTAACAAGAGTAATGGCTGGTTTGATTCGAAATGTACAAAAGCTTACACTCATCTTAAAGTTGCACTTAGCGCTAAACCAAGGGACTATGAATTAATTGGAGCTTGTAGAAAGAACTATAATCTAACCCGGATCCTTCGAAAAAAAGAAATAAAAGAACTGGCTTGGGAAAACTTGCTGAAGGCCTCGCAACGTAGAGACTCTAAACTGTTCTGGCAGACAGTAAATGCACCCTACTTTACCAAAAAAGATCTCACGAGAATAGAAGTCGCCATAGATGAAAGTACCTGGATAGACTTTTTTTCGAACGTATATAAAAAAAGATGGTGGGGAATTGGGGATGCCACCGGAAGCTAATGAGCTGGGTGTACAAGAGCAGGATCATTTCCCGATAGCCATAGAAATGCCATTTGAGGAAGTGCAATAAAAAACAGCAAAGGAAGCAAAGCCCCGGGCCCGGATGGAATCCCAAATGATATTTTTAAGATGACCACCGATCTTTGGGCCCCAATTTGCACACGCGTCCTAGTGGCCTGTTGTGCTAAAGGATTTATTAAAACCTGGTCCAAATCGGTAATAATACCTATTCATAACAAGCATTTACAATGCAACGGTTTCAACTTTGGAAAAGTTAGAGCTATTGGCAATGTAAATGACAATGACATTTATTTATCTGTTTTCAAAACCAACACATAAATACAAATTTTGTCATTTACAATGCCAATAGCTCAAACTTTTCCAAAGGCGAAACCGTTGCATTGTAAATGCTTGTTTATTTTGTCTTTGGTTTTTGTTCTATGGGTTCTTTTTCTTCCCTCTCTCTTCACTTTTCTTTATAAGTATAGTTGGTGGAATATCCGGACTTCGATTGTCTTCTAATATCTGGTGATCATGCTTCTGTTATTATTCTGATTTTTTTGGGTAGACAGGCTCTGAGGACTGGCGCTTAACGTGGATCGTGTATTGTACTATTGCACATCCCGCTTCTCAAACGTAAGCGTAGGCGTCTCGACTATTCTTGCATTGCTCGTGTATATATATCCTGTTTTTATGCCTGTTCACCTCATTATTTTATCGGAATGTATGGCACCCGGTTTGTCTATTCCCCCACCTTTTTTTTTTTATAATAAAAAGATTTACAAAAAAAAATGTTGACTCCCGAGTAGAAGTCTTAATAACAACCCAATGTAACAGCATTCATTCACTGATAGCCAAAAATGAACGTCCAAGTCAGCCGTGAGACATAAATGAACGCCCAAGCCAGCCCTGGGAGGATTCTAACCAAGGCCTTTTACGTTACATGCATATAGCAGGCACAATGACAATGAAACCTTCTCCACAAACAGCATGACTTGTTTTCATAAATATCTTTACAACATGTAAACGAACCCACTGTGCTATCTTACTAGGTTTTAAACATGTCATATGCACCTAATGTGCACATGAATCCCACTCACTTGTTTTATGATCATTCAAACCTGGGATTAGCAGTTGACGAACAGATCACGGCAGCAAGTGTACAAACCATCATGGCTGCATTATATCATGAAATATAACAGGCCCACGTGTAGCCAGTGGCATCGGGTGTCAGATATACCTGACCAGCAGTCCTGAAACGGCTAGGCTATTAAGGCTCAGGCACTCAAAGCACCAATCTCGGCAAAATAAGTGCAACTTAATCTTGCTCTGGCAAAAATGGCAAAGGACCATTTTATCATTCATGACAATTAAAACTAGCATTACCGAACGGCATGAATAAGGAAACCAATATTCATGCATACTCTCGTTCATATTGCTAAGCAGATGGAGCTAAGTATCCACACAAAAACAAAACGGGAGGAAAGAAATACAACAAAAATAAGGAGAACGTGGCAATATTATCTAGATCGGAATCCCTAAATGTGCCCCACATAAAAAAATAAAAAAGCTCATCCACGCTCGGTTATAAGCTTTGCATCTTGGTATCTGGAGAGTTAAAACGGGATGACTACTACAAATCCCAGATCAAGCAGGAACAAAATGGGTGATCTTCTTAAACTCGGCATTGGATAATTCAAGAACTATACTAGCATGTGGAACAACTGAAAGTCGGCTAAATTGGCTAGCAATGTATCCCTGCAACCTAATGTTTAACGGGCTAGAAAAAAATGATGCGCATTATATTCCCGGATGATTAACACTGTGTGTTCTGAAATTTGATTCTTATGAGGGGGGGAAGGAATGAGGGGGGGGTAGGAAGAGGGGGGGGGAATGGAAGGGGGGTGGGTGAAGCCCCGTGAGCCCAATGGGTGTTGCGCGCCTGGTGGCTGTTCTGTTCCATTTCAGAGCTGTCATCAGAATGTGTATGCCTTGCACTTCTCACTCGGTGTGGGCCAAAGTTCAACCCGGACTCATTTTATGCATCTTACTCGCGAAGTACATCCAAAGATATGACAAACTTGAATGACTTCAAAGACCCACAACAATTTCACAAAATCCGAAGACTACCACTCAACCCATATTACTCAAACTGTGCAGTGTATAAACCTTCGTACCGCTCTCCGCAGCTGCAGCTTCCCGGTGCTTGACACTAGAAACATGTTTCTTGATGAAGACTCAAAAGATCCAGAGTGACCGACGACCCCGGCTCACTTCAAGGGAAGGGCAAGCACAGGCCACTCACTAGTAGTCATATCGCCTGCCATGTTAAAGTAACCCTTTATCAGCCACGGCAAAAAGAATTACGAAGAAAATAGCATGCCCATACATTCCTGATACAAATAGAGACTCGCCACAAGAAAAAAAGACGAAGGTGTATTTTATCCTAATATAAATTACAAATAACTTACAGAACTCAGTACTTCTAGATAATACAAATTTATTTTTTAATAAAGCTTATATACAATGTTTTTTTTTCAAGTAGGTTACTATCTTTAGTCAAGATGAAAAAAACTGTCAGTTTTCTTTACAAACCTAATCTATTGCAACACTAATAGACTAAGTTAAAATGGCCGCTAAATTCGTACCCTAGGTAGGGTGGTTTGCATGCTCCGGTCGAACACTCGCGATAATATGTGTAACCAGGAGCCGGGCCATCTTATTGGCTAACGTTTTTCAATAACAAAAAATAAATAACAAGTCAGGTCCCGGGCCGCGCTGTGATTGGCTGACGTCACGGGGGTGTCCCGGGCGGGCAGCCAATCACAGTGCGGCCCGGGAATGACGTCACGGGGGTGTCCCGGGCCGGCAGCCAATCGCAGCGCGGCCCGGGACAAAGGGGCGGGGCTTAAAAAAAGCACCAGAAACGCCCCCGAATCGCGTTTTCAAGAGAAAGCGCGATTGACAGCCTCTGTCTCCCAATGGCTAGTCTCCATTTATGGAGCTAGCCAATTGGAAACAGAGGCTGGCCAAACATCCCTACTGAAAACAAAAGTTTTCAAACTGGGAGGGGCACTTCGTGCCCCTCGCCAGGTTGAAACCTAAAAAAGGGGACAGAGAGAGTCCAGCAAATTACAGACCTATATCTCTTCTGGATTCTCTCATGAAGATCGCAGGCAGGGTGGTCCTAAATAAACTACAAATTTGGGCAAAGGATAACAACATTCTGAGTCCGGTCCAGTATGGCTTTAGGGAGGGGATGGGCACTGTGGAGCAGGTTCTTAACTGTGTGATGCTACAAGGGAAATACACCCGGGCAAAAAGAGGATGTCTATATGCCATATTTGTCGACCTCACAGCCACTTTCGACTGTGTGGATCATGTTAAGCTGTGGCAAATATTGGAAGAAATTGGGGTGGAACCTGCTATAGTGCACTTCCTTCAACAGCTGTACTCGGGTGCAACTGCGAAGGTGAGACATGGGCTGAGGGGAGAATGTACAGGGTCTTTCCGCATAGAGAAGGGCATTAGACAGGGCTGTGTTTTGGCTCCATTCCTCTTCTCCATATATACGAACGCTTTGGAGGGGGAATTGGAGGCCAGCACAGTTGATTCCCCAAGGTATGGAAAAAAGCAGGTTGTCTCCCTTCTCTATGCGGATGACGCAGTGCTAATGGCCAGAACTAGGATAGGTGCACAGAAGACACACTCTAAATACAAAGAGTTTATGGAAACAAGGGGTTTAAAAATTAATGCCAAAAAATCCTTTGTGATGATGTGTGGGAAAGGACGTGCCAAATGTAAGGCTATCAAGGTGGATGGCCTTTCAATTGAACACACTAAAACCTATTAGATGGCTCTGGCTCGTGGGGTCCCGCAGTTAAGAGTAGGACTCTATTGTTTGAACGTTCTATTGCGGCATTAATTAATTTTTCTAAAAAACTAGGGAAAAGACCTCCTGAAATTCTTTTAAAAATATATACAGCAAAATGCACAAGCATTGCACTTTATGGGGCGGGTATTTGGGGCTTTCAGAATGTAGCATCCATCCAAATAGCAGAAAACTGCTTTTTAAGATATTTGTTAGCGCTTCCCCAAGGCACGTCAGTTTTTTGTTTAATTTTTTTAATTTTGTTTATATTTCTTTTTATTAAAATAAACAAAGAAAACAGCAAGGTATCAATAAATTACACAAAGCAAATAGACTGTACAAGGGCGGACCGTCAGTACATAGACAACAATATAAAAAGGGATATGATTTGGGGGGGGAGGGGGATAGGAAGAAGGAAGAGAAGGCATCAAATATATTATTTAGTCAAGATCAGGGGGAAAGCGGGGGATCAGATACAACTGTCTCAGGTGGCACACAGATATCTCCTCTATTGCGATTCCAGGGGGACCAGATTTTATGCCACTTTCGGGGACGACCTTGGGCCACATATACAGTCTTTTCCCTGAACATACACCAATCCATGTCATCTATCCAACCTTCAATAGTAGGAGGCCGCTGGGATCCCCACAATTGTGCAATATTGCGTTTAGCAATCATTGTTCCCAAGGTTACCCATTGCGTTTGGCCTACATTATGATCAGTGGGCTCCCAAACGTTCAACAGCCAACGCCTGGCTTCAGGCAAAAGTGCCACATCTGTAACTTCCTGAAGCACCTTGGGGACCCTGCACCAATAATCGGCTACTTTCCCACACTCCCAGATGATGTGCATAAACGTGGCCAGCTGGCCACAACCCCACCTACACAGACCCTCCTCCGAAAAACCCATCTGAACCAAGTGGGGACCCGTGACATACACTCTATGTAGTATTTTGAGTTGGACCAGTCTCAGGCGAGCCGGAATCGCGACCTCCTTCGGTGAGCAGATCGCGGACTGCCAATCTTCATCATCTAGTTCCAGACCGTCACGGGTCCACTTATCTCGCAATAGTAACAAAAGGTCTGCTCTATGGTTAATCAGTTTTTTATACACTAGGGAGATGGTACTATCCGGTATATAGCCATCCAGAACACGGTCCTCCAGCGGGGTAGACTCGGGTATCTTCATCCCCCCAGGGAAGACCGAATCGAGTGCATGACGGATCTGTGCATAACGGAAGTACTCCGTTCCTCCTAGCTTGAACTCGGCCTGCAGGGTTACAAAGGACTTCACTTGCCCCTTAACCCAGAGATCCCCCACCCTGGAGATACCAATGAGGTCCCACTTGTCAAATCCCTTCGTGTTCCGCAGTTTACCAAGCCGATCTGAGCAAAAAAGCGAGGTCGCCAAAGTCAAGCGATCTTTCCACCCCAACGCGGTGGTGGCGTCCTGCCAAACCCGCACAGCTGTCTGCGTCGGCCCAGTCAGAGACCTCACTACCGATTTGGAGTATAATGCCCTATAATATTACCTCCAGGGAGTAACCACCTATCCATAGCAAAACCTGGGTTTGGCCCGGGGCAATACGTACCATGGTTGATGGCCCCCAACTGCGACGCCCAATAGTACCTTTTGATATCGGGAAGAGCAATACCCCCGTCGTACCAGGGGAGCGTCAATTTGGCGAGTGCAATCCGGGGCCTACCATCCCACAGCAATTTCCTCTGCAGACCCTCAACTATACGAAAGTAGCTACCAGGAACCAAATCAAGGGTATTTTGTAGGGCGTACAAAAAACGAGGAAGGGACATCATCTTAAAAAGGGGCGCACGTCCGAGTAACGAAAGGGGAAGTTTCCGCCAATTCGCCACATCTCGTCGCAACCGCTCCAAAGGGGAAGGAGATTTTTCTCATATCGGATCAAGGGGTCCATTGAAATAAAAATACCAAGATATTTAAACCCCTGCTGTGCGATCTGGATAGGACAGCCACGCGGCAAAACCGGTACATCACCACTAAGTACATAAAGAGAAGATTTCGCCCAGTTGATAATCAGACCAGAGTTCTTACCGAAGGAAATCAAAACATCGCATAACACTATCAGGGACTTTCTGGGAGAGGTCAGATACAAAAGGATGTCATCCACATACAAGGAGATACGATCTTCGCATTCCGGGGATCAATGAATACCCTTTATAGAGGGTTCCCAAAGAATCCACGCAGCTAGAGGTTCAAGCGCCAGCGCAAACAGGAGGGGAGACAGCGGGCAACCCTGACGGGTACCTCGCCCGAGATTAAACGTTGCAGAAACGCGGCCATTTACCACTACCTGAGCGAGGGGATCCGCATAAAGAAGCCGCACCCAGCCAATAAACTCCGAGCCGAAACCAAATTTAGTCAGCACCGCCCGTAAATACGGCCATTCCACAGTATCGAACGCCATAGTGGCGTCCAAAGACGCCAAAATGGCCGATTCACGCAGCGTCGCCGCCCTAGCAATAACACTATGCAGCCGCCGAAGATTCAATGCCGTATTCTGGTGCGGGATAAAACCAGATTGATCCGGATGAACTAGATCACCGATGACCGTGATTAGTCTATTAGCTAACAACTTAGCAAGGATTTTTGGCTCGGCGTTTAACAATGAAATCAGCCGGTACAACACACATTTATTCCGTGGCTTCCCCTCTTTATGTATAACAACTATGGTAGCCAAACGCTGATCCCGCGGGAGAAACCCACCCCCGTGGGACTCCATGAACATGTCCCGTAAATACGGGGCAATCCGGTCGGGCTGAAGTTTGTATAACTCAATTGGCAAACCATTAGGGCCCATTGCTTTATCCGAACGTAAGGAGCGCATAGCTAACGCTATTTCATCCGCCGTGATCGCCGAGTCCATTAGATCCCGGTCTTCCTCAGAAAGGCTTGGAAGGGCTATATCGCGAAGCAGTAAACGAGAGTCCTCCTCCGGTCTATCGGACACAGTGGAATACACGGTGTGAAGATGATTGGCGAAGCACTTCACTATCTCCTGCGGGTCGGTAACCAGGGCCCCATCTTCCGTCTCAATCTCCGGCACCACACGACTTGCTCTATCTTTCCTATCCAGCCAAGCTATCAATTTGCCAGCCTTATCTCCAACAACATAGATACGCCCCTGTTGCTCCCGACTAAGAGCCTTCGCCGCATCCGACACCACTGATTTATATTCAAGCTGCTTCAACTGTAGAACATGCAGTCTTGAGTGGGTCACCTCCTGCCCAAGAGCCCATCCCAAATCTGTTATTTTCCATCTCTATCTTGACCACTACCTCCTCTCTCTGCTTCTTAGCCCCAGCGATCAATGACAGGGCTTGCCCCCTCAGGACGGTCTTAAAAGCCTCCCACAGAGAGACCGAGCCCTCATTCTCTCGGAAATAATGATCCAAAGCCTTCACAAGCCCACTACGAATTTTAGGGCTACGAAGATACCAAGGGTTAATCGGGGCAACCCGACCCTCAGCACCCGGGACCAAGTCTAATCGGAGCCATAGTGGGGAGTGGTCAGAAATTCCCCGAGCCATATGACGGACCTCTGCAACACCAAACGCATGTGCAGCCGGTACGAACACAATCAATCCAGGAGAGACTACCATGGGCTCCCGAGTGGAAAGTATACTGTCGCTGAGTGGAATGAAGCAATCGCCAACAATCAATAAGGCCCAGCGCATCAATAAAATCGGGCAGCCAATTATGCGTTCCCTTGACGTCCCTGGGTGGATGTCTATCAAGCCTACCCGAAACCACCGCATTAAAGTCCCAACCTAAGATCAGGGACCAAGCCGGGAGGTCAAGCAACACCTGCCCCAGATCAGCAAAGGTAGTCGACTGTAAGCCTGGAGGAACATAAATAGAAACCACGGTGATAGCACGACCCTCCCACAGCCCCAAAATCGCCACATTGCGTCCCCTATCATCAATGACAGTGGATTCCACCTCTAGGGGGAGAGCAGTTCTGACCATGATCCCGACTCCACGAGACCCAGATGAGAACCCAGCATGGGCAACCAGACGATACCCCTTCCACTAAGTGAGTCTCCTGAAGGAGGACAATGTCAGGGGATTGGCGTTTCAGAAGCTGTAGTACCACCCCCCGTTTAATCTTGTCCCCTAATCCATTGACATTCCAGCTCATCAGACTCAATCCCCTACCCCCCCATCATAGAAGAAAAAGAAGATCCACCCACGAGCTAGGTCCAATGCTTTGATGAAAATGTCATGCAATATAGCACCTTGCGAAAACAACAAACAAATCATCCACACCCCCATCCACCCACCCCCAAACAACCCAGTACAACACCTCCTTCCCTGCACCTCTGCGTACGACTAAAAAGCCACCACAACTTGCAGTGTGTGTGCCTGTCGCCCCATACCCAACTAGACTACGAAAAGTAAGGCTGAGGAAGAATAAACCCCAACGATATCCCCGCAACCCCCCATGCAAAAGAAAACTGGCAGTGATAAGTCCGATCCTGAACCACCGTATTAAAAGTCCTTTCATAGTCCCTGGAGACCTGGAAGATGGTGCTCATTCCTGCTCTTCAAGTCCACCCTCCGCTCCACCAGGCCGAGTCTCAGGATCTTGTCGGGCCGGCAGGGTGTCCAACCAATCTGCCACCACTTCAGGCTTATCAAAAAAGTACACCCTTTCGTTGTGTTCAATCCTCAATTTGGCAGGAAAGAGCATGGCATACTTAAGGTCCATCTCGCGAAGTCTCCGTTTCACACCCAGAAAACTGAGTCGCTGTTTCTGTATCATCTGTGTGAAGTCCGGGTAGAAACTGATAGAGGAGTTTTCAAACTTCAGGGGACCACCCGCATGCGAGGCCTGAAGGATAGCGTCTCTGTCGTGAAAGTTGAAAATCCGTGCTATCAGAGGCCGCGGCGGGGCTCCCACTTTCGGTTTTCCACCCGGGATTCTATGGGCCCGTTCCACCATGAAAAACTTGCTCAGCCCCCCAGGCGCTAAATGATTGATAAGATCCTCAACAAAAAGGTCAGTAGCTGGCTCCTCTGCCTTTTCCGGAATGCCAATAATACGGACGTGGTTCCGCCGGGCCCGTCCTTCAAAATCCTCCAGGCGACGAACAACCATGTCATGAGAGGCCCCAAGAGCACGGACTTTGGTTTGTAACTCAACAACATCGTCCGTGAGGCTCAATGTTTTAATGTCCAGTGATTTAACCCTTTCATTAGTTTTCCTAAGGTCCGTACGGATCAAGTTCACATCAATCGCCACCGTATCCAACTTGTGGGCAAGAGTCTCCATTTGCTTCCCAAGGGAGGACTGGATACCATCTATGGCGGCCATCACATCCTGCAGCGTCGGTTCCATCACTGGGGCCGACAAACTCTTTGCTCCCGGTTACGCTTGGCGACCCCCGAACCTGGGCATAACGATCCATGATGTTGGTTTGGGTATAGCTGCCCCTTCTGGTATTCTTCACCTTCTGCTTGTCTCCCTCAGGTTTGCCCGCCATGTCGGGACAGTGTCGAACAATGTCCCAGTTAAAGACGAGAGGAGGGGGGACCCAGCAGACCGGACAGGGAGAAAAGAACAAACTCCACACAGAGGGACTGCCAACCAAGGCGATAGAGCGGCAGGGGGGCCGAGAGAGCGAAAGTCAGTGGGGCGTCTCAAGTCTGGCGGCCACTGTGATAACCAAAAACGAAAGTGAAACTGAGCTGGACCGGGGCTCTTTGCTGCCCCACGCCGTTGTTGTTCAATTATGCCCCAGCCACCATGTCAACTCGGGCACCGGGCATCCAGGAGACGAAGGCCGCAAACTTCACAGCCGCACAACTCCGGCCCCCGGGGTCCGATCAGGACGGCGGAAACGACTTCAGGATCACCGGTGGTTCATCCGCACAAAGAAGTCAACTGTAAACAGGATAAGTGACAGGATATATTCGGAGGTTACGAGGGTCTCGGGGGCCCCTTGCTCACGCGGCCATCTTGGTTGCGCGTGAAGCTCCTCCCCTGGCACGTCAGTTTTTTACTGTCAAGCAGAAATAGGTATGGATTTTATCACTGACCTTATAAAATTACAACCAATCTTACTCTGGCAGAGAGCATGGGCTTCAGAAGAGCTGGGCCTCAACCGGGAAATTATTAAGGATGTTATGGCCCTGGATAACGTAAAACATATGCCATGGCTAGAGTACGTTAGGAAAACGTTAAATGATCTGCAAAGGCCGGAATTATATAATAACCCGGAATTGATTAATAGGTTATCTAGAAGAGAATTAAAAAGTTTATGAATGAACCATTTTGAGATGTTAAGATGTTCGGGTGAACTTACCAAAACAACAGTAATCCAACATCAAATGTCCCTGGCCTGTTATGCGATCCAACCCTATTTATCTTTTTGTTCTGTGGGCTTTGACCGCTTTATCTTGACTAGGTTTAGATTTGATTTATTTCATCGCCTGGTAACTTTTCCAACGAAAAACGATTGGTCAAGGAATTTGGATCTATGCCCTTGCGATAATTTATCATTGCAATCCACATTTCATGTGATTTTATTCTGTAAATTCTATGAGAATGAACGCAGAAGATGGATTAAACAATACTTGAGACTAGGTTTCTGGCAGCATTGCCGACCAGCGTATTTAAGCTTACAGCAATTGGAAAATGGAAAATGTGTTATGATCAAGATTGGTTTTTTTAAAAAGTATCCTGAGGAAACTGAATTTTATGATCTGTTAAAAAGTAAATGCTTTAGATTGACAAATGAACTAAATTTAATATCATTTTAATGTTTTTTGGCTGTTATTTATTATGAAATGAAATGGTGTATATATACACACACTTGTCGCTTTATGATTTTTCTATTTATTAACAAATCGAATAATGCAATTCTGATTCTGATTCTGATGTGAGCTAACACGCTGGCTGAAAAAAAAGGAAAGGTGGAAAGAGGTGAACATTGCTTTCAAGCTCACTTTAAAAATAACTCACTGTTGTGTAGGAGCAGGCAGTTCACATGCATGGAGAGAATGGATGGCCCTTTGTATCAATGCAGAGGCAAGTACATGGGCATTAGACATTGCATTAAACAGGTAATATTATCGGAGAGGAAACATGTTCAGTGGTTACAAACAAGGCATAAGTAATACTTAAGTACCAAGTACACAGGTCAAGGGGGTCATGAGTTATTGAATGCAAATTAATTGCTTTCCAACAGTGTGGGGCAAGGTGGATTCAAAGGGGGAAAAAGTACATTATCTCCTTAACCCCTTCCATGCTCATGACGAGCTGAGCTCGTCATGAGTTGCGCCGCTCGCATGCTCATGACTAGCTCAGCTCGTCATGTAACGCGGTAAATCGAAAAAAGCCGCACAGCGCAAAAATGACCGCAGCACGCTTGCGGTTAATTTTGGCTCTGCTTTAGGGAGATCGAATCTCACTAATAAGCAATCTTTTATTGTTAATGGCCAGCCAACTGGTCATCAACCTCATTTATTAGCCAGCATTTCCGCCTAAGCCGAAAACTGGTGTGAATACAGGCCATCTGCTGGTCACAGTCGAAGAAAACATAAGCCAGAGCTGAACCCTTCACACCTGTGCAGTTATTGTAAACCTACCATGAGGTAAAGCCTCCAAGAGTCAGATGTTTGATGGAACAACGAATGTCTTTACCAAGCATGCCTGAGCAGTGTGGTCTGAACAAGGAACCTGCCTGAACTATGTATGTCTTATCCACGCCACGTCACTACCACACACATAGGGATATATTAAAACTACCATTGCCACGCATACCATTACCAAGCAATCAAACTGTGCTAAATAATAATAAATAAATAAGAACTATATTTTGTTCCTGAAAAGTAAGGAAAATAAGCCATTGCAGTAATGTTACTCAAAACACATTTTAGCTATGAACATTAGTAAAAAAGCATATTACAATACATGTATCACTTAAACTTATTTCAAACTATCCTGTTTCTACATTAGTCCTTCCTTTATGTTAACACCAAGGGGTCTATTATAACAGTGGGCGGATCACCACCGCCCATTTGCCGGTAGCGATCCGCCCACCATTATCTACCGCCCGCATCCAATTTCCCCCCCTGCCAGATTACAATGGCGGGGGTACCCCAGCGGACTGAAAGACCGACCACTGGTTTTCCACCGGTCAAACAGGTGACCGGGTGGAAAAGGGCTCAGATATTGTGGCGGTGTCTGCAAGGCGGTGCAGGGCTTTCCATGGCAGAGACTCCGCCATGGAAAGCCAGGCGGAGGTTAATTTTGGGGGCCCGTTGCGGGCCACCAGGGGTGGGGAAGGGCTGGATGTGCACTGGGGGTGCAACCATGGTGCCCCCCCATTTGCATGCACAATGTGGCAGGCACCGCGCGGTGCCTGCCTCATTGTGCATGCAAATGCGCAACATGCATATATTGCATTGTGGCGGGTGCTGCTTACAGCACCTCCTGCCACAATGCAATGTATGCGGGATTCCAATGCCACCGTGGTGGTGGCATCCTAATCTCCATGGCGGGACCGCTGCACCTATGGCGGTGGGTCCAGTTTCCCGGTAAGGTCCGCCTGCCATCGTAATAGGCCCCTTAGTGTACAGTTTACCCAAAGGTAAAATGCCCATTGTTCTATGTGAGGGAACGTTATTTTTCACCTGAAGAAATAAAAACAAATTCTGACAAAATCTAATCCAAAACATATGTTTGTTTGAATTATGGTTTACCAGTGAAAAAAACGTAGAAAATTAGCTGTCCATCATTTTGTGTGCCGCAGTACACAGAGTCTGCTCGTGACCACACGCTTTTCCCACTCTTTGAGAGAATCAACAGTTTGATGTGGCGATACTGCAATCTATCAGTCAAAGTATGTACAACGTTAACACAAAGTACATTAAAACATTACCAGATAAATCCGATAAACATATATTACTTTTTCTTTTTCTAAATTCTTAGATTTCTAGCAAGTTATCAACATAACGTATTTACGGTGGACAAACTGGAAATCTAATAATGCAAGTAAACATTACATATTTTAACTCTTAATTCAAAATTGACCTGGATTTTAAAAAAAAAAATGTTTTTAATAAAAAAGTATTTTCTTTTAAAAACCATATGTTTGAAAATATAAATTATGCTGAGAGTGGGTGATGGGCAGAGGTGGGAGGTGGCAAATTTCTATTGCAACTCCACCGGAGGCATCCCTCAGGGAAGGTGCTGGACAGTGACAGGGGGCAAACTTATTATTTTAACTCTGCAGGGGCATCTACTGGACAGTGAATGGGGGCTAATTTACTTTTCCTCAGAGCAGGTGCTGGACAGAAAGAGGGTGGGTGAAAAAAAAATACAGAATATATATATATATATATATATATATATATATATATATATATATATATATATATATATATATATATATATATATATATATATATATATTGTATCTGTTTTTTCACACAGCTAAACAAAGTTCCAGCAATAAAAATCTTACAATTCTTCACAACAGCATAAAATCCTCTGAAAATAAACCCCACAGTGTTTGAAGTGAGATAGCATCCGCAAAGTAGAACAATGCCAAAAAGTGTAAAACAAATAACATCTTTCATTTTTACTCTCCACAAACAGCCTCCAACAGGAAAATCCCAACATCGTTTAAAACCTCTACCATAGCCAAACACCCAACATTGAAAATATTCCCTCAAATGACCAGACCAGACCGTACTTCAGGTAAATAAACCTGAAATTACATTTCTCCTTGCTTAACAAAATATATTTTTGTTCTAGGTGAAACATGTCAACACTAAAACTTCAGTTTTCAACAGGGCATCTTAATTGTTTACTTTCTTCAGAGGAGGACACAATTAACAAAACCTTTTGCATTTTACTCCGCAGGCAAAATAAAAGACAATTAAAACTGTACTATAAACATACAAACATACTTTTTTCTGTTTCTTTTTTTAAACCGAACAAATAATAATAATGGCATCAGCTTGGCAAGCAAGTTTTGTTAAGTCAAGAAGAGGAAATACAATCCTAAAGTATGGTGTCAACCTTTAATTTAAGGATAGGAGCCCAGGTGTCATTGGAGGTATGTGCAGTTTTTTTCATCACATTGCACATGCAGAGCAGTTACTCTATGTGACACTTTTGAAGGTACCTCTGAGCATAACCACTCTGCCTCTGCAATGGAGACTGAAGTAAGAGAAAATATACAACACATTTAAATTACTTGCATCCGCCTCCAATTAATCCTGTGGTCCAGTTTTGAGGGAGGTAACACAAAACATTCCCATGAATGTAGCCATTAATATGCCCACAATACCAAATTTTAGAAGGGTGATCCAGAGACTAAAACAGGCAAGTAGTAACACCACAAACCTATTCAGACATTAACATTCCCTCTGAACTAATTATTACTTTCTTTAATGAAACTTTATTGCATAAACCTCTCAGATAGGAATATGAATATTGAGCACAACCCATAACCTGGTAACCCTCAATAATAGTGATATAACCTGGTAACCCTTGAGAAAAGTGATATTTGGATGATGGATGGGACTTTTAAGTCTACACCCCCTCCAATTGCAGAAATATACACTATTCATGCTAAAATAAACACCACAACAGTTCCATTAGTGTGTAGCTTACTCTCCGACAAGCAATCCTCGCCATACAAAGAATTTGTAACAGTGATAAAAACCAAAACATTTATTAAAACTACTAGAAAAGTGATAATTTTCTTTGAATTGACAAATATTCTCACCACTTGCAAAATGCACCCTACAACCCAAATTCAAGGATGTTTTCTCCACTTTTCTCAGGTATATTGGCATAAAATGAAAAAAAACATTGTTAGTTGAGGATTATGTCAAACAGCGTTCTGCTTTATACTTCCAGAGTGTGTGGAATAGTTCTAAATATCAGTTACTGAATTTGACTGCTGTACCCAAAAAGGGTACAAACTGACCCCTCTACTAAATACTTTTGAGGAATTGGCCATCTAAGCAGGTTGGATCACAGGAGGAAGCCAAGGTTTCCCATTGACTGGTGGAACTGTGATGAGACCTGGTTAGAGAGAGGTTCAAAGACAGACTATGCCTTTGATGGATGGCACAACTCCTTAAAAAAAATATCTATAGGCAGACATCACCTAAGCCTATATCATTTCTGGAAAATGTTGAAGAAGGAGCAAACTTTTCAAGAAATGAGAATTGTGCAATCTTCAGAAGGTAGTCGGAATCCCCAGGTTTCACAAAAATGTAAAGAAACGTCAGATAGACTATTGGCAGAAAGACTATTGGTAAAAATCAAAGATTTTTCTTTGATGGATGCTTCAGACTACTAGGATAGTAGTACCTACACTCTACACATCTAACCCACCCTAACAACCTCTAACAGTCCCTGACAGTTTTATCAACAGTTAAATTAAACAGGCATCTTTGAAATCATTATTTATTTTTCTTACAAATTCCAGATTTTTTAGGGTTTCTACATGAAGATGTCCAACTCTTGTTGACTTTTTTAAACCACCGGTCACCAAAAGGCTTCTGAACTCCAGTAATCCAGAGTATGCAACAACCAAAGAATAGCCTAAAATCGCGAAAAATATCCGTTTTGAAGAAACGTATTCTCAACCCCCCAAAAATAATCCACAGCGTTAAAAAAAAAAAAAAAAATGTCAGCTCCCGTTCTGAAATGTCTGTAAAAACGAATTTCGCTCCATCCTAGTTTGTTCACGATGTTTCAGAAAAAAAGATGTGAAAAAAACTGTGATATGAATTTTGAAAGATTAAATAAAAAAAGATTGAGCAATCTAGCGCCAAAAAGATTAAAGTGCCACTCACGGCTACCAGGTCACGCTGGACCGGGACACATTCAAAGCAGCTCTTCTTACGTCAACAGGCTCGTCAGCTGGTCCTTGGGCCTCTCAGATGCAAAGTTAGATTAGACTATGGCAGCCTGCTGCAGCACGATGCCTCAGAGTCTCTGGAAGTCTTTGTCCACGATGCATGAGAGGCAGCTTGACTCTCCACATTGAGCTGGTCCCCGCCTGGAGCTTTTCAGCAAAACATTGTAGTGTTTCTAAACTTTTAAATCCTGTTCCTTGTGGTGCCTTTGGGGAAAGAAGTGTCCAGCAGCACCAGTTAGGGGTTCAGAGACTCTAGATTGCCTCTTGGGGGCTGGTACCCAATCTACCAAAATACACCTGCACAGACCAGGAAAAATCCAGTTGCAACTGGCCTGCTGGGGTGATCCTCTTTAGGCTTGCAGGTGACTTCTTCCAGCTCTGTTGTACCAGTCACTGATCAGGGAGTACACTCCTTTTCCTGTGAGTCAGGCATAAATGAGCTTTGAGAGTGCAGAAGGTGCCTTCTGTGGTGCAGTCCAAGGGTCCAGCAGAGCAGTCCTTTTGTACCAGGCAGTGTTCTGAGGAGCTCCTGCAGCTCTCCATTCTGGGCTTGCAATAGGAGGGAACACCCAATACCATATGGGTAAAGTTACATCGCTCTGCTATGACCATTTCCTGCTTAGTGTGGAATAGCTTTGACCTCAGAATAAACAGTTCTCTAAAAATCGAAATTAAGGAAATCTCTCCTTGATATGTATGTCTGTGTAACCCAGCCCAAAGATGTTGCTGACAACTGGCTAAACTCCCCTTCCAGACCCTCTCCTAATCTATTTAAGGGGGCTCTGATCGGGATGGGCTAAAGGAAGTGGGGGCAGGCCTGGGTGCCGGGACAACAGTTCTCCTGCCTTTAAAGTCCAGCTTATATTCCCCAGCCCCCTTCCTTCCCCTGGCTTCTCCAGTAAGCCAATCTCCCCCACCAAATGGCTATCCTGTTTCAGTCCCAGGCCTCTTCACACCTACTCAGCTTAGCTCAGGCTGTCAAAGGTTGAGCAATCAGAAGAGGCTGTTACAGTGCTGCTTTAGGTAACTTCAGGATAGTAAGTTCTAAAACTACCTTCCTGTAATAGTTGTAATACATCGGACTTTGGCAAGTTGTTGGATTTATTGCAAGCAGTATTTTGATACTTTTAATGACATTGCTAGCTATCTACCAAGCAAAGATAGCCTTTATTAGATTTAATAAAGCCTTCCCATGTTAGCCTATGGGATTAGCTGCACTACAATAGGGAAAAAGGACTTAGTCTATTTTTCGCTCCCAGGACATATAAAACTTCTTTTATATTGTCCCTACTTTTCATTACAATGCAGTCTACCCTTGGGGCACATTGAGCTGACCTAAGGGGTGACCTATATGTAAAACACAGGTAGTTTTGGGCGCTGGAAGGAATTTTAATTGCAAAGTCAAATTTGAAAACAGTTTTATTTTTAAACAAGCCTACAAGGCAGGCCTTGCTTTAGAAAGACACCACAGCAGTGCACACTTAAGTGCATTAAGTCCACTGGAGTCTCTAAACCTACATGCCTTACCATATACTAGGGACTTACAGGTAGGTTGTCTTGGCCAATCAGAAATGTACCAAGTAGCATATAAGTTTAAGGGACAGAGCACTGGCTCTGGGCCTCGTTAGCAGAGCACAAGCCACTTTCAGAGTCAGTAGCCACCAGCATCAGCCACAAATATGGGGGTGATCTGGGCAAAAAGGACATTGTACTTGTGGGTCCTTGGTTCCTCACATTTGGCAGATGTTCTCGACTCCTGCTTTGGCCCATCAGAGACTTTAACTTTATATGAACCAATTACTGTTCAAGTGCTGTTCACATTCACATTTATGGGAAAGGGCTTCTTTGCAAAACCATGAAATAGGTTTGACATTAAGTAAGGACCCTGAATTAGGTTGGTTCTATATGTCAAGCCTTTGTATTTAAACAGCGCTGCAGCTCCCTCTCAGTCACTAAAACTTGTGTTAACTTGAGTACTATCAGGAGCAACTAACAGCAGCTACTGCAAAACACAAATTCCAGAAATGGCATGTGCAGTAGAGTAAATATTATAAATAAGCACACATATATTATTAAAATTAGTGACAAGAAAATACATAAGCTCCCTAAAGGGGTATGTGATATTCGTGCAGCCAACGATATTTAAAACTAATTGGCAAATGTTTCTGATACTGAACTCTGGTTATAAAATGCTGCGATAAAGAGGCAACACATATAGAATATCGTTTTTTTCAGAATAATATAATGTCAAACATGCATTACCTAAAATCCTGCTCTGTTGCTACCTGGTGAAAATGATATTGCAGCAAATGTAATGGAAAATTAACTTCAGCAAACACTAGATACATTTCCAACTTAATATAAACCAGTTCATTACCTTTCAAAGACCTCTGCAACTTCTCCAAGCATTGAAGCCGTGGAAAATCCAGGGTTCCTCTCCAAGAATTCCCTGAAGACTTGTCCTAGGAGATAAGGGAGGATTTTCTTTGTCATCCCCAAATACAGTTAATAAACAGTCCCCTCATTACTTTGAAAGGCAGGGGTTAGAAATGACAAAAGCAGTATCAAGATAACATTTATCGCTACCACGAATGGTTTCACAGCACTTCACAAGAAAAGGATAAACTATAAATCATTAAATGAAAAATCAGCGTAGACAAGAGACTACATGCTATACTCGGCAGGTTAAGTATAAAAACAGAAGTGCATATACTCACCAAATTTTGAGAGGTCAATTATAATTTGGAACCAAGAGTCAGATGTTTGATAGATATGGGACCACATATTTCATATGTGTGTATTGTCATTTCTATCACCTAAGCAAATGGCTCCATCTTTTTCATCTTGGAGGAGCAAAAGGATTACCATAATATTCACGTCTTATCTTAAGTAGAAGATTCCATTGTTCCTGCCTCTGCCTGTGCACAATTTCCCTCCAGAGCCAAGAAGCTTCCATGCCCTCTATCCCTCATAATAGTGCCTGCCGTGCCTCTTTTCCCTCTCTTCAGCAAAGAGGCTCCCCGCACAACATTCTCCCATTTCCCTGTCTGCTGTGCATACACTGTGAAGAACTCCCAAATATGAGAGGAAATCATTTTGAAGTAACTGCTTGTAACGTTCTTATCTTTCTTCTATTTCTATCTGTGCCCTTTCTCTCTATCCGTTAATCTTCCCTGTCTCAATATTCTAGAATCAGTCTTGGATTCATTCCTGCCTTTCAAGCTCTGGAGCCAACAGCCGCTTTGCTCTGGGTCCAGTATTTCAATACTAAATAAAGTCTTCAACTTAAAACTACTCTCCTGGCATTCTTATGTCGGTAAATATTTGGCACCAGGAGTGGGGTAGCTGAGGAATTGCCATAATTCCCATTTCCCACCAACGGACATCGGAAACGAAGAAATGCCGCAGTGGACATCGGTAATTTTGTTTCATTGAGTCTACGTTCCTGGAAGGATACATTGTTTCTACTCCGGACCCACAAGCATTCAGGTCTGTTTCTTTGATATTTTATCGACGGCGCTGCTTTGTTTCAAACCTTAACTGTCTTACGACTCCTCGAGCCAGTACAAGCTGATTTCTTGCTCCTCACGCGCTTTGCCTTAAACGCGCCTCTTAGCAACCAACTGTCATTTGACTCTTTCAGCCAGCGGGAGATTAATTATTATCTTCACGTGCTTTGACTGTAACATGCTGTAGTGTCAATGTCATCTGGCAACCATGGCACTCTCCGCAAGCTGCTGTACACGTACTGATAATTAAAGGTCTCCTGGCAACTGATGCATTTATCGTGAGTTGCTACCCTGCAAGTGAGGTCATTGCAGAATTCCTATTCTTGCTATTGACAATGATTGTTTTGAAAAGTCTTGTCCTAATGATTTACTCAAAAATGAATTTCCTTCTGCGTATTCAGTAGTAACATTGGTACTATCAAAGGTTTTGAACAGGTCATTAGACTTAAGACCAATGCTACACCGGTCACCCACAAGGTCAGACCTGTTCCAATTAGTGTCAAAAATGATCTTAAAAAACAATTGGAGAAACTCACTGAAGATGACATTATTACCACTACTGATTCCTCTGAGTCGGTATCTCCCATTGTTCGTGCTAAAAAAAAAATGGGGATCTTCGTCTATGTGTAGACCTCAGGTCCCTAAATCGCAACATTATTGTTGACTGCCATACTCTTCCTCACATCCAACAAATGCTCTCAAACATTGGTCACTCTAAATATTTTTCGACCATTGACCTGCATTCGGCATATCACCAAATATCCTTGAATACTGATTCTCAGGAACTTACCACCTTTGTCACTCCTTTCGGAGCGTACAAATTCTTGAGGTTGCCTTTCGGCTTAGCTTCGGCAGCCTCAGTATTCCAGAAAGTCATGGACGTTCTTTTTAAAGATGTTGAAAATGTTCAAGCGTTTCAGGATGATATCCTTGTTTTTACTGAAACCAAAGAAGCACATTTGGACACATTACATAAACTCTTTTCCATGTTGAATTCCAGGGGTGTTACTGTTCAACCTGAAACATTACATTTTTAGCTGAACAAATGGACTATTTAGGTCACATCATTATTCCGCAAGGTATCAAACCCAAATTTTGCAACATGGAAGCTATTGTCAAAGCTCCACCTCCATCTGACAAAGATGCTCTCAGACCTTTTTTAGGTCTATATTACACTTGCTTTGTACCTGATTACGCCTCTTTTGTTCGACCTTTGAGATCTCTTCTCAAAAAAGGTACTGCTTTTGTTTGGACAAATGATATTAACATAGCTTTTATTAACATCAAAAATCTAGTCGTTAATGCTCCTGCACGAAGTCCTTTTGTTCATGGTCATCATTGCACGGTCACAGCTGATGCCAGTTAAAATGGACTTGGTGCTGTTTTCGGTCAACAAAATTTTGGTAAGGATCATACTGCTGCTTTTGCATCTAGATCTTGGTCTGATGCAGATTCCAAATATAGTACAATTGAAAGAGAGGCATTAGCCTGTGTTTGGGCGGTTTCCAAATTGAAAACCTATCTTTGGGGTAGTCCTTTTACGATATACACCGATCACAAACCTCTCGTTTATCTATTACAAGGAGACAGTTTTAGGCAAAGCCTCTGCTCGTCTTGTGCGTATTCTTTCAAAATTGCAAGAGTACAATTTTACTGTTAAATAGAAGGTGGAAAAAATGTCAGGGCCGATTGTCTTTCTAATCTACCTTTGCCATTAACTGATGACAATGTTGACGAGTTTGATTGCGTTGTAGCTTCTATTGATGCCTCTTCTCCCTCAAATGGTGTCATATTGGAAAAAGATTGGCTTGAAGCTACTTCCACTGATCACGACTTAAAAAGAATTTCAAATTTCATTGTCAAAGATTGGCCTACCATTCGTAATATTTCTCACGATTTAAAACCTTATGCTCAAGTTTCTTCAGAGTTGTCTTTAGAAAATATTTGTACCAGAAATGGTTGCTTTATTCCTCTCGGAGAAAATTATTGGTGGCCCTCCTTGAATGCTCAAGTGTCCTCTTTTGTAGATTTATGTCCTCAATGTGTTGTCTCTGATAAACATTGGAAGACTACACAGAATCCCCTTTGTCCAGTTTCTTTACCAGTCAGTCCCTGGACAAAAATTGCTTTAGATTTCACTGGACCAATCTTTTACCTAATTCTTCTAGATTTTTATTAGTACTCATTGACTACTTTTCTAAATGGATATGTATATATATTTTTCTTTTGTTGAATCGGCCTCCACTCATTCAGTTTTACAATTTCTTAAGAATGTTTTTTCTCTTGAGGGTCCTCCAAAAGAATTGGTCACGGACAATGGGACAAATTTCGTGTCGATTGCCATGCAAGATTTTTTGAAAAGTATGGACATTAGACATATTCAAGTAGCTTTGTATAGTCCTGCTGTGAATGGCCTTGTTGCGCGAGCTAATCACTGTCTTAAAGAAGCAGTTCAAATTGCTCTTTCTTCTGGTTTAGATTTTAACTTTTTTCTTAAAGACAAGGTCAATGCTTATCATAACTCACCTCACTCAACCATTGGTTTCACTCCTTTTGAGTTGTTGACAGGCAGAAAATGTCGCACTTTACCACTACCTTTTTGGTTGGAGCGACATTCTTGCCTTTCCAACAATTCAAATACTAACAAAGATATAATTTTGCGTCAATCTGTTGCTTTAGCACAAAGTAAACAAAAGTTTCATTTTGATCTTCGCAAACATGTTCAAACTAAAGATTATATTTCTGGTTCATGGCTGCTTATCAAGAAACCTTTTTGTGTTAAAAAAGGAGAATCTTCTTTTACTTCTCCTTACGAGATTGTGAAAGTTGGACTTAGTGCTGGTTTGCTACAAGATGGAAGATGGTGGAACAAAAGTAGACTTGTTCCCCTCTCTAAGAACAAGCTGAGATTAATTAAAAAACTGCATTGAATCCTGATTCAGATGATTCCATTGTGTTTGAAACTCCTTGTTTATCTTCAAACATGCTTTTTTTTTATGCAGAGCACCCCACGCACGTTATTGGATACAAGTGTTCATCTCCTCTCGCGTGATGATCCTTTGCAGAGATTTCTCTTAAATGTTGAACTGCCATCTGAAAAATCAAGATTTTGCTACACCGTGTTGCCCTCCAGTCCACTCCTGCCCTGATGAAGGTGTTACACCGGGGTCTCACACCGAAACGCGCGTTGGCACTTTCCCCATCTGAGAACCAACCCAATGATCTGAGAGAACATTCTAACTACCCCCATCGATCACTAATTAGAACTTTATTGCGGAGTGACGAGTGACTTGTGAATGTGATTGCAGCATTTACCTGGATGTGAGAAGTATGTATGCGTATGTCTGGTGATATTAGTCTGTGGCTGTATGTCTGGTGAAATTTATTTGCGGTTGTATGTGTGGGCTTCGGTGAGAACACATTAGTTTTTAAATTGAAGCCATGTCCTATTCTGCTCTAAGAACCTTATGCACTGTTGCGTTCTTTTCCTTATCATGAGCTCTATGTACCTTAGCGGTTTTTATGAAATGTACAATTTGAAAAAGTACTGTTTTGATGAATGATTAAATAGATGACAAAATATACAATCTATGTTGAAATGTATTAAATATTGTTGTTTAAATTGCTAGTGTGGCTTGAGGCTAGTGCACATATATTTGGACCTCCTCTGAGGCCACCTTGCATGTCCATAGGCAGGTATTTCCTTTCCTCCTTGATATGTATTTTCCCCGTCTACCTGCCTAGTATCGATGTGGGGCCCCCCCTTCTTTCTCATAATAATGTTGTCACTACTCCTGCTAATACTTTTACTTCTTACTGTGATTCTATTTTAGCAAAAACACAGCAAAATGGCAGTAAGGAATTACTAGTTGCACAAGGCTGTTTGTCCAAACATCTTGTATCAAGAATAACCTAAAGGATGTAATAAAAGTGATTCTTTTATATCACTGAAGGACTTTCACTTGTTTCAGAGTTCTGAAAAATTGTGCAATTATTCTTCTTGTTGACTCTCTATTCTTTTGTTGTGATTCTATTTTACCATCAAGGAGAATTTGTAGATTACTTGCTCATTTTAAAGATTTTGTTATGTCATAATTTCTCCATTGTGGAGAACATGTGTAGACATGTTTATCTAGACTATTTAGAATTTGAAAATGAATGTTTGTACGTTATTTCTTTCTTTTGGTATTTTGAATTTGTTATACAATTCTTTTTTTTTCTCTTAATTTTCTGAATTGTCTTGTTCCTCCGTTAAGGGGAAGATGTGTAACGTTCTTATCTTTCTTCCATTTCTATCTGTGCCCTTTCTCTCTTTCCTTTAATCTACTCTATTTCAATGTTCTAGAATCTGCCTTGGATTTATTCTTGCCTTTAAAGCTCTGGAGCTAACAGCCACTTTGCCGTGGGTCCGGTATTTCAATACCTTTAAATAAGACTAAATAAAGTCTTCAACTGTAAACTACTCTCCTGGCATTCTTACCTCGGTACACTGCTCTGCTTTTTCTGGTTTGATTTTGTGGTCATTAGGACACAGTACTCTGTGAAACTGCCAAGAAGTGTCACAACGCACACACATTTTCCCTAAAACATGTACTTTTAACCCCTTCGATGCTGATGACGGAGCGGTTCCGTCATCAGCATCGGTTGGGCTGTGCTGATGACTGAACCGTTCCGTCATCAGTACAGCCCTGGGGGGGGGAGCGCTGGCGCTCCCCCCCCCTGTGCAGCGATCTTGTGTTTTTTTGCAGGGGTGGCAGCGGAAGACTTTCCGCTGCCACCCCCTGGCCCCCCCACGCTTCCTGGTGACGTCAGCGCGCACAGCGTGCGCCAACGTCATCAGGAAGCGCTGGACGCGCTGGAAGCCATTTCTTTCCAGCGCGTCCAGCAAAGAGGTTCGTGTTTTGTGCTCCGGTGGGGCGGGGGGGCCGGTTTTCAGGGCCTTGAGGCATCGGGGGGGAGGAAACTGTGTTTCCTCTCCCCTGATGTCCCAATGCAGGGCATTCCTGGTGCACGATCGCGCACAGCGTCGCGATCCTGCACCAGGAATGCCCCACTAGACACCAGGGATTGTTGTTTTTGCCGCAATTGTGTGTAGGAAGCGACCCCTTGGGCAAGGGTCGCTTCCTTAGGGGGATAAAATATTTTTCAGACTTTTCTGCCCCCCCCTGGGGCAGATCAGCCGTTTTTTCGGCCGATCTGCACCCAGGGGGAGCAGAAAAGCCCACTAGTCACTAGGGATTTGTTTTTTATTTGAAAAGGAAGCGACCCCTTGGGGAAGGGTCGCTTCCTAGTGGCCCTAATAGTTTTTTAGACTTTTCTGCCCCCCCTGGGGGCAGATCGGCTGTTTTTTTGGGCCGCATCTGGACCCAGGGGGGGCAGAAAAGCCCACTAGACACCAGGGATTGATTTATATTTATAAAGGAAGCGACCCCTTGGGCAAGGGTCGCTTCCTTAGGGGGATAAAATGTTTTTCAGACTTTTCTGCCCCCCCCTGGGGCAGATCGGTCGTTTTTTCGGCCGATCTGCACCCAGGGGGAGCAGAAAAGCCCACTAGTCACCAGGGATTTGTTTTTATTTGAAAAGGAAGCGACCCCTTGGGGAAGGGTCGCTTCCTAGTGGCCCTAATATTTTTTTAGACTTTTCAGCCCCCCCTGGGGGCAGATCGGCTGTTTTTTTGGGCCGCATCTGGACCCAGGGGGGGCAGAAAAGCCCACTAGACACCAGGGATTGATTTATATTTATAAAGGAAGCGACCCCTTGGGCAAGGGTCGCTTCCTTAGGGGGATGTACTATTTCTCAGACTTTTCTGCCCCCCCGGAGCAGATCGGCATTTTTTTTGGCTGATCTGCACCCAGGGGGGGCAGAAAAGCCCACTAGTCACCAGGGATTTGTTTGGATTTGAAAAGGAAGCGACCCCATGGGGAAGGGTCGCTTCCTAGTGGCCCTAATATTTTTATAGACTTTTCTGCCCCCCCTGGGGGCAGATTGGCTGTTTTTTTTTACCGTGTCTGGACCCAGGGGGGGGGGGGAATAGAAAAGCCCACTAGACTCCAGGGTTATTTTTTTTTATAGGGAGCGACCCCTTGGCCAAGGGTTGCTTCCTAGGGCCCATTTGTTTTCAGTATGTTCTGCCGTGTCTTTATTTGGCCTCTCTGCCCTCCGTAGGGTTGCTTCCAGGGGGCCCACGTTTATAATGATTTATAATCTTC
The DNA here is from genome assembly GCF_964261635.1 of Lissotriton helveticus. Taxonomy (NCBI): domain Eukaryota; kingdom Metazoa; phylum Chordata; class Amphibia; order Caudata; family Salamandridae; genus Lissotriton; species Lissotriton helveticus. The sequence goes on from NC_136063.1 coordinate 1,586,325,104, forward strand.
CCCCCTTGGGGACAGACACCCCATTTGTGACATACCCTGTGACATAGCCTGTGTGTTGTTTTTGTTTCTTCTAATGTGTATTGTTTTTTTTTTCTCTTTAGATTGTTGCAGTGTGCGGTTCTGTTACTGGTGGTTCTGTTGTTCTGCTGTTTCTGTAGTTGCATGTGTTTGGTAAGAGACCTTTTTTTTGTTCAATTGTAATGTAATTGTTTATTTTGCAAAGTGTGTAGTAATACAAGTATGTTTTGTTTCTGTTTGTTGTGATTGTAAAATGTTTTGCATTTGTTTTTGATGTGTCCTTCTGTAGATGTAAGTTTTTTTTCTTCTTTCTAGTGGGATATCGTTGCCTATTTGCTGTGTCTTTGCAGAGTAGGTGCTGGTGAGTGTAGTTGTGTCTTGTAAGTGAATTGTATATTTTTTCTAAATATAGTTTTTTGTGAAAAAATCTTAAATTTTTTATCTTACTTTGCGCAGTGTTGGGGTTGTTGAGTTGTTTGTGCAGACTCCTTTATTTGTAAGGATAATGGCTAGCCGCCAGATTACTGCTCAGCAAGTTGTTGGAATGCTTTTTGATTCTTCCTCTGACCATGGGTGGGAGGTGAAGATTCAGGTAGTGAGTTTTCTCTACACATGGCTTCATCTGATGATGAAGACACTTTGAGTGCTGATGAAGCTACTTTTGGTGTGGATGATGTGCCTGTGGTTGGGAGGACATTGCTGTGGTTGTGGTTGGGGAGGACATTGTTGTGCCTGTGGTTGCGGAGGACATTGCTGTGCCAATAGTGCGGCAAGAGACATCTGGGCTGCAGCCTGGGGCTGCTAGACTTCCAGTTGGTGTAGTGAGACAAGAGGCAGCTGGGCGGCGGCCTGCGGCTGCAAGACTTGATGATGAAAGTTCTGACCTCTGGGTTGCACCAGGCATGGTGCAGCCGGCATTGCCTGAATTTACTGGTGTTCCAGGGTGTAGGGTGAACACTGAAAACATTTTGCCTATTAATTTTTTCAAGTTGTTTATGGATGATGTGTTTTTGGCAGAGATTGTAGAGCAGACTAATTTGTATGCTGACATTTTTTTGAGGGTGAACAGTGCCAGCCTTAAGCCCCACGCTAGAGCTACCCGGTGGACTCCCACAAATTTGGAGGAGATGAAAAAGTTTTTGGGTTTAACTTTTTTGATGGGCTTGCTGAGGAAACCATTAATGGCTTCATATTGGTCTACTAGTCCCTTGATGGCAACAGCTATATTTCCGGCAGTCATGAGTCGTGATAGGTATTTGCTTCTGCTGCGGGTGATGCATTTTGTTGACAATAGTCTTGCTTTGCCACGAGATCACCCTGATTGTGACCGTCTTTTCAAGATTCGGCCTGTCATTGATCATTTGGTTGATCGATTTTCTGAGATCTTTTATCCTGGGAAAGAAATTGCAGTGGATGAGTCTTTGCTGTTGTTCAAGGGCCGCTTGGTATTTCGGCAATACATTCCTAGTAAGAGGGCACGCTATGGAATCAAACTGTATATGCTGTGTGACAGTGAGACTGGATATGTCTCTAATTTCAGGGTGTACACTGGTAAGGAATCCAGGATTAACCCCCCTGGTTGTCCGTCGACTTTTGGAGTGACTGAGAAAATTGTGTGGGAATTTGGTCGTGGATTGTTTAACAAAGGCCATCATTTGTATGTCGATAACTTCTACACTGGTGTGCGGTTGTTCAGGGAATTGGCCAAAGTGGACACTGTTGCTTGTGGCACAATCCGCTCAAACCGTAAAGGTTTCCCAAAAGCACTTGTTTGTCGAAAGCTTGCTCGGGGTCAGTGCAGTGCATTGCGTTGTGAGGAGCTTCTAGCTGTGAAGTTTTCGGACAGGAGAGATGTCTACATGTTGACTACAATACATGATGAAAGCACTGAACCGGTGACTGTTTGGGGTCAGGTTGCAGAAGTGCCCAAACCTGTGTGCATACTGCACTACAATAAGTACATGGGTGGTGTTGACAGAGTAGATCAGAGGTTGGAACCGTATGCTGCTCTTCGTAAGGCTTACATTTGGTACAAGAAGTTGGCTATCCATCTTTTCCACTTGGCAACCTTTAATGCTTTTGTTGTGTTCCAGAAATCTTGTCCCCAGTCAAAGATGACTTTTGTAAAGTTTCAGGAGTCTGTAATAGGCAGCCTTGTTTTAGTGGAACAGGCAAGTGTTCCTAGAGTTGGAGTGGTGGAGGATGTTGCCAGATTGAAAGATCGCCACTTTCCTGATACAATTCCTCCTACAACCTCAAAAGACTTTCCCAGTCGGAGATGTAGAGTCTGTTGGCGAAGAGGTTTGCGGAAGGAGGTTCGCATGTACTGCCCCGACTGCCCTTCAAACCCCAGGCTGTGTGTACCTGCTTGTTTTAGATTGTACCACATGCAAAAGAATTTTTGGGAGTATCAATGAGTGGTAAAGTGAACTGGTTGGTCTTTATTCTGTAAAACTTATTGTTCAGTTTCAAAGTTTGTATTTGTGTAGTCTTTTTAGATTTAGTTGTCGAGTTAGTAGATTTGTATCAATTTGCAATTTGTTTTTGTTTCTCTTTTATTTAAAAAAAAAAACTAAAGTATGATGTTGATTTGCGTGTAGTGTCCATTGTCTGACTGTGTGCATGGTTTGGCGCTTGGCTGCCGGTGTCTGTGGACTGGTGCTTGTCTGGCGGTGTCTGCGGACTGGTGCTTGACTGGCGGTGTGCGTGGTCTGGTGTTTGGTTGGCGGTGTGTGTGCTCTTGCTCTTGCCTGGTGTTGTGTTTGGATTTGTCTTTGGCTGGTGGTGTTCGTGGAGTGGTGCTTGGCTGGCGGTGTGTGCGGAGTTGTGCTTGGCTGGTGGTGTGTGTTGAGTGGCGCTTGGCTGGTCGTGTGTGTGGAGTGGCGCTTGGCTGGTGGTGTGCGTGGAGTGGTACTTGGCTGTCTGTGCACGGAGTGGTGCTTGGCTGGTGTTGTGTTTGTGGAGTGGTGCTTGGCTGGTGTTGTGTTTGTGGAGTGGTGCTTGGCTGGTGGTGTGTGTGGAGGGGCGCTTGGCTGGTGGTGTGCATGGAGTGGTACTTGGCTGTCTGTGCACGGAGTGGTGCTTGGCTGGCAGTGTGTGTGGAGTGGCGCTTGGCTGGCGGTGTGTGTGGAGTGGCGCTTGGCTGGACGGTGTGCGTGGAGTGGTACTTAGCTGTCTGTGCACGGAGTGGTGCTTGGCTGGTGTTGTGTTTGTGGAGTGGCGCTTGGCTGGTGGTGTGCGTGGAGTGATGCTTGGCTGGTGGTGTGTGTGGAGTGGTGCTTGGCTGTCGGTGTGCGCTGAGTGGTGTTTGGCTGGCGGTGTGCATGGTCTGGTGCTTGGATGGTGGTGTGGGTGGACTGGCGCTCGGCAGGCAGTGTGTGAGTAGTTACTTTCTGTTGGTCACTACACACACTGCTAGTTGAGTGACACTCCACACAGTCCATCATTTTGTGTAGTTGCAGTGTCAGAAATGTGGGCGTGTGAAAGTGATGGGCCCTTGAATGGCGCTGTCTGCTGGTGTGAGTGTTTAAATGTGATGGATCCGCGGCTGGCGGTGTGAATGTTTTGTATGTGTCACGCGTACGAAAGGTGTATGAATGGCCTGTAAAGAGGTTGGTGCCTTGACGTGGCTTTACAGCTCACGAGCTGTGAGTCAGTGGTTCAGTTTATCATACTTTCAATTATACGCAGTGTATTTCATTTTTGATGAAATTACTTGCGTATCCAATTGTATGTACTGAATCATCACTCACCCTCGTGCCAAATCCAACCAGTATGTGTGTGTGCTTGCGGATTAGATGGGTGTGCAGTAATAATTGTTTTTTTTTCTCTTTCTGCAGTAGGGTGTACCTTGTCCCTTATTGTGATTGTTGTTATGTGTTGCTTTTCCATTCGGATGGTGTCAATGTTCTGGTTTGTATCAGGTATGAAAGGTGCGTGAATGGCCTGTAAAACGGTTGGTGCCTTGTCGTGGCTTTACAGCTCACGAGTTGCGAGTCACTGGTTCGGTTTTTATGCATTTATTTATTGACAGAGCATTTCATTTTTTTGAAATATCTAGTTAATAAAATTTTATGTACTGAACCATCACTCGCCCTCGTGCCAAATCCAACCTGTATGTGTGTGTCTTTGAGGAATAGATAGCCGTGCTTGAATGTTTGACTTTTGAGTAACTCTGTTAAGGTGTGGTATCATTTTACTCGGGAGAACAAGGGGAACGCAGGGTGGTAGGACATTTTTGCCGGCACGGCGATCCCACGCCAAAAAGTTTGGAAAAGTGCTATTTTTACCTAATTTTAAGGTTTGCAAGGAGTTCTGGGTAGGAAAACATTGGGGGACCCACGCATGCCATACCTCCCTGGACTCTCCCGGGTGTCTAGTTTTCAGAACTGTTTGGGTTTGCTACTTTCCAAAGAATACCACCCAGCCCGGGGCCAAAAACTCAGGTGCCCCCCCCCCCAAAATCAAAGTTATATTGCTTCAGGGTATTTTAAATTCACCACCGTACGTTTTGGACCTTTTCCTGTTGCAGCCACTATGGCTACCCACGCAAGTGAGGTACCGTTTTTATCTGGAGACCTGGGGGAACGCTGGGTGGGAGGTAATTTGTGTGAGCCCAGTGATGCCACGCTTTCCCACACTACAGCGTGTGAAAAAATTGATTTTTTTCTGCTAAAATTGAGGTTTGCAAGGGATTCTGGATAAAGGAACGTTGGAGGATCCACGCAAGCCATACCTCCTTGGAAGCCCCTGGGTGTCTACTTTTCAGACATGTGTGGGTTTGGTAGGTTTCCATAGATGGCTGTCTCGCACGGGGCCAGAAACCCAGGTAACCCCTCTTGCAAAAGCTGGTGAATTTGACAATGGTGACAATGTCAAGTCCACTAGCTTTTGCAAGAGTGGTTACCTGGGTTTTTGGCCCCGTGCGAGACAGCCATCTAGGGAAACCTACCAAACCCACACATTTCTGAAAAGTAGACACCCGGGGGCTTCCAAGGAGGTATGGCTTGCGTGGATCCTCCAACGTTCCTTTACCCAGAATCCCTTGCAAACCTCATTTTTAGCTGGAAAAAATCAATGTTTTCACACGTTTTAGTGTGGGAAAGCGTGGCATCACTGGGCTCACACAAATTACCTCCCACCCAGCGTTCCCCAGGGTCTCCCGATAAAAATGGTACCTCACTTGCGTGGGTAGGCATAGTGGCTGCTTTAGGAAAAGGCCCAATTCTTACTGTGGAGACCAAAAAATTTCCTTTAGCCAAACAATCTTCTTTTTTGAGGGGATCACCTGAGCTTTTGGCCCGGGGCTTGGCGGGCATCTTTGCAAACTACCAAACCCAAACAGTTCTGAGAACTAGACACCCGGGGGAGTCCAGGGATTTATGGCATGCGTGGGTCCCCCAATGTTTTCCTACCCAGAAACCCCTGCAAACCTTAAATTTTGGTCAAAAAAACCACTTTTCTGTACTTTTTTGGGTAAGATCTCGCTGCCGGCACAAATGTCCTACCACCCAGCGTTTCCCTTGTTCTCCCGAGTAAAATGATACCTCACTTGTGTGGGTGGGCCCAAGGCATGTGACTCAGGCTGGGGGGCTTAATTTGTAAAACTTAAATACTACTAAATACTACTTTTTTCAAAATTCATTTTTGGCGTGTTCTGCTTTGGGGCAACCACACAAGTGAGGTATCCTTTTACTCGGGAGAACAAGGGGAACGCTGGGTGGTAGGAAATTGTTGCCGGCACGGCGATCCCACGCCAAAATTTTTGGAAAAGTGCTATTTTTACCTAATTTTAAGGTTTGCAAGGAGTTCTGGGTAGGAAAACATTGGGGGACCCATGCATGCCATACCTCCCTGGACTCCCCCGGGTGTCTAGTTTTCAGAACTGTTTGGGTTTGCTACTTTGCAAAGAATACCACCGAGCCCCGGGCCACAAACTCAGATGCCCCCCCCCAAAATCAAGGTAGTTTTGCAATAGGTTAATGTAAATTCACCACCGTACGATTTGAACCGTTTCCTGTTGCAGCCACTATGTCTATCCACGCAAGTGAGGTACCATTGTTTTCAGGAGACCGAGGGGAACGCTGGGTGGGTGGAATTTTGTGGATCCACGCAGATTCCAGAACTTTCCACCACAGAAATGTGAGGAAAATGTGTTTTTTTTGTCAAATGTTTAGGTTTGCAAGGGATTCTGGGTAACAAAACCTGGGGGTAGGCAGACGAGTCACCCCATCCTGAATTCCCCTGGGTGTCTAGTTTTCAAAAATGTATAGGTTTGCAAGGTTTCCCTAGGTGCTGGCAGAGCTACGGCGCAAAAACAAAAGGTAGTCTTTTTGGCCAAAACGTGCTAAATTTCACTGGGAAATTGAGGTGCGACCATGTTGCGTTTTGCGCTGTTTCGTGTCGCAGCCACTATGCCTACCCACGCAAGTGAGGTACCGTTTTTATCGGGAGACCTGGGGGAACGATGGGTGGGTGGAAATTTGTTGATCCACACAGATTCCAGAACTTTCCACCACAGAAATGTGAGGAAAATGTGTTTTTTTTGTCAAATTTTTATGTTTGCAAGGGATTCTGGATAACAAAACCTGGGGGTAGGCAGACGAGTCACCCCATACTGAATTCCCCTGGGTGTCTTGTTTTAAAAAATGTATAGGGTTGCTAGGTTTCCCTAGGTGCTGGCAGAGCTACGGCGCAAAAACAAAAGGTAGTCTTTTTGTCCAAAACGTGCTAAATTTCACTGGGAAATTGAGGTGCGACCATGCTGCGTTTTGCGCTATTTCATGTCGCAGCCACTATGCCTACCCACGCAAGTGAGATACCGTTTTTATCAGGAGACTTGGGGGAACGCTGGGTGGGTGGAAATTTGTTGACCCACGCAGATTCCAGAACTTTCCACCACAGAAATGTGAGGAAAATGTGTTTTTTTTGGTCAAAATCTTAGCTTTGCAAGGGATTCTGGGTAACAAAACCTGGTGGTAGGCAGTCGAGTCACCCCATCCTTAATTTTCCTGGGTGTCTACTTTTCAAAAATGTATAGGTTTGCTAGGTTTCCCTAGGTGCCGGCAGAGCTAGGGTGCAAAAACTACAGGTAGGCTCTTTGCCAAAAAAGGGTCAATTTGTAACTGCAAAATTTAGGTTGACCACGTTGCATTTTGCGCCGTTTCCTGTCGCAGGCACAAGGCCGACCCATACAAGTGAGGTACCGTTTTTATCGGGACACTTGGGGTAATTCAGATTTGTAAATCAACTGTTATTACCAATTGAGCTTTCATGCATTTCTCCCTTTCAATGAAAGACATTGTGTAAAAAAAAAAATCTTTTTGAAAAATGACCAATAATTCTCATGCTAGTATGAGTATTCCCAATTTTGAAAATGTGCAATTATATACTGTTTCTGAACTCTATAATTCGTACGCAATTCAGAAATACATAGGTGTCTTTCATACAGATTATTCCATGTATACATTTTCCAAGACAAAGTGCTCTATACCCAGTAAATGAAAAAATACCATTGCAAGTTGCTGCTCAGTTTTTGGATCTGGGTTCGTCGGGTTCTTGGTGAAACTACAAGTCCTATATATCCCCACAACCAGGAAGGTCTAACGGATGTAACGGTATATTGCTTTCCAAGAGCTGTCAAAATTAGAAAAAGTTATAGGTGAAAACGTTGAGACAAAAGGCTGTTTTTTTCAACAAATTTTCAATTATTCCAATATCTAACTGTTAGTTTCTATAACGAAACCTTCATGGATTTAGACAAATGACCCCTTTCTGAATTCAAAATGTCGTCTACTTTTCGAAAATGTAAAGATTTCCAGGATCCATTATTGCTTTCAAACTCATTTCTACCATTAACTGGAAGGAGGTGGAAAGCTCTAAAAATAGCAAAAATAGGCTATGTCCCAGAAAAAAGCCAAAACTGAGTGAAAAATTTCGGTTCTCTGACAAAAGACTGTCATTCCCTAAAAGCTGAGAAAATGGAGATTTCAGCCCCACAAACCCTTTTTTGATACCATTTTCAGGGAAAAACCCAGAGGCTTTCATTTGCAGCCCGTTTTTCCCATTTTTCTGAAAAAAACAAAAAAAATCACTATATTTTGGGTAATTTCTGGGACCCCTCCAAGGGAATCCACAAACCCTGGGCGCCATTAGAATCCACATGATGTTGGAAGAAAAGGGCGCAAATTTGGCGTGGATACCTTATGTGGTCAAAAAGTTACAAGGGCCTAAGCGCGCACTACTCCAAAACGCCAAAAAAAGCCTTAGCACAGGAGGGGAAAAGGCCTAGCAGCGAAGGGGTTAAATTGGTTACAACAAATTGGCATACTTAGGTTTCCAGTGAGGCCATGGTAAGTTGGCACAGGAAGGGCATTAAAGGTGTGCAAGTTAAATCTCATCTGTGCGGCAGTTTGTATCTACACCACCGACCCACATATAGGACTAAAGTGTATGACTCCATGGAACATCACTTTACTTTCACAGGTCTGCAGTTTTAAACCCACTGCAGTGACGAAGGCAAGAAAAAGTTATTTGCCATGAATGACACCTACTTTTATATAATAGCCAAGTTATCCCTACGTGTATTTTGCAGGCCCAAAGGGCTAGATTGCTTAGTGTATAGGGCATACTAATATTTAAGGAAGCATAGGTCTTCCACAGTGAACAGGTACCAAACGCTGCCTGCTGCTGAATAGGTCAGACTACGATTCAAAATGTTTTCACATATTATAAACTCAGTCGACTGGTTAATGCTCAGTTTCATAAGTGTAGTGACAAAGCATCTTTAAAAAAAAAAAAGTACTTTTTGCTGCCTGAGAGCAAACTGAACCACATACAATCAGGAGGTAAAATTGGTTCTAGGACCTGGAAAGGAAAAAGTACCTCATTTCGGTGCTGTGCGGCTGAAAGGGAACACCAGACTCTTGCAGGGGGCAGAAGGCAAAGGCCATTTTGAATGAGGAATTCTGGGGAGATTTGCAGTGAATTTGGAAAGAAAATAAAGCAAACAGAAATTATACTTTCAAGGGAAAGGTGCAAGTATTGGGGTTAGGGCATTCTCCAGTCACTGGCCTCTGCACAGATTAAGAAGCGCAGCTCACCGCCATCACCTTGGACAGCCCCACATCTGAAAGAATATCAATAGGAAGAAAGAGGATTCTGTTTGTCTGCTGGGAAAAGAAGATTGTAGGACTTGCCAGCACCAAAGGACCGTAACTGGTCTCCCAAGAGTCGGGTGCTTGACCTTCTGTTGCTACTAGAGGGACATAAATGACTACCTTCTCTGAGTAGGGCACAGATATCTTTTATGAAAAAATTCAAGCCATCTATACTTCCTTTTGCGTATCGCCACGGTAATTCGCTAATGCTGGATGCTATTCCTCAGAGCAGAAATCATCGCTTGGAAGAAATTCCTTTGATGGACCCCAAGTTGTTCGAACCTATCTTGGCGCTCGTAAAGTGTGGGTTGTCTAGAGACTCAGCTCCTCCTATTATTTTGAAATGGGCATCCGGAACTGTTTCTCCTATTATATTGGAGCTGATTAACGCCTCCATTTCTACTGGAGTAGTTCCTCCTTTCTACATTTTTGGAGTCCCACAATCTTCTACACCCCTCGCAGACTGGATTTCGACCCCTACAGGGTACAGAAACTGCCCTCTTAGCAGTAGTCGAAGAGTCTAAGAAGATCTTGGATGCCGGAGGTACTACAGCTGTCATCTGCCTGGATCTTAGTGCAGCCTTTGACACTGTTAACCACCAATTTTTAGTCCATAGACTTAGAAATTTGCGGGTGACTGGGGGAGCCATAGTGTGGCTCCAATCATTTTTGGAAATTAGGTCTTTTCAGGTTTTTGAAGGTGATGCCACTTCAAAACTGATGTCTCTCCGCTGCGGTGTTCCGCAGGGATTGTCCTTGAGTCCCACCCTGTTCAATGTATCTATGAGTCCGCTAGTGAAGATCGTGCTTCTTTTTGGGGTGCGATTGTCACCCACGCTGATGACACTCAACTTGTTGTGGCCCTGAACCATTCTGATAGTTTCTCTCTTGACCTACGCCTTTGCTTGGAGAAGGTGGTCAAGTGGATAGATCATTCATATTTGAAACGGAATGGCGATAAGACAGAGTTGATGCTTCTTGGGAACTCCTCCATTTTGAATGCAGAAGTAAGTGGCCAGTCTGTCTGGGTTCTGCTCCCGCTCCCGCGAACCAGATTAAAAGTCTGGGTATCTGGCTTGATCATGATTTTAGCTTTAAGTCACAGGCTCGGAATATGACGGATTCCAGTTATGGCATCCTTCTTCTACCTTGCCTTGCAAGAAGGCTTATGGTCCAGGCTTTAATTCTCTCTCGCCTGGACTATGGGAATGTTCTCTATTTAGGAGCTCCTTGTGCCACCATCTTGAAGCTCCAGACGATGCAAAATTGCGCTGCGCGGATGCTGCTTGGGATTCCAAACCGCCAATCTGCGAAACCAGCTGTGAAGTCCCTCCATTGGGTTCCTATTCAGGAGAGAGTTAAATTTAAGGCCATGTGTATCGTTCACAAGACGCTAGCAGGGAAGGGGCCGTCTGTTATTCGTTCCATTATTCTGCCTTATCGCGCAAATAGATGCCTGCGTTCGGATCGCCATCTTGCATTAGTCCCTAGAATCATAAGGGCAAAAGGCGGGGGCCGTCTGTTTTCTTACAATGCTGCCAGGATATTGAACACCCTCCCACTCCAAATACGCAGTGAATCTAATCATTTGGCCTTCGTAAACTTCTAAAAACGTGGCTGTTCTCTTAATGTGGTTGTGGTGTCTATTGTTGAGCCTATGTCAGCGCTGGGATGCCCTCGGGTAGCTATGCGCTTTCTTGCTAAAGGACACTAAAAGAGCCCTGACTGAAGTGAGACCTGGTGCTTACAATCCTGCAACGAAGGCAATGGACCAAAGGGAGACCAAGAGTGAAATTTCAACACCAAGAAACATCTTAGATTTACTTATGTTTTCTGATTCTGGAGGAACAGCACAAAGTGCTGAGGTTAGTTCATCTGACCCCAAGCTACCTTGCTAACTACCAAGGACCAAAAGCTCACCCACACCTTAGCCGTTCTTTCCATCAAATACCAGAATGGTAAATTTAATTAAGGAACAATTAGGACATCGAACATGGTATAAGCTGTGCAAACAGAAATTATTTGAGGATCCCCTATACCTCCACCTTTTGCCAACTCCCCCTCTATAGACCAGTCTCCGAGGTCCCGCTGAGGTGACACAGGCCAAGTTGGAAGAATAACCCTTTTTTTTCCGGTTATTTTCTGGGAGGTGCCATTCAGCATTTATTATGAAAAAACGACAAGTACTAGAAATAGGGGTAATGCTGAACTGAATGAGTGGCTCAAATGGCCAACAATGTTTTATCATGCACCAGTCTACAAACACCATGACATCTAGAGTTATACACTGCACCTTGGTGCTGGCCTTTGGTATGCATTCGCAAAAACGTATTTAGTGTCTCACACAGCGCCTCAGTTCCAACCTGAAATCTGCTGGTACCTCAGGACTGAGACACTCCCAGTGCTCCCAATAATCCTTTGGCACAACATATACCAAGAGTGGGTACTAGCAAGTAAGTCTTTCATTAAAATAATTCATGGTGTTAACACTTGTTGGTAGGTTTGTTCAACCTCCAGGGTCACAGCCTCAAACCCAATCTCTGACTTTGATCGTTCCAAGGTGGATACAGGCTGCCTTACGATGTGCAAAAATAATGCAGTCTGCTGTATTTGTGTTCTGCAAGCTATTGTAAGCCAATTTAAATTGTGTTTGAAATGTGGTAAAAAAATCATGAAAATCATCTGTCTCCAGGTGTCATATTGAAATAGTGCAAGGTAGGTACATATGTAACGTTTTCATATAGCGTGCTAACACCCGGGTGTATATAGGTACTTACGAGTTAATAGCGGACCTCTGCAAACAAGCTGGTTATACAATGGCAGGACTACAAGTTTTATCAAAGTGCGGGTAGTAGACTATGTATCAAGGAAGATGTAAAAAGAGCGACAGGAGGGAGACGAGTTAAGAGAAGCTTTCAATTAGGGTAGGAATAGCGGTCTTTAATTGCTTCTTGTAGTAGTAGGGGATGGGGATGGGTTGGCTGTTGCAACTAACACAAAGGGGTGATTCTGGTAAGGGAACATTCTGAACCTGAGCGCCTCACCCCTAAGAAGAGTTTATCTTCAGACATTTCTTTGGTCCACAGACATAGGGTAATGAGGAAGGGAAGGGTTTTTGTACTGCTTTGCATGCAATGCAGCATAGTTTGGTCAACAATCAAGGTCAGAGAGAATAGGAACGAGCTGGTCGGATTTATAAAAGGTGAGGCTCCTGCCTGCGCCTCATCCCTGGTGGTCCAGAGGGAGATCCTTGCTCTTCTGCTGGTCCACTTGGCCAGCCTTTTCTGTTTTCTGCCTTGGTCTGTCTTTTTATGTCTGTTATACCTATCTGTTGCCTTTTATTCTTTTGTTTGTGTCTTGTGTCCTTGTTTAATTTTTTTCCTTGTTGTGTCCCTCTTGCCGTTTTCCCGCTGCTGCTGCCCCCGCGGCCCTTCCCCCACCAGTTCCTGCCTCCCAGCTGCATTACACTCCCCATTCCCTATTAAGTGGCGCCCGCTGCGTGGCAGGTTGAGCAGCACCTCTGATCTCCTGGTCAGAAAACCCTGCTCTCCCCTCGCACAGTTTCGTCTGTTGACTTTTATTCTTTGCCTTGTTGTGTCCCTCTCGCTGTCTTCCAGCTGCTGCTGCCCCCGCAGCCTCTCCCCCCCTTGCTTGTTCCCACCTCCCAGCTGCATTTCCCTCCCCGTTCCCTATTTAATGGTGCCGCTGCGCGGCTGCTCTGCTTGCGTGCCAAAGGAAAGCCCGTTTGCGCCCAACTGAGACCAGCGCCAGGAACCCTGGTTCTTTGACCGCCCACCACTACCACTCAGCTGCCCTTCAAGCACTCAACCCCGGAAGGAACAACAAGTTCCAGCTGTCTACGCTGAACACCCCACACAGGTGGTTCTCCTGCCGAAAAACCTAGACCAACCTCAGCAAATCCCCATGCCCACCACCATACAGCCAGAGAAAGGACCGTCCCAACCAAATGGGAGGAAGACTCGCCATTGCGCACAAGAACTCTCTCCTACTCACCACTTCCAGCACTAACTTCTCCTCATCCCCCACGGAACACCTCCTTTTCCAGATCCAGACCAGCCCCAGAATGACCCTAAGTGGTACCCTCGCCTACAGACCTCCTGGACCATGAACCACGTTCACCACAACAATCACTAACCTCATAGCGCCCCCCGCCACCGCCTCCATGGACTACATACTGCTCGGAGACATTTACTTCCCCCTCGACAACCACAGCTACCCCAACTCCACTGTCCTCCTGGACAACCTCACCAACATCAAACTGAAACAGCTCATCACCACCCCTACCCACTAGGCAGAACACACCCCTGACTCCATCTTCGCAGGAGGGAACAATATCCACTCCAACCACACCACCCAACCCCCCTGGACAGACCACCACTGCGTACACTTCTCCTTCGATAAAGCCATTAAAGTAACTACTCACAAACCTTCACTTCAACCTCTGTGAAGGTATTGGAGCAAGGTCACCAAGGAGCACCTCAACTCCACCCTCAACCACGATCCCCCTCCCACCACGAACGACATCAACTCTGCAGCCAACGAACTATACAGATGGATCACCAACTGCGTAGACAAGATCGCCCCACTTCGCAGCTCTGACAGACACGCCCCATGAAAGCCACCTGGTTCACCACTGACCCTCAAGAATTCAGACGCACCTGCAGACATCTTGAGAAATTATGGAGAAACAGCAAAACCGCAGAAGATCGGACCACCTACATGAACGCTATGACAGAGTACCACCAACACATCAGATTCACCAAAAGGACCTTCATCCAGAACAAAATCCTCGCCAACTCGAAGGAACTATTCAGCCTCATTCAGGAATTCACCAAACCCAGCAGTGGAGCCTCAGACAGGACTTCTGCAACAAACTCGGCTCCAACTTTCATCTCAAAATCTGATCCCTCTACGACTTCAACAAACAGACACCAAAACCACACCTACCTCCAGCAACGCCAGCCAGCCTACCATCTGTGCCTGGACCCCGGTCACCACCGAAGACAAATGTATGATGTTGCAAAGCATACAGTTACAACGCATGCAATTATAATGCAGTTTTTAAATTGCAACATCCACTACAACACATTCCATTACATCGCATGACACTACATCGCATTTTAAAAAACTACCTTTACAACGCATTGCATTACATCGCATACTACCTTTACAATGCATACCATTACAATGCATACCATTACGTTGCATTTAAGGTAAGTATTGGATAGTATAGGGGTACAAATTACTATTCTAACTCCAGGGGGTGCAACAGTAGGGTAAGTGTTGGATAGTGTAGGGGTAAAAATTTATATTTTTATACTAAATTACTATTCTAACTTCAGGGGGTGCAACAGTAGGGTAAGTGTAGGATAGTGTAGGGGTTAAAAATGACTATTCTAACTCCAATGGTATGCATTGTTAATGGTATGCGTTGTAATGCCTGCGTTGTAGTGACATGCAATGTAGTAGTATGCATTGTAATGCCTACATTGTAATGTCATGCCTTGTAAAGGATGTTGCTATGTAATTACTGCATTGTAAGTGTAGTGCGATGTAATGGTTGCGTTGTAAAGGTTGTTTCCCCCGAAGGCAACACCACAACCATGAAGAGCATTCACTCAGGGGTCCCCACGGACCCCTACCTTCTACACATCTTCCGCAGAGCCGCCTCCATAGCACCTGAGCTACGATGCAACATCAACGCCAACTTTGAATTCAGCACATTCCCCGACAACTGGAAATGCACCAACATCAAGCCCATTCTCAAGTAGCCCTCTGCGGACCCTACGGACCACAAAAACTACCCATCTCGCTCCTCCCCTTCGCGGCTAAAGTCACAGAGAAGATCGTCAATATCCAGCTAACGAACTTCATCGTAGACAACTTCATTCTCGACTCTTCCCAATCCGGATTCACAGACGACATCCACACTTTCCTCGAACCAGGGCCACACCGCAGCCCTCATTCACATCCCTCGACCTCTCTACAGCCTTCGACACCGACCCCCACCGCCTAGCTCCACAACGCCGGCATACAGGCAACCGCCCCCAACTGGCTGAACCCAAAGAATCAGACTCCTGCCTTTTCTCTCCGAACCCACATAGATAAACTGCGTAGAACCCCAAGGATCATCGCTCAGCCCCAAGCTCTTCAACATCTACAGGGCCCCCCTCGCTGCCATCGTCAGACAGCATGGTCTCAGCATAGTATGCTACGCTGATGACACCCAGCTCATCGTCTCCCTCACAAAGGAACCCAACACCACCAGACTCAGCTTCCAGGAAGGAATGAAAGACGTTGCATCCTGGATGAGCAGCAGCTGTCTGAAGCTCAACTCAGAGAAGACAGAAGTCCTCGTCCTCGGACCTACCTCCTTGGCATGGGAAAACATCTGATGGTGCACCACCCTCGGCAACCCCCCCCACTCCCATGACCATGCCCAGAACCTCTGCATCATACTCTACTCCTCCCTCATCATGACCTGACAGATCAACAATGTCTCCTCCACATGCTTCATCACCCTCTGCATCCTTTGCAAGGTCTTCAAGTGGATCCCACCCGAATCCAGAAAGACCATCACCCACGCACTCATAACAAGCACACTGGACTACAGAAACACCCTCTACACTGGAATCAATAAATCCCTGCTCCACAAACGCCAGACCATCCGGAACACCTTTGCCAGACTCTTCCTCTGCGCATCCCATGACATGACCACATCACCCAGCACCGTCAAGACCTCCACTTGCTCCCCGTCGAGAATAGAGTAGCCTTCAAGCTACTCACTCACGCCTACAAATCCCCTCCAAAACACCGGACCCAAATACCTCAACAAAAGAGTCTCCTTCCACATACCCAAGAGACCTCAGCTCCGCCGACCTTGCCCTCGCCAAAACCCTGCACATCCGCAGAGCAAGAGTGGGTGGATGCGCCTACTCCTACATCACATCAAAGACCTGGAATGAGCTCCCGCTGAATATCAGATGTTCCCCCACTCTGCACACCTTCAGGAAGAACCTTAACACCTGGCTGGAGATTACTAATGCGTATATTGCTATTTTAGCTACTCCTTCCTTAAAACTAGATTTACACGCTTTTTGAGGAAGTGGGGGAATAAGTTGACGATGTTCATTATACCATTAATGGAAGAGAGGAATCTGGTGAATTGATTTCAGAGATTTTTTAGAGTAAGGAGGGGGTGAAGGTGGGGGAAAACAAGTTTTAAAAACGACTGGAGTTTGGATCCACAAACACATGCCAAAAAATGCTGTGTAATTTTCAAGGCTTCAATCTCAATCTGAAAGGTTGTGAGGTTGAGAATCTGTTGCTGCAATCCGTGCGTAACCTGAAGGTCACAGGTTCCAACGCATATTATATAGCTTGGTTGCTTTTGCTGCTTCTACTCCAATGTGTAACTTGAATGTTTTATGTTCCAATGACAGCCTGAGGTCATGTTCATGCATCTGCTTCAGAGATCTGTCTGTAGGCAAAGGGTTACAGTTTCCTATACTAGTGAGACAGGTATATTAATGATATGCATTTCGCGCAGAGACATGGTGTAGCGCTCAAGTGGCCAGTTCCATTCATCACATAAGGTTAATTTTTGGACAGCAGAAAGGTGTATGTAATCTGCAGGCGCGTATCCCCATCAATGAAAAACAGCTGTAATTGCTAATGTCCATGCAGGATCTATTTATCTCTGCCAAGCACTGGCTGTCTGCTTTGTAGGATAGCTCATGTATTGTAGGTGATTTCTACAAAGATTCACTCGTAACTGAAAGCCAAAAAGTTCCATATTCACCATCATGCGCTTACTCTCCCTCAGGATAACATGTGGATCCCAGTCATTCATCTCGGAGGAACCAACACAGCCATTTAACTCTTAAGGTTGGCAGGATGAACATATTGAAACATGGTGACACGAACTATTGTTTTTTTTTTTTATGAAAGAGCTGAGAGAGGCTCTAAACAGCTAAGCATGAGCCAAAATATTATCAGAACAGGTAGTCAGTGTTTGGTTTTAACATCTGCCAGGTTTGTCTCCAATGTCTAATTGACATTCATCAGTATGGTTAGAATGTGCGCATCACTGCTTTTGACCAATATGCTTGAAAAGGTGCAGGACATGAGTTCATAGCTTGGGTATGGCCGATTCCCGCAGGCCGGTGTATGGGAAGTGGAAGCCAGAAGCGGTAAAACGGTTTGGCAGGAAACAGGGCACACACTAATTACCACTTTGGTCTTTCTCCAGAGCTTGAGCCAGTTACTACCGGCTCATTCAAAGCACTGCATATTAAGGCATGGACCACGTCTCACCTGCCATTTTGGGCTCGGAGAAAGAAATGTCACGAACGTAAAGACAAAATTGAAGCACCCGATAGTTGGAGTAGCCCTAAAAAGATTGATATTAATCGACTTGGAGCAAAACCCCTCATGTACACAACCTCAAGTAATTAAATGGCACGTAACAGAAATATACCTAACGTGTAAACACAACTACAACAACCTCCCTCTAAAAAATGTACAACCTTAGCCTAAGAACATAAAAACAAATTCAGACAATCTCTCCAAATTTGACATTTACATGAATCATATTGGGCCAAGAAGCTCATTTTTCCAGACATATCTGGTAAACTTAAGTTCCTCACCAAACAATGGCGAACAAGCTTAATTGTTTCCAGCCATGGTTTCTGTTCATATTTCAAATGGAGTTTTTCTAATAGATCTTCAGCTGACACCTTCGTTGAGTCTGGAAAGGAAGGAGAAATATTTAATGGACAATTTCTGAAACCTGTCCTTACCAAATAAAACAGTTAACAGCCTCCCGATACGGATATACTTCCTTCAAACCACTGCAGTTGATGAGTCGAATTTAAATCGGATTTTGAATAAATTTAGATATGCTGCAGATAAAGAGCCCCTGAATGTTAATACAGTTGTGCAGTTTCTTTTCCTAAGCCATTAAATGACATTCTGAAACAGCATGGCTTTCCATACTGGAGAAGGAAGCAAGAATCTCCCACCAAAACCTTGATGAGTGCAGATTTTCCAAAATAGAATAGTAAAGTACAATCCTGATTTCAACGCTGTAGAAGCGAATATTACACTTAAAATTGCGCTCTTTAATAAAGGTGCTAAAAACACTGCGCCTCCTAGAAACTATTTTTTTGTCTTCCAAAATATTTTATAATAAACAAAGACAATCCACCGTATTAAGGACCCACAAAAGTCTTTCGACCAAGAAAATATAACAATATCTTTACTAAAATATACAACAGATACAATATAATATGAAGAATAATTTAAAAAGGTAGAAGAAAAACATACTATCATAACTGTAGAAAAAACTTGACAGGGCTACTCATAATACCCATACATTTGTTACAATTCAAGAAGTGACAAATTAGAAGGAAAAAATAAAAAACATTATAAATATGAAGTTATATAATTATCAATCGGTTTCCAAAAAGAATGATAAGAAAGACTGTTATGAACAATACCAGATAAGGATAGATTAGCAGCTCTTCTCGTAAAAATTATCCATGACCACTAAGTATGAAAAGATAATGATATCTTTCCAACATGCACTAATTGATTTTGAAGCTACTGACAATAAAAAGTCTAAACGTTTGCAGTTCAAGTCAGACAATATCATAGAAAGATCGACAGATTTGCAAATCAAAATATGCAATGACAGCATTTCAGAGAAATTGAAATTTAATATATTTTTGAAATCCCAATCTTCTCTCCAAAATGTAGGAATTAAGGGGCCAATTATAATGGTGGGCGGAAGTTCATCCGCAGTGGTGGCGGTGCAAATCGTCGATCTTTCCACTCTGGTTGCAGTTCTTGCGACCGCCATGTTACAATGGGCCGAGATAGCCGATTTTCCGACCGCCGCTGTGTTTCTGGCTCCACACGTTTTTACGTTCCGTAAGGGTGCCGGATGGAGCCAATAGAGCAAGATCGGCGTGCGAAATGACGTTCTGTCCACCAACCAGATTATGATGTATCAAACAGCCCATCACACCGTGGCGGTAAAATCACCTCATCGCCGATGGCGGAAGTACAACTACGGAGAGGAAAAGTTGACCCAGAATAACTCCATACGACCATAGTCACCATGGATCCTGCTCTACAGGCCTTTCCGCTACTCTACCTGATGCACTACCAGCAGATAAGACGCCGCTGCGCCCTACAGAAGAGGTACATCCAAAACATTTCCACGCATGCAACCCCTGTACAATAACAACTCCCAGCAAGCATGCAGGCAGGGATCGGTCTACTATGTTTATGGAAACCTGCGAACTGCAATGTGCGAAGCGCCCTCAATGTACATGAGTGACACCCTCAGGGCACCTGAAGGCTGCCTCGTGTTGACTCCTCCTAGCACGCTGCTCCCCACTATGCCACCTACCAGCACCACTCACACAGCTCAGAACAGGCTCAAGGTGGCAGAATAGCTTCTGGGCTGGGAGTCAATACATTGCAGACTGCAAAGTAAGGACGATGCGTGCCCCACGGTGGCTCTCAATGGGCAGCCAGGTAGGAGGACATCCTGGGCCTCGATTGGCATGTTCAAAAACAAGAGACGGGAGCGACCCCACACCCAAGAGAAGGGGTACCACAGGTAAGTAAAAACAAATTTCTCCTGGGACAATTTGAAATGTACTAGAAGTAGTACTGTTAATGAATCTCAACCTAATAAACTCCCTCTAGTCTGCATTCATTCACACCACTCGTGGTATTAACATTTGCCACCAATAGAGTCCCAGACAGTTAATTATGTAAGACAATACTCTAAAGCACCAGAAGACCGAAGATAACAAATTAATTTTTAATAAAAATACATTACATATAGATCATACAGTGTTTAAAAATACCTCTTATCTGCAAATTTATAATATACACACACAATTTAAAAAACAAATCGTTAACAATTGAAAGATAAAAACAAGAGAGCAGCCAACAACAGTGCAATACTACAGCAGCATCCTCATTTTCGTTACTCCACATAAGATCCGATATATTATCGCAAGAGTGTCCATGAATTATATCATCAATTTAACACCCAGTCAGATCCTTGGATGTAACGCCATATAGTGCGTTGACGCGTTTCGGTGGCGTTATTATTATTGTGAGCCACCTTCTTCAGGACAGTGTAAATAGATAGCTCTCTCCCAAAAAACCACAAATGTGTCCTCCTGAAATTTCTGAGGCGGTCCAAAAGGTGGTTATAACAAGTAAAACTTTTTTACGGGGTCCTTCAAACCTCCAGTAGCTTCTTATTGTTGGTACTCAATGGTATCGGATAGATATTTCCTCCACTGGTGAATAAAAATTGAGCGGGGCTCTAAAGGCTCCAAACGCTTCTTGATACTAACACGGTAGATAAGGTGTTATTGGTCCAATCTCGGAGGGATAGACATATATCAATATGGGTGAGACACCAGCATCCTCTCTTTTCCCAATAATTTAAAACAATGGTCTGTTCTGCCAAAGTTCAATGGTTATATGAGCATGGACATGGTATTTCGCATTTAATTCTCCCCTATGCTCGTCCACTCTTTTCTGATAAGAGGGTGAAACCTTTGTGTGCAAAAAGAGTCACAGATCGCTCCGTGCGGAGCGAATCATGCCTCGATTGGCATGGCCAGTGTGGGCAGCTTCCCAGGGCCCAATAGTCAGCCCTCCAACTTGGGGCCCACAACAACGCGACAGAGTCAGACCCTGGCATGAAAGGTGCCACCTTAGGAGGCCCCACTATCCTGGCCTCACTGCCATGGTGTAGCACGGGGAACCCAAGGTGAGGGGGGCCCCATTACCAGTTGCAAGAACACACATTACCCAGGTCTGTTTAGCAAATATGCCTCCACCCTCCATCCACGCAGAGGCACAGCAGGATGGCAATTGCCATGCTTTGTTGCTCCCTGACAGTTCCAAATCTCCCAGTAAACAATCAACCCTCACAACTCCTACCCTTGATGAGCTGTGAAGAGGTGTAAGTAGGTGCCTCAGAGGGAGGGGCAGCAACTACAGGAGCAGGGACATCTATTCAGATGCAAACAGCCCTGAATGTGTTGTGTGTGCACCTCAGAGGGGCCAAACACATTCACTTCCTGCCCACGGCCACACCTATCGCACAGGTTGCCCAGTTAATGTCACCTCAGCAACGTTGGCCCCCATAGCCATTGAAAATGATGCCAGCAAGCCCGGCTGTGGCGGTCCTGTCACCGCAGCATTGAATCTGCAGAAAAACGTTGTCCATGTACATCACACTCTCCTAGGATACTAAGATCTACATACCGTGCCACACCCCACCACATATCTAAAAGAGCCTCCAGTCATTCAAACATACTGCCACCAAGAAGTCAAGTGCAGACGCAGTGACCATAATCACATGTCAATAGGATCAGAAACAAATGTATAGCAACAGGAGTGACGGTTGAGGCAAGTGTCACTTCTCCAGTAACAGACCGAACTGAATTCACCACCATGAACTTGAACAACGCAAATCTTCACAGCACTCACTTCACTTCACACATGGGTAGCAGTGCCGCAGCAAACAGCTACAAACTTTTGATATCACCTATTGCTTCGCAACTCAGGCAAATATCTGTGGTGGAACAAGACAAGAGGACTGTGCATGAAACCCATCTGTACTGTACATCAGCAACCATGACTGAAATCAAGTAGGGTCCAATTGCACAGATCACATACTGAAACAGTTCTGAGGGCCACAATGCTTATGGATACAAATCATTCTCACACAGTACAGTGTCACACCATGGAGTGGTGGGGAGGGTCAAACATTTCCATGGCATGCAGAGGCACATGTTTTGACTGAAGTGGTGTATACAAGAGAATTGTACAGGTGAGGAGGGTAGAGAGCAAAACACCTTAGTGGAGGATAGTACATTGTGTAGGCCTCAGGTACAACTGTGACTGCTATGAATGAGACTAACAAATAGTGGAGCACATAAAGTGGAACGTGACAGCAATGCATGTGAAAAGTCACATATCATGTTTGTTTCCCAGAGTCATTCAGCACAGTGAGAACAAAGGTAAGCAAAAGCTAGGTCGAATTCCAAGACTCACAACACAGACATTGCAGTGACTCACACTGCATACTCACAAATGATGTGGACAACATGTAGGTGTACCCTAGGTCTGTGAGGTTACAATGACACACTGCACACTGCTCCGGCAACAACGCCAACATGTGCACAAACACTCCAGGAGGTGTCTGATCATGGAAACAAACTGGCACTCATCAACTGGATCATACATGGGTGAGAGGGGGATGCTCAAGGGCACATACACATGAACACTTTGGCCAATGACTGGACACTCACACTGTCAGATGACTCAAGTGTGCACATGTACATCCATCCATGTGACTACGAAGCCATACCCATCCAAGATGACAACACACATACACTGTTGTGTGCACATAAAGCTAGATCACGCAGATATGTTGTACCCTGTCCACCCCTCAAGTCATCATGTAAATTGGAATAGCTGCTCTTGATGGAGATCAAACAAATCTGACATGTGTGAGAAAATGGAGCCCATCCAACATAATGAACAAGACCAGAGTAGACCATCACAGACAAGCAGCTTGCCCCCATCAATCCTCATTCAAAAGTGCACATTAGTTGCCAGAACCTCTTGGAGCGCCTGCAATATCAAATTAAGTACATGCCAATGGTAATGTTGACTTCAGAGCATGGAACATATTAACACATACACATACATTGTACTGCATCACGAGCAAGGAGAGCTACAACATTCACAACATAAATATAATTTTTTATTACATAAACTCTGTATCAGCATTTAAAGTGCAAAATATTAAGGGCAAAGGGCAGAACAAACTCCAGTCCGCACATGTGTGCTTTGAAATGTCACAGAGAAAATTGCAACATAGTCCACCGCCTTATGAATCTCACCAGGATAGGGCCAGCAAATGGGCAGGTCAGGCACCTTTCAGGGAGGAATGGTGTGGGAAGGGGGAGTCTGCTTCAAATTTGGGAAGAACTGGAACTGGATGGCGGATGACTGTCTGGGGTAGTCGGAGGACTGGACCTGTGAGGGGGGAGAACTGGTTGAGGTAGAGGGATCCCTGAATGTGTGAGCCTGAGGGCTTGCTGGAACAGGTGGAGTTGTTGCATGTGGAGGTGGTGAAATGCAGTGGGGAAGATCAGTGGCTGATGTTGTATGTGGAGGGCTGGGCCTCAGTTGCTTGGGGATACGATAGCCTCTAAGTCTCTTGGGCCAAGGGATAGGTGAGGTGAACACAACAGCTTCCTTCTTCCCAGAAAGTGGAGCAAGTACTCGTGGCGCCTACCGTGAATAGCCTTTGGATCTGGTGGTATGCTTGGGGGTGGTTGGCCTATTACCCTGCCTCGCCTGTTTTGGAGCTACTACTACCTCACTGCTTTTCTGTCCATGCTTCCTAGGGGTGGTGGTGGTGGGAGTGGAAGTCTTGGGCACAACAGCCCTCCGAAGTGGGGTGAGGCTAGTTGTGGCAGGCATCAGGGCCACGTCAGCCAGGGCAAGTTCCTATGCGTATTTCGGATCAGGTTTGGGGATGGGAGGGCTCTTGGAGGGCGAGGAATGTGAGGTATACATTGTGGATGCAGGTTGTTGGGTTCATGCTTCTCAGTGTCCTGTGATGTGCTTGTAGTGGGGCTGGAATGTATGCTCCTTGCGTGCCTTGGGGATGATGTCTCATGTCTGTGTTGCTTGGACTGCTGTTTTCGAGTGCTGCGTTGGGATGACTTGGTGCCCGAGTGCTCTGGTGTGTGTGCGCTCTAGTCAGGTGGGGTCACTGGCAGGGTGGTTTCAGAAGGGACAGGAGTCTGACTGGGAGCTTGTGACTGCAGAATGGCTGTTGTCAATGTGGAGGCCAAAGAAGGGACAGTTCTGTGCAGGCCACCCACGTTCAAATGAATGCCCTTCATAAACGCAACAACCTGTGACAACTTGTTGCTATGATCCTAGAGGGCATTCAGGAGCAAAGTATGCCCAACAGACACCTGCCGCAAGAGGTCCATGGCCTCCACACTAAGGGCAGCAGGGGCGCTGGGGCAGCAGTGCCTGGGGGGAAAGAGACTCTACCCTTCTTAGGGCAGCGGGCCCGGATACCAGTTGGTGGAGCATCAGGGAGGGTGGACACAGGACTGGGTATGACGGATGATGAAGCAGAGGTCGAACTTCCTCTTCCTGACAACACCAAGGAGTCACCATTGGACTGTGATGATGTGGATGTAGGTATTTCTAGAGCGAACACCTCCGGGGCACTCGTCACCCTCTGATGCGCTGGTCTCCTCAGTGTCGCTGGACTCCCTGGGATCAGTGATGCCAGTAGCTTCCCCAATGGTGTCGGGCCCTTCTACTTCTCTCACCTCCGTCGATTCTGTAAGAGACAGAGACACTGTTGAGGAAAGTGGCCGGATCACAAACATGTTAGGCAATACAAACTGAACTTAAGTCACACATTTGACTCTCCATGTGCTGTCTGCATAAGTCCAATTATTCATATGATCAGCTGATGCATGGAAACATGCTTTTGGACAGTCATGCTCCATGGTGCGTTCACATTGCCAAATTGCTTTGCTTGTGTCGATATCTCAACATCACACCCTATTGGCCATAGTCACACCTATATGCCTTCAGGTAAGAGCTACACATCGGTATTTACTGTGTGTGTCATACTTGACGTATGAGGTGACAGAACCCCACAGATAGAAAGTTGAAGGAAACTAATTTTAAGTGCCATGACATCCTTACATCCACAAATTTAGGTACTGCAACACAACTACTGTTGAACATTGGTTGGCAATCTGTGGATGTATCAATTACATGGAAATGCCCAACATCAATCTCGAAATGCACCAGGACATGATGATCACTGATGTTCACTTCTAGCTGATGCCTCAGATACTGATCCTTATGCAGATGTAACCTGGCCACATGACAATACAGACGTTGTACAGGCGCAAAATATCTGCACTCAGCAATGAGTCAACTTAAAAGCTATTACACCACACTAGAGACAACTCCGAGGTTCATGCCTTGCTCAGGGCTGGGATTTGTGCAGTCTTTCATGCGCAACATCACACGACTTGCTGCTGCTGGGCCCTGAAACGTCCATCTAGCTCTGGCTGTGTCACTGCCAGGATGCGGGCCAATAGTGGGGTCATGCTACGGCGCGCCAAACGATCACTCCAAGGAACCAGGCTCAGAGTCATTTCTGCAACGTTTTTGCTAAGGCGGCAGATGTCATCCCACCTCTTGTGGCAGTGGTTATGTTGCCATTTGGAGACCCCTGGTGCCCGCACCTTCTGGGCTATGGTCCTCCAAATAGCCTTCCACCGATGGACCTTGAGCTGTATGTATGGGAGAGGAGAGCTTTTTAACAGTTTGTAGTGGAACATTGTGAGTCAGTACACAGTGCATACACATGAGCAAGTCTACTCAATGACACCAAAAGAAGGAGGACATGTCCACTGTACATTTACCAGATGTGAGACGTAATTTCACACTAATCTAGACAGTCACAGGCCCTGTACTGTTGTGCACACTAGGCTCATCTCCATAGTGTCCCTGTAGAATCAGTACACCCCATAATCAGTACCCTCTGTCCAACCAACATGTTCCATTTCTCTAATGTTCATATGTACACGTAATGAACGGATATAGGACATGGCACAGGGAATGTGTATCCAAATGAATTTCATATGGTCATGAGTGTAACTCTAATACTGATAAACCACGTAGTGGCAACATCTTCATTGAAAGCACTCCGGGATTAATTTAATTTATGTATATCATTTTTAGAGCGCATGAATCACCCCAACCGGGGTATCTCAGCACTGCAGCATCCTGAGGCAACCAAATGGGAAAGTTCAGAACAATGAGGTTCCTGAAAGATAGGTAGTTGGTACAGAGACGGAGGTGGATAGGCAGTTAGTCCCATAAAGATGGAGCCAGATAAGAAAAGGATTTACCCCCTAGTCTCGCTTGTTTTATCCGCAGAATGTCGAGGAGATCTTTGGACCCTGAGCGGAGGGTGCTAGATGGAGTATATTTGACCAGCTTATCTGACATGCATCTTGGTCCCATATTGGTCAGGGCTTTGAACACCATGCAGCAAATCTTGAAGTTTATTCTTTTGCGAATGGGTAGCCAGTGCAATTTCCTGAGTAGGGGAAGTGAGGCTGTTCGGGGGCAGGGGGGGGGGCATTGGTCACTAAACGGGCTGCAGTGTTCTGGACTACCTGCAGTCTGTTTAAGGAAGATTCCTTGGCTGAAATTAACAGAGCATTGCAATATTCCAGATGGTTTAAGACCAGTGCTTGTATCAGGGTTTTGCGTGTAGATAGTGGGAGTAGGGGGAAAACTTTGCGAAGAAGGCAGAGTACATGGTAACATGTCCTGGTGGTTGATTTGGCATGCTCTTCTAGGCTTAGCTTCTGGTCTATTTGGACCCCTAGGTTGTTCACCACACAAGTTTTGGGGATGGGGCTGGGCCTAGTTCTCCTGGTCACCAGTTCGGTGACCACCTAGTGACTGCTTCTTTGAATAACATGATCTCTGTTTTTTCCGCGTTTAACTGAAGAAAGTTGTTACTCATCAAATCAGTGATGGTTTTCCTGCCCTCAGAGAACGTGTCCTCAATACTTGTGTTATTCTTGTCAAAAGAGAGAAGCAGTTGTGTGTCATCAGCATAGGAAATTGGCATAAACCCTAGGTTTCTTAGTGGAGATGCAAGTGGTGTAACATAAATGTCAAATAAAGTGGGGGTCAAACATTAGCCCTGTGGTACACCTTTAGAAACATTCGTGGTTTGCGATCTGAAAGGACCAAGGTTAATGGTTTGAGTTCTCGCTGCCAGAAAATCTGTTAACCATTTTAGTGACTTACCCTGGATCCCTAGAGCCCTGAGTCTGTCCAGCAAGATCTGATGTGAGATGGTGTTGAAAGCTGCAGACAAGTCCAGCAGTATAAGAAGTACTGCTTGACCCTTTTCTGCAAGATTCTGTAGTGTGTCTGGGTCGGAATGATGACTGAGTGGTGTAGACAGTTTGAGGATTTTATGTATTTAGACAGGTGTTTTTTTACGTGCTACTCTAGTAGTTTGCTTTGTAGAGGGAGTAGTGAGATGGGGCGATAATTAGTGATGACGTCCAGGGCCAGTTTTGCATTTTTCCTAATTGGCATGATCTGTGCTGCTTTGCATTCCTTGGGGAGCTTGCCTTCTTTTAAGGAGCTATTTAAAATGGAACAAAAGGGAATAGCGAGCTGATTGGCTACCGAGCCTCAGATCTTGACTTGAATCAGGTCTAGAGGGGAGCCAGATTTCGTTGTTTTTAATAAAGATTCAGTTTTCCCTGGGGAAAGGGTGGGGAATTCTTCAAGTTTCTTATTACTAGCTGAGATAGTGGGGGGTCCGATATGTGGCTTAAGTTAGAGCATTTGTTTTCCGTTATCTTGTTGTAGATATTTTCTATTTTTAATGTGAGGTATTCTGCTATGTTGTCGCAGAGCGTCTGAGATGGCGCCTCTTTCGAGTTGCACGCTTTTGGATTAGTAAATGTTTTGAGGACCTGGAATAAAGCTTTGGGAGTGTTATCTGCCTGATCAAGTTGATTTGCTATATATATTTTGCCTGCAATTTTCAAACTGCTGTGGTATTTGGTCTGGGCGGATTTAAATCGTTCTCTATCCTTGGGGTCGTTAGAGTTTGCGCCACTGTCTCTCTCTAGTTTCTTGCACTGACTTTTTTCCGTTCAGAGATTAGGGGTGTACCATGGGGACTGAGGGCGTTTAGGGACTGCGGGAGTCAGTTTCAGGGGTACCAACTTGTCTATGGTGGTCTTCACGCTAGATTGAAAGGCTGTTAAGACTATTTTCTACCGTGTCGGAGTGGGAAAACTTGTCGGACAAAAGTGTCACTAATGAGAGTGGGCTTCAATTTGTGCCACTGTCTATAGCTCCTTGTTATTTGTGTTTTGGGGGCTTTATGCTCCATAGATCACAAAATACCGAAGTCGATTTTTGAGTGGTCAGACCATATAAGCGGGCAAGTTGTTCCACAAATAATGTTGGATGAGTTTGAGAGGATTCGTTCTAGCGTGTGTCCTGCTATGTGGGATGGTTCATTATTGATTTTAGTCAGCTCAAGCGCGGATGGCTCTGTCAGAAGGGAGGTGGCCTCAGGGTTGTTCAGCTTTTCGCTATGAACATTCAGATCACCAAGAAGCAAAACATTGTTAGAGGAAATAACATAAGGAGAAATCTGTTCCATAAGTATAGTGACAGCGTCAAGGAGTGGTGCAGGAGGGCAATATACCAAGGATCCTTTCCAGCTAAGTTGAGCGTGTAGGTCTATTCTAAACACCAGAATTTCAATCTTTTCATTTATTAGGTGATCTAGTACTGTGACTTTTATAGGATCTTTGTAGATGACAGCTACCCCTCCCCCCGCCCTACGTGGTCTATCCAGTTTTTGAATGTGATAGCCATTGGGTAGTGCAAGTACAATAGCTGGGTTGGATGATGGCCTAATCCAATTTTCCATCAGGAAACCGATGTGGGGAAGGGAAGAGGAAATCATGTGCCGTATATTGATGGCGTGTTTGGGGAGTGATCTATTTGCTAGGAAACATTTCCAGCTTGTGGTCTTATCAGCTAGATGTAACAGACTTAATTTTTTGCTGGGGTTGTGTGAGTCCTAATTCTCAAGTCAGTTCTTTTATCGTTAATCCTGGGTTGAGCAGTAGGCATACTTTGATATCCGCAGTATCTGCAAGCGAGAATGCCTTCTATTTCTATAGGGAAGGTATTCACGCATGAGTTGGTGATTTGCAAATTAGGCCAGTGGAGGTTGTCCCTAATACTTCGTAAATCCAGTCTGTTATATCTGAAGAGGGCTGCTGGGCTATTTACCTGATCCCTTTGAAAACCAACAGGGTATCTGGCGATGTCCAGAGTGCAGACAAGCTTGCCTTTGGCGCCCCTTTGGCGTGCCAGTGGCACGCCCGCTGCGCGCAGGTCCGCCCATCTGTTTTTGTAGTGCCAGGAAGCAGGGCTGCTGACCTGGGCTACGCTTGTCACTTCCGGGTGTTGATTAACTCCCTTCACTCAAGCGGAACAATCGGAGGTGGAACAGGGAGGCACCCC
This sequence comes from Lissotriton helveticus, assembly GCF_964261635.1. Lineage (NCBI taxonomy): Eukaryota > Metazoa > Chordata > Amphibia > Caudata > Salamandridae > Lissotriton > Lissotriton helveticus. The sequence continues at coordinate 1,586,354,491 of NC_136063.1, forward strand.
AGGGTGTCTAATGAGTGCTGCGTGATTGCGAGCGAGAACAGTTTACAAGTGACTTTTGGTAAGGTTAGAGGGCAATTTTAAAAGCATGTGCCTTTACTTTTTAAAGAAGGCGATTACAATGATAAAGAGTGAATCACTAAGTAATGTTTAAAAACGGTTCTAAGGAGTCCTTTCCCAGGCGCTCCTGCTGAAATTTTAAGAGCAAGTGACTTTTCGTTTAAAAACAGGCGATTACAGTGGTGAAGAGTAAAACACTAAGCAATGTTTAAAAAACCATTCCCAGGAGCCCTTTCCCAGGCGCTCCTGCTGCTACAATACTGATCGTGCTGCTTCAGTGCCTATTGACAGCCTCAAGCAGATAAGGGTGAACAAGGGTCTACATCATGAACTTGTAATCGTTCTGCTAGACAGACTCTCACACATATATATTTTCCTTTCAGAGATTCACATGTGTGAAGTTTTGCATCAATGGAGCTGCAACATTGCAACATTGACTTGTGTGCCATCCTCCCCACATACTCAAGTGCATCAACTAGTACATCATGAATGGGACATGCAGGCGTATAAATCAGAAAGCACAAATATTGGCGTGCAGTCTGAGGCACTGTACAGTAATATATTGTGAGCCTTCTGAGCATTTCAAGTAACATACACTTACCGGTACCTCTGGAGCACCATAGAGACTGCCGAACTGTCCAAGGTCCTTGTTCACCAGGACCTCCAGCTCCTCTGTGGTGAAGGGAAGGGCCCTCAGGTTCTCAGTAGGAGCCATGACTAGTTCCAGAGATGAGGTGCAGCAGCAGTTCGTGGTGAGAAATGGCAGGCAGCAGTGACTCTAAGCAAGCGACTGGTGTGGGCATTGCACAGATATATATATATATATGAAAATCCAAGCCCTTCGAAAACACCAGTGAGGCGAGTATCGACCTAGCGTTTTTTCAAGCTGGAACGGACCACAACACGGGTAGGTTCTTAATTAAAGTGCAAATTTATTTTCTTCTCCAACATGACGCGTTTCGACCAGGTCGACCTGGCCTTGATCACATGACATGCCCGCACACTTAAATACCATATACCTCATCATAGTCCCTCCCAGTCATTCAATAGAAGTAAAAGAAAGACTTTAAGGGCTAAAGTACATGTATACATTTAAATTCCAAACCATCATAATGCAAGGAAAACATGTAGCATAAGTATAAATAAATATGCAATAAAGGGCAAGTGCCCAAATTCAGCGCCCCTAAAGAAATAAAGCCAATCATAGTCATATCATACTTCTATATGGTAGATGAGGAAAATTAGGTACACCCATGTGCAAATAACAATACTAAGTACTGATTGATTTACAAAGTACTTACAAAAAATTAAATTATCATAATCCTAGCGAAAGCAAAACAGAATCATATCTATTTACACACAGGATGTAATATAGCTTGCACAAGTAAACAAAAATTAGAGAATAACTAGTTACTAGTGTATCATACCCTTTACATAGATGAAAATCGAGGATAGGGAGGTTTATAAATCCATATAAATATCAAATATACCAATAAACAGTATGTCAACATATAATTCATTTCTTAAGTAAACAATTACACCACTACCAGATAAAAACTAGTAAAACTAGGAACCTAGTTGAACCAATAAAAATCACAGTATTAAATGTAATTATAAAAAATATTCTCACAATGATTATATTGACCTATACCTAAAATTCCTCAGTGATAAATAAATATGAATATAAAACACTACTCCAATACAAATAAACCTCACAAAAGTTGAGAGAAAAGAAATATTATATATAATTTTTTTTATATACATTCTCTCTGATTTCATCTAGATAGCAGCAGAAAAGTTAAAAACATATGTCTACAGTATACAACTACCGACAAAAAATACATCTATTGCCATACATATTTCATCACTATATACAATATAATAGCCCATCAGTTGTATTAAAAGTAATCTAATGTTAATTAAAGAAAGTTAACAAGATCTTCCCCTGTGTTGAGCCCATTTGGTATCTTAGTGTTTAACCGACATCGCCATCGCCATCGCCATCCCGGACGGCTACAAGATCATCCGGAGGGACCGCGTCAACCAGACAGGAGGAGGCATCGCCATCATCCACAGGAACTCCATCCGCATCACGACCAACACCGACGACACCCTCGCACCCGCCGAGCACTTGCACTTCCAGATCCACATCAACCCCAAGACCACCCTCAGAGGCACCCTCATCTACAGACCCCCGGGACCACGCACACAATTCAGCGAGGACATCGCCGACGTCGTCAGCCCGCACGCCCTCCTCTCCGCTGACTACATCCTCCTCGGGGACCTCAACTTCCACCTGGAGAACAACAACGACCGCAACACCACCACCCTGCTGGACAACCTCGGACTCAAGCAACTGGTGACCACCCCCACCCACTACGCCGGACACACTCTCGACCCCGTCTTCTCCTCCAGCAAGGACATCGCCTTCAGCCACGCCACCGGACTCCACTGGACGGACCACAGCTGCGTTCACTTCAGCTTCAAAAGGACCACTATCCACCACCAACAGCAAAAGGTTGCACGCAGAAGCTGGAACAAGATCACAGCCGACCAGCTCACAACTTCCCTGAGCAAGAACCCACCCACCAGCGCAACGAACCCCAGCCAAGCGGCCACCAACCTCACGAAGTGGATCAGCGACTGCGCAGACGACCTCGCCCCTCTGAGGACCCCACCCAGCAGACCCGGCAGCAAGAAAGCCCCATGGTTCACCGACGAACTCAAGAACTCGAAGAAGAACTGCAGAGCCCTTGAGAAAGCCTGGCGCAGAGACCAAACACCGGACAACATGACTGCCCTCAAGCTCGCCACCCGAAAACACCACCAACTGATCCACACCACCAAGAAAACTGCTTTCAAGGAACGACTGGACAACAACGCACCCAACAGCAAGGAACTCTTCAACATCGTTAAAGAGCTCTCCAACCCCAACGCCGGAAACAACGACATCACCCCTTCGCAAGACCTCTGCAACTCCCTCGCCTCCTACTTCCACAACAAGATCGCGGACATACACAACAGCTTCAGCACTCAACCGACGCACGCCACGACCGAACCACCGCCCCCCACCACCACCCTCCGCGCTGGACCCCGATCAGCACCAAAGACACCGTCCGCACGATGAACTCCATCCACTCCGGATCTCCGACCGACCCTTGCCCTCACCACGTCTTCAACAAGGCCGACGCGGTCATCGCACCCCACCTGCGGGACATCATCAACACCTCCTTCAACACCGCCACCTTCCCGGAGAACTGGAAGCACGCCGAACTCAGCGCCCTACTAAAGAAGCCATCAGCCGACCCCTCCGACCTCAAGAACCACCGACCCATCTCGCTGCTCCCGTTCCCCGCTAAAGTCATCGAGAAGACCGTCAACAAGCAGCTGGCCCCCTTCCTCGAGACGAACGGATCCCTCGACCTCTCGCAGTCTGGCTTCCGGGCCAACCACAGCACCGAGACCGCCCTGATCGCAGCCACCGATGACATCCGAGTTCTGCTCGACAACCGAGAAACAGCGGCCCTCATCCTCCTAGACCTCTCCGCGGCCTTCGACACTGTCTGCCACCGTACCCTAGTACAGCGCCTCAGCAACGTCGGAATCCAGGAGAAGGCACTGGAGTGGACCATCTCCTTCCTCTCTGGAAGGACACAGAGTCTGCCTCCCTCGTTCAGATCAGAAGCCACCGAAGTCATCTGCGGCGTTCCTCAAGGCTCCTCGCTCAGCCCAACCCTCTTCAACATCTACATGAGTCCCCTCGCAGCCATCGCACGCCAGCACAACCTCAACATCATCTCCTACGCCGACGACACCCAGCTGATCCTCTCCCTCACCAACGACCCCGCCACCACCAGAGCCAACCTACACGAAGGGATGAAAGAGGTAGCTGAATGGATGAAGAACAGCCGCCTGAAACGGAACTCGGACAAGACGGAAGTCCTCATCCTGGGATCCTCACCCTCCGCCTGGGACGCCTCCTGGTGGCCCCCCGCCCTAGGCAGCGCACCCAAACCAACAGACCACGCACGCAACCTGGGCTTCATCCTGGACTCCTCCCTCTCCATGACCAGACAAGTCAACGCCGTCTCCTCATCGTGCTTCAACATCCTACGCATGCTACGCAAGATCTTCCGGTGGATCCCCACCGAGACCAGGAAGACGGTCACCCAGGCCCTCGTCACCAGCCGACTGGACTACGGCAACTCCCTCTACGCCGGATCCACCGCCAAACTCCAGAAGAGACTCCAGCGGATCTAGAACGCCTCAGCAAGACTCATCCTGGACATCCCCCGTCGCAACCACATCTCCGGACACCTGAGAGACCTACACTGGCTCCCGGTCAACAAGAGAATCACCTTCCGTCTCCTCACCCACGCACACAAAGGCCTGCACAACCAAGGCCCAGGATACCTCAACAGCCGCCTCAATTTCTACGCTCCCAAACGCCAGCTTCGATCGACCGGCCACGGCCTCGCCGCCGTCCCCCGCATCCGAAGAGCCACCACAGGGGGAAGGTCCTTCTCCTACCTCGCCGCCAAGACATGGAACTCCCTCCCGACCCATCTCCGCCGAACCCAGGACCACCTCGCCTTCAGGAAGCAGCTCAAGACCTGGCTGTTCGAGCAGTAGCGGAACCCCCTCCCCTAGCGCCTTGAGACCCTCCGGGTGAGTAGTGCGCTATACAAATGCTTTGATTGATTGATTGATTGAACCGTAATATATATTGGCTCTCAAGTTGACGCAGTTTCTTCTCTCTGTTGCCACCTCTTATGGATTTTGGAACTGCGTCAATCACAAAATACCTTAGATCTTGGAGGTTATTTTGGTGCACTAATTTGAAATGGTGGGCAACCGGATAAATAAAATATGTGAATATCACCTACCTGTTGGGCTCTTCCATTGTGGCAAAACTTTGTGGATGGAATGTTAGCGGCTTGCCAAGCCGCGGGAGAGCCCCGCCGTGTATGAGCGGACCCGTGGAGATGCCAACGAGCGTCACCTACGAACGGGGGTAGAGCGCTTTTGAAGAGATTAAAATGCTACTAGATTGTTAAATGGACGTTTCCTCACCCCACTGTTTTTTAAATTCAAGGTTTTAATGTGCACCTCAAGACGGACTCCCTAGAGGTTTTACTTAGCACAACTACAAAAGTACCATGATGCCGTGAGAGGGATCACGCCCATTGGGGCACTATCCTGTCTTGGGTTTAGCACACAATTGCCATTGAGGAAGGAGTTACATCCGAAACGCGTTTGGCGACAGGAGAAGGAGGACTGTGCATTTCAAACCGGTTTGCAGCCTTCAAATAAAATATGCGAATATCACCTACCTGTTGGGCTCTGCCATTGTGGCAAAACTTTGTGGATGGAATATATATATATATATATATATATATATATATATATATATATATATATATAGAGAGAGAGAGAGAGAGAGAGAGAGATCTATATGCCCCCAGGCTTGTTCCAGTGTTGCTCTGCTGCTACCATTGGCCAGCCTCTTTCGCATTATTTAATTGGAGCCAATGCCGGGCCCCGCAGTGGCAGAGGACGCCTACCGTGACGTTCAAATATGCTAGCCAATAGCGCACTGGCGGTTCCCATTAGCTGGTGGCTTATTCTCATAGTTGGGGATGCACAGCGGCAGTCAGGAAGCAGCATCTGCTATCCTGCATCATTCAATTGGGGCCAATGCGTGTTACCGCAGCGGATGCCAGCTACCGCGCCTGTGAACACATTTTGCATTTTCATTCTCACTTTGCTAATTGCATCACTCATCCCAACACATTTGCCTAGAGTGATGTGTGCAGCCTGTAAAGGGATTATAGAGTGTGACCTTTGAGTTAAATCTTCACACACATGTAATGTAAAAGGAGTCAAAGAACATTCTTTATCATGTCTTGTGGCCATAAATGAATGAAATAAGTGTAGGAGTCAAAAGAGGACAAAGGACTGTTGTATTCATGTTGTGGATTGAACCATTCCACCGGGGAACACTGTTTGAATATCCCTTGCTATTTGTCTGTCACTTATTTGTCCATAGGTTGTCTTATGAAGGCCAGTGATGTCGTCTGCCATTTAGGGTAGTCCATTGTACGGAGAGCAGACATACATGTAAGCTCTAGCACTTAAAACACACGTAGTGGTGTGGCATAGTGTCCCAGTCATGATGGACTGACACCGAAATGTGCATATCTGTCTGTCCACTGTGCTGTCTATTCATGTATGGTTGTTCAGCTTACACTAGCTGGCCTCATTTCATAATTATGTTGTGTAGTGTGGGATTGTAGGTTGAGGTTGTGCTCTGACAGCAGTGACATACAAGTCGGCATTGTTGCTGTTTGCCACATATGCTGTGTCATCTACCCACAGGGCTGGGTAAACATGATGTAGCAGTGTACCATATGCCGCAGACATAGACTTCTTTTGATATTGTAGTAGTTAGTATGTACACCCTGGCAACCACAATGACTACAGAAGATCACGGTGTGTAGGCATGTCACTTGTGCATTACACGTGTTCTGTCAATGTAGTGGTTGTGCAAGTCATTTGTTAAACTGGTTCCCACATATCATCTTTGACTCATCTTAACTTGTGTCCCCTGCCAGAGTACATAGGAGGAGACCACCTGTCTGTCACCCTATCCCAGACCTGGCGATGATGGAGGATATCGACATCATAAAAAATTCAGTCTGAATCGCCTTACCCTGCGAGAGCCATGTGCTTAGTTGGAGCCCCATTTGAAGCCTAACCGCACATATCCAGCAATATTGACCTCTACAGTGAAGGTGATGGCTGCACTGCATTTCTTTGCCACTGAGTCTTTCCAGTACACGGTGGCCACCGCTGGTGTGATATCTCAGCCTATGTTCAGCATGGTGTTGTGGGATGTCCTGTCTGCATTGATGACCTACAAGGACAGCTACATTCACTTTCCAAGAAGACATGAATTGGCAGATATGAAGGGGGCGGGGTTATGATCTTGGACACATCCCAAATGTTGTAGGAGCCATTTACCGTTCCACCACCGGCGTGTGAGCACATTTACTGTAACCGCAAGCATCATCACTCCATAAATGTGCAAGTGGTATGCCAAACTGAGCAGATCATATCCCACGTGTGTGCTAAATTTCCTGGTTCAGCACATGACTCATTCATACTGCAGAACAGCATCATCCCACAATTGATGGCAAATGTTCATCCAGAGCAGGCCTGGCTTGTTGGTGAGTGGGCTGTGTCAAGGAGTGTGGTGTACGTGTGACATACTGCTCTCCTCACATATTTCTCTTACATTGTTGGTCTGTGTTTCTCACAACTAGGTGACTCAGGGTATCCCAACCGTTCGTGGTTGCGGACCACACTGAGGAATCCCAGTGCGCCCAGGGAAGTCCACTTCAATGATACCCATGGGAGGACATGTCGTGTGGTGGAGCACACCTTTAGATTTCTTAAGTCTAGAGTTTCGTTGTCTGGACAAGAGTGGTGGTACGCTACTCTACTCTCCCCAGAAGGTGTGTCAGATAATAGTAGCCTGCTGCATGCTACACAACATGGCCTTGCACAAAGAGATCCCCCTGACTCAGGACGATGGCGAGCAGCAGGAGCCCCCAACTGCAAATCCACACATGCCCAGTGACGATTTGTTTTGTTTTTGTTTTTTATTTAGTGCACTTTTATTAAGCGCGGGCATTACCCGAAGGTGTCAGAGCGCCGTACAATACAGCTAGTTATGTTACAAGAGAAAAGTGGTACAAAATAGAACATTACAAAGACTAAAAATGAAGGGTACACAAACACAAAACCCAACAGCACGCAGGGGTGAGGAATGTACAGGAAAAATACAAATTTACAATGAAGAGCGAACGTCCAAGAGGGGCCAGAGTATGAAAGCATTATTTCTGAAAGTGTCTTTGGAAGAGAAGAGATTTGAGATCAGCTTGAAGATCCGGGTAGAGGATGTGGCATGGAACAATGGGGGAAGTGAGTTCCAGATTCTCACCGCATTGCCTGAGAAGGATTGCACCATCGATCTTTCCCTTTTGAAGACGGGGGGCTGAAGCAGAAGCTTTTCCGCATTGCGAGAAGGTCTAGAGCCTCCGGACAATTTCAATTTATTTGCCAGGTAACGAGGGGAGGACATGTGCAAGGCTTTGTGTGTGATGCAGGCAGTTTTTCAAATAGAGCTTCCAATCGGAAGCCATCGAAGAGAGTACAGGATAGGAGTGATGTGGTCGCTTAGTTTAGACCCTGAAATGAAGCGTGCTGCTGAATGGAGGATGGATTTGAGAGGGGAGAGGTGGGATTTCGGTAGGCCCGTCAGAAGAGAAATGCAATAATACAGTCTTGAGAGAACCAGCGATTGTACCAAGGTTTTTAAGTCTTTCTCCTGGAAGAACCAATGGATTCCCCACAGAAGGCACAACTGGTACGGTGCGTTGTTGGCAATAGAGTTGATATGGGAGATTAAGTGGAGTCTTTTGTCAAGAATGACACCTAGAGATTTAGCGCTGTCGACAATGATGGGTTTGTTGATGAGTAAGTTCAGCTGATCCATCCACGATTGAACAGGAGGAGGTGAGAGAGGTCGAAAGGAGGAGGAATTCAGTTTTGGTGGGATTTAGAATGAGTTGGTGAGCTAACATCCAGTTGTGAATAGAGGTGAGAGTATAGGCGAGTAATTAGAGATTGTGTGCGGAAGACACCTGGAGGTAGATTTGAGTGTCATCCGCATACACATGGTAATGGATCCCAGATTTGCTTAGGAGGTTCCCCAATGTTTCCAGGTAGAGATTAAACAGAGTGGGTGCCAGGATAGACCCTCAAGGGACACCTTGACCTACAGCCAATGGAGATGAGACTGTTTGCTATCTTAATCATTTGGGATCTGTCCGAGAGGAAAGAGGCAAACCATTTAGCCCTATGCCATCCAATCCCATTTTCTGTTGAAGAGTGTTTAGTAGGGTGCTATGATTAACAGTGCCAAAGGCTGCAGAGAGGTCTAGAAGAATCAGAAGACACGATTCCCAGAGTCAAGTATATGCAACGTATCATCAATCATTTGCAGCAGGGCCATTTCAGTGCTGCTATTTTGGATGAAGCCAGATTGGAAAACGAAGAGATTATTGTCCATATTATGTAGGGAAAGTTGTTTCGCAACACATTTTTCAGTGATTTTCAAAAGAAACGGGAGGTTGGTGATAGGGCGGAAGTTGTTTAGGTCGGTCGCATCAGCGGAGGTTTTTTTTTTGGAGGGGGTAACCTGTCCTGATTTAAGGGCAACAGGGAGGGAGCCTTGATTGAGGAAGAGATTAACTAGCCTGGTCCAGGAAGAGAGAGTATGGGTATAGAAATTGATGGCGATGACGCTAGGGATGGGGTCAGAAGAGTGGTTAGATGGTTTGGTTTCTAGGATGCATTTGAGGAGGTCATCTTCCGAGATGACGTCAAAGTATTGCCAGGTGACTAAGGATTTCCGCTCCTCAAAGGGGATGGGGTGGGCGACTTGATCCACCAGTGCTTTGACCTTTTCATCAAAGAAAATAGCGAAATCAGCTGCTTTCTTTGTAGAGTCAGTTTAGGTTTTTGATGAGGTCAAAACGTTTTTTGGGTCTGTTTTTGGCTGAGTCACGGAGGGATCCGAAATGTGATGCTTTTTCATGGAAGATGTGGTTGTGGTATTTGGATCTAGCTGAACGTAGAAGGTCTTGACCTGCGTCAATCAATCAATCAATCAATCAAAGCATTTGTATAGCGCACTACTCACCCGGGGGGTCTCAAGGCGCTAGGGGAGTGGGGGTCCGCTACTGCTCGAATAGCCAGGTCTTGAGCTGCTTCCTGAAGGCGAGGTGGTCCTGGGTCAGGTGGATGTGGGTCGGGAGGGAGTTCCAGGTCTTGGCTGCGAGGTAGGAGAAGGACCTTCCCCCTGTGGTGGCTCTTCGGATGCGTGGGACGGCGGCGAGGGCGTGGCTGGTCGATCGAAGCTGGCGTTTGGGAGCGTAGAAGTTGAGGCGGCTGTTGAGGTATCCTGGGCCTTGGTTGTGTAGGGCTTTGTGTGCGTGGGTGAGGAGACGGAAGGTGATTCTCTTGTTGACCGGGAGCCAGTGCAGGTCTCTCAGGTGTCCGGAGATGTGGCTGCGGCGGGGGATGTCCAGGATGAGTCGTGCTGAGGCGTTCTGGATCCGCTGGAGCCTCTTCTGGAGTTTGGCGGTGGTTCCGGCATAGAGGGAGTTGCCGTAGTCCAGTCGGCTGGTGACGAGTGCCTGGGTGACCGTCTTCCTGGTCTCGGTGGGGATCCATCGGAAGATCTTGCGTAGCATGCGTAGGGTATTGAAGCACGATGAGGAGACGGCGTTGATTTGTCTGGTCATGGAGAGGGAGGAGTCCAGGATGAAGCCCAGGTTGCGTGTGTGGTCCGTTGGTTTGGGTGCGCTGCCTAGGGCGGGGGGGCACCAGGAGTCGTCCCAGGTGGAGGGTGAGGATCCCAAGATGAGGACTTCCGTCTTATCAGAGTTCAGTTTCAGGCGGCTGTTCTTCATCCATTCGGCTACCTCTTTCATCCCTTCGTGTAGGTTAGCTCTGGCGGTGGCGGGGTCGTTGGTGAGGGAGAGGATCAGCTGGGTGTCGTCGGCGTAGGAGATGATGTTGAGGTTGTGCTGGCGTGCGATGGCTGCGAGGGGACTCATGTAGACGTTGAAGAGGGTTGGGCTGAGCGAGGAGCCTTGAGGAACGCCGCAGATGACTTCGGTGGCTCCTGATCTGAATCTGTCAACAGCTCATCGCCAACTACTTCCATTGAGTGTAAGTTAGCATTGAGCAACTATGACAGTGAAATGTAGTATACTTGTAAAGCGCACAGCTGCCCCATTAACGGGGCATCCCGGCGCTGTATAACTCTGGGGAACCCGTCCTGGCTTTCCCTGTGGGATGGTCCCTTGCTGGGAGTCCCCAAGGTGGAGCCAGGCATCCCCGGAATTGGTGGGGCCGTTGTGGAGATTAGGCAAGCTAATGCCCAGAGTTGCCGAGTGGAACCCCTGATTAGAGTAAGCACCGAAGCGAGAATTATCGAGTCCGCTGACCAAGGTCCACGACCCTGCCGCGTCGGGAATTGAACCCTGGTCCCGGGCTGACTTCTGCTCTCAGACCTGCCGCCTCTAACCAGTGAGCCACACTACTCCAGTGTCTGTGCGCTTTGCTGCTCTGGCCCAAACTTTTAGGATGTGTCTGGATGCTGGTTGTTGTTGGCACACTGCTGGGGGTTACTCTGTGCAGCAATGTGTTATTTTTTCTAATTACCGCATGTCCATGTTGATGGTGTTTGTCAGTGTTATCTGGAATGCATCTTGTACAGTGTTGACTAGTGTTCTGTTTTTGCGGTCATGCCATCATATGACAACTCACTGTTATTTTCTTGTGTCGTTCTAGTTTCCTCCACCCTCTCAATGGATTATGGCATTCAAACCATGTGGTACATTGCAATGTGAGTTAACATACCACTTACTGTGATAAACATGGTACTGACACAAAGACATAGGGGTGTGAATTGTGTTTATTGATAGAGGAGTGAGAAGGGAGTATTCAAGTTGAAAGCGATGTTACATGGATAATTAGGGTGTAACACACAATGGAGGAATTCCACAGTCCAACAGAAAAGTCTCATCAATGTGGCAATGTGGGTTCAGATTGCACAACAAAGTCAATGCTCTGTGCAACACTGGTGACCTCAACGCTGGCTCCAAGAACTGGTTTGGCGAGGTGCTTTGCCTCATGATCCTTCCTTGGTCTTTCTCGATGTCCCCTCAGCTGTTTGGCAAGGGGGGAACCTGATGCATGCTCAGAGGTGTCTGAGGAGTCTGTGGCTTCTGCCTCACCCCTCCCTGTGGCCGCTGCTGAGGTGTTGTGAGTATTAACAGGCTGGCCACTGGGCGGGGGTGCCGGTATGTGAGCTGCATTGATGTCCCTCAGAACACCCACAAGTTGTCCCAAACGTGTGTCCATGGACCTTTGCAGTAAGCGGAGTTCACACAGTTCTTCCACAACCTGGCCTATCTGTCCCTGGTTTTGTTGGCATGCATCAAGGACTGTGATCACAGTGGCCAGGGCGTCAGTCTTCGTGTCCTGCTGTGACGGTCCCCCAGTTGACCTCCCACCTGCTCTGTGGACACGGACATGTGGCATTGCCTGCCGACATCCCCACACACGGTCCCCTGCATCCCCGGGCTGCCTGGTGGTATTGGTGACAACTGCCACAGGGACAGTGTTGGAGGCAGCGATGGTGATGGTGGAGGTGGCAGCCAGACAGGTCGTTGTTGCAGGGGTCAGCGTTATTGCTGCTGTTGTGGGAGTTGTGGTGATGGTGGGGACAGTGAGGCCCAGAGACTGAGTTTGCCCGTACACGCCTGAGGGGCCAGGTTGGTCCCCCTCATCCAAGAATCAGAAAGAATCAGCATTCGAGAGGTCACCTTCCTGGTGGTGGAGACCGTCTCGGCTCGTTGATCTCAGTGTTGCCAGGGGTTGATAGCGAATCATCTGTTGAACAGAGGTTATATTGTCAGAATGTTCAGTTCAAGACAACTTTGATGTTCATGTTTTGGACATTTTATTTACGATAACCAAACATTTGACATTGGCATTACTTGGCATTCGTAACAATTTGTCAGCAGTCCAACATGCTTTAGAGGTGCATACATTGCTTGTTAGCGATGTGATAAGCCAATGCCAACACTTTCATATGTACAGATATTGTATTTCCAAGGACATGTCCTCATGTACCAACTTGTTGCTCATCTATTTCAGTTTATGCTAGGATATTGGAGTCTTTTCAGTAAGTCTGTCTGCTATGCAGCAAATTTATGATTTCAGTTGGGATTTTTGTACTGACATCATGTGGTTTGTGAGCTTTGATGGAGTCTACATGCATGTGTTGTGTTCATCATTGACACTGATTCATGTGACCTCTAAATGGGATTAGCCATTTGTGTACTGGCTACAACTTATGGAGCTTTACAGAGTTGGCTACCAAGTGCGGGATGTGGTGGTTAGATAGCTACATGCTGTTTGGGAGGGAGGCCAGAGTGCATGAGCGGACTACCTACCTGTGAGGTGAAGCAGAGTAGGGAGATGGCTGCCACATGGCTGTGGGATGTGGAGTCTGCTCCATGCGGTTTGTGAGGGATGCCAGAGGGCGCTGTGGTGTTCTCAGGTCCCAAAAACCACACTCCCTTGTAAGATGGCTACCTATCTGTGAGGTTTAGCAGAGTAGGTAGATGTCTGCAACATGGCTGTGGGGTGGGGAGGGTGCTCCATGCTGTTTGGGAGGGAGACCAGGGTGTGTAATCTGACTGCCTGCCTGTGACGTGAAGCAGAGGAAGGAAATGGTAGTCTTGTGAGACATTCATTTTGAAAGCGTGCATTCTACATAAGTTTGATTTACTATGGAAATTGAGGCTCCATATCTTTGCACAACTGTACCTTGCATTGTGATGTGATAATTTTGCTTGTACTTACCATTCTGCCCTCCCACAGCTATTCCTGCGAGACTCTCGGGATGCAGTATGGTAAGCACATTCTCCTTCCATTCGGCAAACTTTAGTGGTGGAGTGGGAGGACTGCCACCAGTTCTTTGAGCTGCCTCATGGTTCCTCTGGGCCCTAGCCTTGGCCCTGGTCTTGAGATCGGCCCACCGCTTTTTGTTGTCACGCAGTGTGCACAGGGTTGTCCCTACTGCATTGTCTATGTTGTAGATCCTTCACCACATGTGATTTTTCCTCGCTAGTGGGGTCTGTTGGACCAGGTTCCCAAACACATGTGGTTCTACCCTAATTATCTCGTCTATCATCACTTTCAACTCTGTGTCTGTGAATTTGGGCATTTTCTTGTGGGGCATGTTGTAAATGAGTGAAAAGTGCAGGGAGCAAGGTGGTGGTGTATATTTGTGAGGTGTGTCAGAACACCTCACAGAGAACACCTATCTCCACACACCACCCCTTCTCATCCACACATCTATCTGTAAAATGGTGTCCTGTCTCTCTGTGCCTGCTTTACAAAGGATGCTGCGCCACGAAGGGGTTGGTTTTATGCTGTGGTATGTGGGTGTGTCCACACGCGTGATGACCACCAGGTGTATTGTCCATGCTGAGCATGGCTATCATTTCCAAGACAGTTAGGATGTATCATTGGTTGCGTGTCTGATGTGATTGAGGGCAACAGAGAGTTCAGGACCACTCTGAGCATTGTTCTTAAGTTTGTTCCGACCGCCATTCATTTGGCCCAAGCGCAAACCCGGCGGTCGGAACGCAATGCTCGTTACCCCAGCTCTGCAATGTAATGGTGATTAGCCGTAGAAGCGGCCTTTTTAGTCCATTGAACAGCTTTCCCCGACCGCCGCAGTCGGATTTTCAGCTTTTCTGACCGTAGCAGGTGGTGTTTTTTTTAATCTGTCCGCTGCGGTCACATTTTACGTTCATTGCATCGTAATTTGGCCGGCAGAAATGCCGCGGTTCATGGATATTGTGACCTTGGAAATTATTCCATTTTTTATAAATTAATGAAACAGCGTAAGATGAAGAAGACACTGCCTGAATATACATTGCTGAATCTGAACTAATATTTGAGGGATTATTAGGAAAAGAGTCTAGTATAGAATTACATAAAAGCTCATATCTAGAAAAATCAGAAGGAGGTAAGCAAAATTTTTGTTGCTGTTCATCAAGTGATAAAAAAGTATTATTCTAGTATATATCTTTTAAATAAATCTACCAGCTTTAATCCAAGAGTGCCAACATTTTACAGTTCGAGAAAGTTTTAATCTAGGATTGTGTCATAATGACATCTAATGTATGTGAAATAGTTGATTCAAAACGTGAATCCAAATCCTGAAGTATTAACTTTGTAGATTTCAAAATAATAGATTTATTAACTTTGAAGTGTTAGACATAGTTAGTAAAGTAGGGAAAGGAAATGGTGTTATCAAACTTTTTTCTATAAGAAGCCATTCAGGGGGGATTATTAAGGTAGGACTAACTAAACCAAAGAGAGCTTTGATTTAACAAACGCTTTATGATAATTAAAAAAATCCGGCAAACCAAATCCTCCACTACATTTTGCCATTTTCAATTATTTATAGCTTATACAGGGAGTATTATTATTTCAAATAAAATTAGAAAAGTTTTGATCAACAGTCTTATAAAACTGCATAGAAAATTGACTAGGGATCATAGCTAGGGAATAAAAAGTTTTAGGAGCCATTACCATTTTTATGGAATCCACCCCCTCCCCCCCCCCCCCACCATGAAATATGGAATGCAGACCATTGGAGAATGTATCTTTAACATAGTTTATAATAGAGTCACAATTTAATATAATTGTTTTTTTAATGAAATTGGAAGCAGAATACCAACGTATCAAATGTTATCCCTTTGCCAAATTATTTCTTGTATGGGTAAGATATCAGGTGTACAATGAAGATTAAGAGGAAAAGAAATTATTTTTTTTGGTATTTAGTGTATAACCTGAAATCTGAGAGTATAATGAGATCAAATAATGGAGAAAATGAGGATTCAGGATTACTAATAAACAAAAGTATATCATCTGCATAAGCTAATGTTTTATGGTGACATCCTTGATATTAATACGAGTAGTAGCAACACAGTTTCTAATAGTAGCGAGTAAGGGTTCAATAACAGGAAGAAATAACAAAGGAGACAATGGAAAACCTTTTCTGGTCCCCCTTAAAAAAGAAAATTGTTTGGAAATGTGACCATCAATGAATAGGCAAGCAGAAATAATGAAGCACAAATAAAGAGCAGATATCATGTGAATAAACAAATCACCAAAATTAAATGCAGACAAGGTATGGAATAGATATTGCCAATGACCTTTGTCGAAAGCTTTTACAGCATCCATTGCTGGTACTCCAGACGGTAAGGATAAGGAAGACCCTTGTTCAATAGCATGTAATAAGACTCTAGTGTTGTTGACAGAGTATCTATTTTTCATGAAACCAGATTGATCAGGATGAATAAGGGACTCCATTACAGAGGTCAATCTGGTTGCAAGAATTTTAGCATAGAGTTTACAAGCTTGACGTAAGGAAATAGGGCGATAATTCGATACAATAGTTGGGTCTTTGTTAGGTTTCGGAAGAACTATAGCCAATGCTTCAGTAAAAGAACCAGAAGTTGAGCATGATGTTTAAACCAATGAGGAATGAGCTGCAAGGCAAATTCTTTATAAAATTCTGCTGGAATTTCATCAGGACCTGGAGATTTAAATTACTTAAGAGATTTAATAGCCAGTTCAATTTCTTCCATAGTAATTGGCAAATCTACTTTCTTTGGTTGACTGTGATACTTTAGGTAATCCACATTTATGTAAAAAATGGTCAACCAGGGAAGGATCCTGCAAATGATGTGTATTGTACAAGGATGAGTACTAATTTAGAAATTCATTAACAATATTCCCTTTGGGATAAAGCAATCTTTTCGGTGGAACCATGAATTGCATTTGAGTTTTATCTTTTTCAATACATAAATAGTTTGCCAAGAGTCTTTCAGATTTATTAGCATTAGAACAGAATTTGGCTTTAGTAGTAGAAAGGTGTATACCAGCTCTTCTACTTAATACAGAGTTAAACGTATAACAAAGCTTTTGCACTTGTATTTTAAAATTGGAGCTCATTAGAGGTTATGAAAAGACTCAAATTTTGCAATTTGTTTAACCAATTATTTAATTTTAAAATGTAATGATTTGTTTTCATGAGCCATAGAGAAATGGATGTCCCTCTAATATAAGCCTTTTAGGCATCCTGTTGAGTCACCATAGTCGTAGAGCTTTCTAGGTTAGTAAAATAATTCTGGAGTAGTGATAATATTTTTGGTTTATTATTTTTTGTTAAGGACAATATGTGTATTCATACGCCAACCTCATTGAGCCTGATAATTTGAGCTATGTTGTAGAACCATAGAAATAAGAGCATGGTCAGAAATATCAATATTATAGATATTTGGTGTAGAAACTGAATGAATTAATTGGTGAGAAACAATCTAATCTTGAATAAGAGTGATGAGTATTTAATTTTTTTTTAAATGTTTTCTTAGTTGGCTGATGTAACCTCCAAATATCAACCAACTTAGTTGCTTTAAAAATATGACTTTAGAGTGAATAAAACTCTAGGTGGTCGATATTTAGTTAGTGATGATCGATCTAATAAAGGATCACAAATAAGGTTAAAATCTTCTCCAACAATAAGTGGTACATTGCCTAACTTGAGCACTTCTGTAGTAAAAAGAGACCAAAAATGAGGGTTATCAGTAGTCGGACCATACACATTAATTAAAAACATAACTGTCTTGTATTTTAATTTTCACTTTAATATAACAACCTTCTGCATCCGAAGATTTGCTCAATATTTGAAAATGCAATCTTTTTGTAAAGAGGATAGCAACTCCATTTTTTCTACGTACAGCAGAGGGGAACATATAACAGTCCTAACCCATTTTGTTTTCATAAAAGCCCAAGCCATGTTATCAATCTGTGTCTTTTACAAAAACAAATAGCTGCTTTATAACTTCTTAAACTATCTAAAACTTAAGTGCACTTCACAGGATGTCTTAAACATTTAACATTCAAGTACACAATTCTAATAATATTGAAATTAGCCATTATGAAGAAAAGAAGGTACAGAGAAAAATAAAGAAATTAAATTGAAAGCATAGAAGAGTAAAAAGTAGCTCTAGAAATGAATAATAGGGAAAAAAGAAATGGAAAGACCCATAGAACACAGAAAAAGTTAACAGATAAACATGATTAACAATCTTAAAATGCACACACGCTTAGCAAGCACGACCTAACCACTAATGTCTTACATGAAATTGGTTACATAGGCTAGCCAGAAAGAACAATGAGTTTAATACTCCGGTAGCAGTCTCATGCGTATCCATGGGAAGCTGAGAATGTTGATCCAAGAATAGACTATGGTCTTTAGGGCGCTGAAATGACATTGAGAAACCATCTTTACAAATCCGCATAGTTGAGGGGGGTCAAATAGACCTTATTTGAAACCTTGACTTCTCAATTGTGGTCGAAGTTCAGTTTCTGTTGAACATGTGTATTTTTACCCTCCATACTTCCTAAACTAGAATTTTGCAATAAAAATGTAATAAAAATTGCAGGATAAAGTAATAGAAAGGAAGACCTTTCAAAAGAAAGTAGTGCAGCAGCTAAATCAGACTGTGAGAGTATCTAGGCCACAGCCTTGCCCTTTCCTGGAAGTTGCTCGGCCCCGCTGACTGGAAAACTCATCTGTACCTGACAGACGACTGAGGAAGAAACAGGAATGGGAAAAGATTTTTCTGCTGCATCGAGGAAACTCAACAAGTACTACACATGTAAGTACAGTCTTCAAAACGCTGCTGCCTGGACAAATAGAAGTAATGCTGGCTCATTCAGGACAAAAATTGTCGATGAAGGGCAGACTTGATGAAGAGCTCACCAGGGGGCGGTCATCTTAGCTTGTGCGAATCCCACCTCCCAGAAACTTTTAAAGGTAATGAAAGTGGATGAACTGATCACAATGCAAGAGCCCCTGTACAAGTGACATCTTTCTTGTGATGGCCCAAATTAAAATCAGTGAAAGAAGCAGGAAACCTCCACCAAAAAGAAACTCAGAGCACAAGCAGGCGTTCAGTCCTACTGTTGTCAAAGCAATCATTATTAGGAACCTGGAGCTGAAACAATACACAAATGTTTGGCCAAATAGAGAAGGGGGGGGGGAAGAGGACATTAATCTTTTTATAACCGAGAATAAGATGTGTGTCTTTGATAAAATCAGTGCTTCCTTTTCCGAATCCATTAAGGAAAATCTGCATTTTATGGCAATACTAGAGATTCCTGTTTAAAGCAGATTGACAACTGCCAAAGGTTTATATGCCATCTATTTACATTAAATGTTTTGAAACTCTTCAGAAATCAGTTGCTAGAAGAATGTCCTCCAACTGTGGACCAGCCCAAAGAGCTCTGGCGGCCATAGAACCTCTAACAAATTATCCTCAAACTAGAGGTTGAAATACATTAAAGTAGTATGGGAACTGTGATACTGCACGCGATGGGGGTTGGGGTGAGTGAGAGTGGTCAAAGGTGTGGCTAAAAGAACAACATTTCTGTAACTTTTCACCTTCTGATAACTACATATACAAAAATTGCGCACAGTTTAAATTAAAAAACACATGCAAGGTAAGTTAAGCAGTGGGAAATGCACTGTGTAACATTATGATACGAGTATTAGTTGATGCCCTGCTAAAGTCTTTGCGTGCAAACAGAGCCACAGAAATGAAAACTGTTTGGTACAGTGGAGAATAGTGATTTCCATATATTTATCGCTACAAAGTCCCAGTCTGTGCTAGGAAGCACTATAAATATGCAAGTCATTATTTTAAATTTGTATTACCCACAGTATAAGATAAGCAGCTACAAAATGCGCAAAAAGGTTTAAGATAAAAACAGGCTTCAAAAATATATATTTTAGTAATACCCAGACTGCAGGCAGTACAGTTTTTTTAATAACGGTCCTTTACAAGCACACACTTCAGATCTCAGATGGCAACTCACTTGCAATACCAAAAAGAAGAAATGTGTGTCATCATGTAGCTTCAAGTGATTCCATTAATTAAAGCCAATACCGGCTGCCAAGAGCCCACCACATTTGCAGATTAAACAGTTGTGCATATTTACATTTCTTTCAGGCAAACAGGCACCCTGGCAAGAAGGCTTGTTTTTAGCCTTCTGCCCCTCACAGCACAGCAAGCTCCCAGCCTTGCACATCTGCTGAAGCATTTCAACTGTTGAATCAGCAGCCTTTGGATGGTTGTCTTTTCACACAAATTAGGAAAACGGTTTTCCTTAAATCAAAAAAAGTAAGGCATTTTGTGCACCTCAGAGCCTGTCCACTTTGACCACTTCCCCAAATGATTCAGTGTTATTAACAGAAGCCATAATTCCTTTAACCCAATATGCCAAACCTTGGGTGACATTTTCTCATTTGGGTTTAGGAATTATATGAGCAATTAAGGAGAGGGCTTTCTTAAATCGGATGGGTGTAATTCATATTCCTTTAGTCATTTACAGCACATAGATTATGATGTTCAGAACAGTAGGAGTACTTGATGATGTTAAACCATTTTTGTTTCTTCTAGTAATGCAAGAGAAAACAGTTGGAGAGAATGGCTTAGATGAGATACCAAGTGTCCAACATCACAAATATCTTCAAACTAAATTAAACAAAGAAGAATGAGAAAGCTTTGCGGACAATGGCGTTAGGGTAAGAAAATAAATTTTGGGTCATTTGTAAGATGTAATTCACATTACTAAGCAGAGTGAGGTTTGTGAAGATTATAATATGGAATACCTTTTTTGAAATCTACAAACCATTGGTGGGTATTTGTCTATAGATATAATATCAACCTTTAAATGTCCTGTGGAGATGTCTCACAAGTAACCAATAACTAGGGTGACCAACCGCCTGTAAAACTCACGGACTGTCTGTAATTTGGACATCACAACCATTGTCCGTGAGGATCCTTTTTACAGACGCCTTTTGTCCATAATTTTGGGCCTTGTAGGGAACAGAGCTGTTGCCCTGCAAGAGGCCTCAACTCCTTGATAGGGCTGCCTCGCACTCATCCTCTGAGCACAAGAGAAACCCACCCAGCTCATTATCATTCTGTATGCTGGCTGATTGCCACATACAGAATTATAATGGGCCAGTTTGAGCTGTTCCAGTATGTGGTGTTCTGTCAGGTTGTACTGGACAAGACCAAGGAAAGTGTTAGTGAGGCCCCAGGGTGCCACTCCCAGCCTCTCCCTCTTGATCAACCAGTGTCAAAATGGGTAAATGGATCTTGGCTATTCTACTAATATGAGCAGATGGATTGTTTTAGAAGTAGAAAGTAATATTCTGTTTTCACACAACAAACTCACAACCAGAATTTCTCACATGCACTGTCCAACCAGCATTATGTAATATTGGTGTGAGCAAGTCTTCTCACATGACTAGGGAGTGGATGTTTGAGTGTGGGGATGCCTTGCAAAGTAAGTGAACTCTTGAAAAGTCATGACTTTGTGGATATTTACAAACATTTGGTGACAAGGTTCCACCATGCAAAGATGTTCTGAAGTGAAATTGCACTATTGCAAGTTATTTAGATGGAAGTAATTGTACACCAAGCGGCATCTACCAGACTGGCCCTAAAGTTGTCTGTGATAAGTTACCCCCTATGTTCCCACTGGGCATTTTGGTTCTGAAAGCCAATGTTTATTTCAGGTCCCATGCTGCATTCAGCCTAATATGCAAGGAGATCATTCAAAGTGCCAGATCCCCAGCTTTACAATGCTATCCCCACATGAAAGCTTGGCTCGTTATGTGCTCGAGGTTCCAACAGGACCTCCAGCTGAGCTACAGCCAAGCTTCAGGATCACTCCTGGTTTGAGCTTTCAGTGGCTCAACCACCTCTACACACAAGCAGGCACGTACAACAGGGGATTATGAAGATTGTGCATGTGTGTGGCCTCCTCCTGCCACAGTCTAGGGCTGGGCATTTTATTAGGGTTAGATCATTTCAGCGCTGAAGCATATTTCATATTATATATAACAAAGCCATAGTTGCTGCTTGATTTCTTTTATGCAACTAACATCCATTGACAAAGCCAATAGTCATGACTTGTTGCAGGTCTAAAGGTACTAGATGCAATAATAGAAACAGCAAAATACCTGTCAGGCTGCACATTATGCTCAGCACATATTTTAAGCTTAGGTGTTTTAAGCTACACCCTTAATTACACCAGACACGGCCATTGGTGAGACCCCAGTTTTTTCATCCCACTTAAAGCCCTGGAAACAACACCATGTCACAGTCACCTCACGTCCTGGCACTTTGAATCATGCATGACTCATAACTTTCAAGTTTTCAGATTGCCTATGTGCCGGGGCATAGTGAACCCTCCCCACCACACCCCACCACACCCCTTGCTTTAGGAACTACAGTGAGGGTGAAGTTCTTTATGGGCCTCTTCTGCCTGCAACTCAGTAGACAAAGGCTCAAGCTCATATTTAATGTGAAAAGGTGAGTTAGTGAATAAGTGAGGGAATGGGTAAATGGCTGATGGATTAGAGAAAGGATGAAGGGATGAGTGAAGGGTAAATGGATGGATAATGAGAGAAAGGATGTATGTATGCGTGAGTGGAAGGATGGATGAGGGTAAATAGATGGATGTATGGGTGGAAGGTTAAATGGATGGGTAAAAGGGTGGATGGATCAGTATAAGGATGGATGAGTGAAAGGGTGAATGATGGGTGAGTGGATGGGTGGATGGATTAAATGATGGATGAATTGTAGAATTGATGAGTGAAAGGGTAAATGGATGGATGAGTGAAAGGGTGGATGTAAGGATGGACAAGTGAGTGAAAGGGAGGGTAGATGGACAAGAGGATGGATAGAAGAGTGAAAGGGTAGATGGATGAGAGGATGGATGGCTGAGTGACAGGGTCATTGGATAAATTCATGAGCGGATGAGTGGGTGGATAGAAAGATAGATGGCTAAGTGAAAGGGAATGGAGAGAGAAAGGGAAGATGGATGAGTGAAAGCATGGATGAATGATTGGCAGAATGGATGAGCAAATGGGTGCATGGATGAGTGAAAAGAAGAATGTAAGGATGGATGAGTGAAAGAATGCATACACAAGTGAAAGAGAAGGTGGAGAGCTGGAAGAAAGGATGGATGAGTGAAAAGTTGAATAGGTGGACGGATGAGTGACTGGGTGGATGAGTAGGTGAATGGATGGGTGAAAGGATAAATGGTTGGAGGGATGAGTGAATGAGTAAAAGGATGGCTTGGGTGGAAGGATAAATGGGTGGATGGATGAGTGGCTGGATGGATGGGTAGAAGAATGGATGGATGGGAAGAAGAATGGATGGATGGATGGGTAGAAGAATGGATGTATGAGTGAAAGGATGTATTGAGTGAAAGGATGTATTGGGTGAAAGGGTGGAAGGATGATGGATGGGTGAAAGGGTGAATGGAGGAGTTAAATGATGGATGGGAGGATGGATGAGTGAAATGATGGATGGAAGGATAGATGATGGAAAGGTTTGCAAATGGTTGAAAAGGTTTAGATATGGATGGGCACACAAATGGAAGGACATAATGAATGGTGAAAGACTGAACGATGGATGAAAGAATTAATAGATGACAGAATGCAAGTTTGAAGTGGTGGGGTTTGATGGAAGGATGAATGGCTAGATCCTTGGACAAGAGCTGTTTTTGGGAGGGTTGTGATGACTTACTTTGCTTTCTTGGTGCCATAGTAGCTTTAGATCAAAGTGGGAGGTATTTTAATTTTCTGGCTAATCCCTTGCCCATATGTTACTAATCTGTATTTGCTGTGTGCCTATGTGTGGGATCTATACATGCATATAACATTTTGAGTGACACTCAACTGCTACTTGAATGTTAGACTAGTAATTGTAAATGTTTGCATGGTTTGTTTTAGGTGTAAGGTTTTAGGGAGAGCTTCATAGTGCCAGAAACTGTGCTTGAGATGTATATTGTGTTTGTAGCAATAGGCAAGGCGTCAAAAATAAACTATGTAATAGTGTATAGACAATGCCTTCTTTAAGAAAGCTGCAGGGAAAAGCATCTTTGTGACTTCCGTCAGCTAGTGCAACTCTCTGGGATGCCTCCATAAGCAAAGTCAGATTCCATATTTTAACTTCCACTTACTGAAACACCCATAATGCATTCCCTATATGGGTTTCATCACAGCAATCCTCCATTTAGTTCACCTATGCGTGCCGCTTTACATCTCACAATGGCACTCAGATAGGAGATGCTAGTAATAAAGTCTATAAGAGCAGATCTTCCTGACCACTTCTCTCATTAAACAGGCCTGCTCAGGACCATGAGTTGTAAACAAACTATCAGACTGGGCAACCCAGTGCAGTAACCATATAAATAGATTATTATCATATGAAATACCATAAAAATACCTGCACACTTGCCCGAAGCTGCATGCATACTGAAAAACAGCGAAGTGCACGATCATCGGACCTGGAGAACTGGGTTCGAGTCTCGGTAACGACGCCAAAACCTCCTGTGATTCTGGGAAAATCACTTAATCTCCCCGTGCCTAAAAATGAATGTGTGTCCTCATGTAACGTAACTGGTGCTATGTAAAGCGCTCTGATACCAGATTCGGTTCGGGTTTAGTTCGCGCTATATAAAAATCTGCCAAAAAAAACCCCCAAAAAAACCCCAATATAAACCTATTTTGACTTGTACTTAAATTGTTGTCTATTTACTTACTTTTATACTATCACGTAACTTCCGCTGATGTGTCTGTAAAACGTACCTTTTGTCCCGAAGTTTTGTCCTGAATTTGGACTTTCTATCCTGAATTTTTGTCCTGAATTTTTACACTTACCGTTCTGAACTTGCACCCATGCCAGTTGTTCACCCTACCAATACCAGTATGAAAAGATTTTCCTGCGAATGAAGTGAAACCTCTCTAAAAACACCCAAAGGTTACTTCTAAGCTTCAGTAGATCCAGAAACCAAGTCATTTTGAATGAGGCCATTAGCTAAAAGCAAAGGAGATATCAGACAGACTTAAAATTCTCCATGACATCAGTTGGAGATTTCCTGCCAGAAGAAGGTTGCGGCTCTCTTTGTGGGGTTGGTGTCCAAAAAAGGATGAAATAAGATAAGTTTTGAACTTTTCATGAATAGCTCTAGAAGAAAAGGGAACCAAATTAGGCTGCTAAGGGGGAATTATTAAGACCAAAAATTCTAGCATCCAAGGGCCAGAACTATACATTTGAATATTGTTGCAAAGGTAGAAAAGTGTAAAGGTCGGGCCTCTAGCTGTGGAACAAGGTAACTGGAATGGCATAGAAAAATATTCCCAGATAAAGAACCTCAGATGATGGAGATCCAACTTTCTGAAATCTCTGGAGTATCAGTCCATTAATGTTTAGCAAAGACTGCCAGGTACTTGGCTTGGAATGATATCCTGTGTTGAAGACAAAATTATCAGGAGGCCATCGCCAATTCTGCTAGAGAATTGGACAATATCTCATCACTGCACTAAATAAATCACCTTTGGGGAGGTTCATTTGCAGATGAATTGGAATTGTGCTTGGTCCTTTGTAAAAGTGGGGTTGACGAGCAGTTCTAAAAACAGTTAATGTGCAATATGGACTCTTCCACAGATCGGATTTCTGCAGTCGAAAACTGGCAAGTCTGTGCACCCTAGTCCCATGAACTTGCATGGGACTCTACGATTAGGTACATGAATTTAGCCAAGATTGTTAACCCTTAAATGAATCTATATGATCTCACCTCCACTTCAGAAAAATTTCTTAGTTGCATGATTCCAATGTCCTGCCACCCTTACTAGAGAGAGTAATGTGGCATATTATTAACATGTGATTAAAATCTTTCTTGATTGTAGTTCGTATGAGCTCTGGTATTTGCTAAATAAATTTCTAGTCATGACTTTTGCCAATGGATAACAAAACCCGAAACATTTATAATGGCAGGTACAAAGTAACACAGTCCCTTGGAATATTCTTGCACCAGAAAAAACATATGATCCAGATATATAAATAGATAACAATGGTTTCAGGAGCATGGAATATCACCAAACATCTGAAGTTAGATAGAAAGGCTTTAACCGAATTTAATGCCAATTCAATGTTGGCATTAAAATTGAAATAACCACCTGTTTCTGAGAGACAAGAGGTTTAATTACATCATCCAATCTTCTGGGAGTAGGACAATTACTTCCATCTTGAAGATAGAGTGTAAATACATTGAAGTTTTACAGGTATATCAAGGGTCAGTTTTCTTAATTTTTCTTTATGACTAAGAATAGGTTGATGACAAAATCCCCTGGATGAAGAAACTGTTGCCCTATAAAGTCCTTTCAGAAGAGATCTGAAACTTATTACAATCAGGCCTGCAGAGACAATTGGATTGGGGGAAATTCTTGAAAGCAATTTGAATACAAATCTGCGAGAAATAGTTGTACTGTTTAAAGAACCAATGCCTAGTTCCTCTGTTTATTGTGATTGGGTCCGAGACATAGCCGTTCACTTTTATGCGGGCTGTGAGGTTTGTGTAAAGCATTTTTATCCACTGCATAAACATGATCGGAAAGCCCATACGCTGAAGCACTGCATGTAAATATGTCCATTCTATAGTGTCGAATGCCTTCGCGGCATCTAGTAGGACCGCCGCTGCTTTGGTGTCAGGTGTTAGGTAATGTGATAGTGCAAAAAGGGTACGTGTATTGTGTGTCGTGGACCTTTCCGGAATAAAGCCTGATTGATCCGGTCTTATTAGCAATGGCATCAAAGGTTTTAGCCGCGCCGCAAGGACACTTGCTGTGATCTTGGTATCAACATTTATAAGTGATAGCGGCCGGTAGGAATCACAGTGCTCTGGTTCCTTCCCTGGTTTTAACAATGTGACTTAACATTGCTTCTCGCAAAGATTCTGGGAGTGTCTGCTTTTCGTGTGCCTCTCCGTACATCCCCACTAAGTGCGGAGCCAGCAGGTCTGCAAATGCCTTATAAAATTCGCTAGTAAAGCGTCTGGGCCCGGTGCTTTACCGTTAGGTAGGGCTTTAATTGTGTCAGTGATTTCTTCAACTGTAATGGGGCGAGACAAGTATGCCCTATGTGCATCTGACAGCCATGCTATTTCCACGTCTGCCATGTAGTCCAGTATATCAGTCTTTAATACGTTTAGGCTGGAGTCATACAGCCGGCCATATGTCTGTTGGAATTCGTGCAATATGCCATCTATGTCATATTTTGCTGTGTCTGTCGAGTCCTTTATCACATGCATGTGTTGTGGGGCATGTCCAGTACATATCTTCTGAGCTAGGGCCCTCCCCGGTCTACCTCCCTCTCCGTATGCCCTTGCTATTCCCCGTTTTGAAACATACTTAAGTTCATCTGTGGCATAGTCCTGATGTTCTGATAGGGTCGATTTTATCTTGCCTAATAGTTTCAAGTCCCTCGTTTGAGCGTAGCTCTGCTCTAGCTCACTGAGTTTAGTTTCCCTGATATTCAATTGTCGCCTAATGTCTTTTAGGATACCTGCATTAGTACTGGTGCACTTGCCTCGTATTGTCGCCTTAAATGCGTCCCACAGTAATCCCTGATCCTCTGTAGTTGGTGCATTAAGCTCAAAATATTCCACTATTGCTTTGTGAATGGTGTCCGTGTATGTAGGGTCGAGGAGTGCCGTGGCATTGAACCTCCAAGCAAAAGGGGGGGATTATAATGTGGCAAGTGTAAAGAGAGGAGTACCGGGCTATGATCAGATAAGGTGTGCGGCAAGTGCTTTATGGAGGAAGTCCATAGCGAGATCTCACTAGATCCTAACCAAAAGTCTATTCTCGACCAACTATTGTGCGCTGCAGTTATGGGTGTGGCTTCTAGCAGGTCTGGATTGCGTGCTCTCCAAATGTCCGTTAGTCGTAGATCAGTGATGATATCCTGTAGTTCTGCAAGTGCCTTTCTGTGTGGTTCCGTTGCGTTCGGGGAGCGGTCTAGACCATCTTTCAGTGCAATATTGAAGTCTCCCCCCCATAATATGTTTCCTACTTGAATTTCAGAGAGATTATGCCAAAGGTCAGTATAAAACCCTGGGTCGTCTGTGTTTGGGCCAGAAGTGTTTATAAGCGCTATTTTTTGGTTTCGAAGATGGCCAATCACCATGACATATCTACCCTCTGTGTCTTTTAGCACCGTGGTCATTTGAAAGTTGATCCCCTTGCGTATGATGATGCTGACCCCCCGTGCATATGAGGAGTAATTTGAGTTATATACTGCCTCAGCCCATCTTTTGCCTAGTGTGGCCGGTGCCGTGGGTGCAATATGTGTCTCCTGAAGGAAGGCTATGTCTACCTGTAACCTAGTGAAGTACGCGAATATTTGTCGGATTTTTTGGGGGTTATTCAGACCCCTGACGTTCCAGGTGATCAAGTTTAGTAGCGATGCCTTCATTCTACTAGAAAGTAAACTTCACACATCTTAACTGTACGACGTTCCTTATCTCAAGTATACTGTGATGTGCCAGTGCGTCTAGAACAAGGAAATAAACTATTGCGTTTTTGTACTGTGAGCTGAAGTTTGCAGTGCTTCTCAGGTGCAGTGATCTGTAACAAAAACATTCCCAAATATCCCCGCCCTCCCTCCTCCCACTTCAGCAACCCAACCCTGCCAAAGCCATGTCCCTGAGTAAAACAAACCATGAAACAAACTTATGGTGGGGAGCACCCTTCTAGGGGGTTCACTAGGTGCGCACGTCACCATCCACATTGTGGATGTGGACGGGTGTGTTACCATAATCAACTAACCGCGTAGCTTAGTGCTGCATACAGATGTGACTACAGTTCTTTTGCGTTGATCTATAGATCAAGATCACCCATGGCTGTCAAAAACATAATAGCAAATGGCATTGCCTTCAGGAGGCTATCCTGTCCCTCACTGTTTAGGATATAACAGTTCTAGCTTCGAGTGTCTTCTTGCCCTCCCAGTTACGTAGGGCAGTCCATATATCTGCCATGTGTGTAGCATGGGCGTGTCCTTAGCTAAATGTTCGCAGGCTCTTGAGGTGTGACCCGCCCAATTCACCAGGTCTTTCACCAGTAATTAATGCAGACAGTACCTGTGAGTTTTAGCGTTGTGGGCCCAATCACTGCCTCTGCATAGGCCATACAGTTTGTAAGGTGGCATTTGAACATACACGGGGGCTGTACGTAAAGGCAAGGCCCGTGTCATTGCCTCTACACAATCAGTGAGTAAACGTCTTTACCTGCATAAGGTCATTCAATCTTCGTCTCTCTGCTGCTCCTCCCGACCCGACGCTCGTCTACGTCTTCCTAGTGTTTTGATATATTCATGTGCCGCCTGTGGCGTGGGGAGAACCGTTGAATGTCCTGCATGAGTTACCTTCAGTTTCGCTGGATAGAGCATAGAATATTCCACTCCCAGATCCCGCAGCTTCTTCTTCGCTGATTGGTATTCTTTGCGGGCCATTTGGACAGCCATGGTATGGTCTGGATAGAACTCAAGTTTGTTTCCCTGATGTGTGATGTCTCCCTTTTTGCGAGCTCGCCTTAGGACCACATCCCTGTCCCTGTAGTTCAGCAGCCGTATTGCGCCTCCCAGTCAGCGTTGGCCGCGTGTGTCAGTGACTGCTAGTCGTTCTGCCGTGCCCATGTGCTGCTAGTGCCGTTAATCTCATGTCCAGGACATTGCAGGTTGTGGAGAAGCAATACGTAGGTTTACGCGCCGGTAGGACTCTTACCCCGCTGTGCGTGGTGAAGAGGTGTCTCGCGTTGCTCGTACCTCTGCGGACCCACTTTGCTTATCGCCGCTATCTGCGCGTTGGAGGGCCTGGAATGTTGTGCGGGGCAGCGTTATTAAAGATAGTTATCTCCAACACTGATCAGCAAGCACACACGTTTTCGGCAAGCACCCGTTGCAGTCGGATCTCGTCTTCAGCCCCCTTGCGTTCCAGCGCAGCCGCCATTTTATACGTTACCAGCGCTCCGTGGAATGCATGACATTGCACACTCACGGGCACACGCTGATTCCACTTGGAGAGAATGGTGTACAGCCCTGGCCTCCCCTGTCTCTCGTGGGCCACCTTCAAGGCTGTACTCACTCGTTTCGGAGTCCATACGGTGACTTGTCCTAGCCCGGTGTTAGTTTGCGGCCGCCGCCATTTTGGATCGTCAGCCGCATCGCGTAGTTTTCAGTCCCGTAACTTCACATTTAGTTGATTTTGGACTTTACCAGCCACGTCCAGGTGCGCCGCTTGTGTTCCGACGCCTTTCTTATGAAAAGGAGCTCATTTCGATCGGTCCAGCACTGCGATTACGGCGGCAACTTACTCCCGTCCGGCGGAGCTGCCTGAGGAGTCCGCCATCCCGCAGTGCGCCCTCTAGCGCCCCCAATCAGACTATTTTTAAATTGGCACTCCCGCAAGAGTCTCGAGAATTTCTTTTTTCCCTAAATTTCTCAAAAGCTACGGAATGGTTTTGCACCAAATCACAATCTGCGACCCAAGATCTAACTTCGGTTTAAACCATTCAGCAGTTTCTCTAGCCAGTCTTGAAGTCTCCGGAAAATGCATGGTGATTTTGCATTTTTGGACATCTCTTTTCTCAAAACTTTCCAGGAAGGAGCTGTGGTGAATGAACTTTCCTTTTGGAAACTTTTGTGAGGATTCATTAAATGGGGCCAAAGTTATTAGCAAACCAAAAAACGTTCTTTCGATGGAAAAGCAGACCGAACTATAAATAACTGGTGGCAACCGCCGCTGGGTAATATTCAGAAATTGACTGTGATAGACTTACATTGTTTTTGTAGTTTTATTTTTTT
The DNA here is from genome assembly GCF_964261635.1 of Lissotriton helveticus. Taxonomy (NCBI): domain Eukaryota; kingdom Metazoa; phylum Chordata; class Amphibia; order Caudata; family Salamandridae; genus Lissotriton; species Lissotriton helveticus. The sequence continues at coordinate 1,586,385,003 of NC_136063.1, forward strand.
TAACCTGATCAGAACTGCAGTATTTTCTCACTGTGGTTGCTTTTAAAGGACTGCAAGATTAGAAAGTATAATACGAACTCAGATCTTGTCCAAGAATCTCAAAATGGTTAGGATAAAGCATGGTGGTTTAAGAGGACTACTCTAAACACTTTGAAATCTCATCGTAAGTGTTAAAGGTTTGCCCCGAAGTGGGGATTTGGAAGAAAGCTAAAGAAGTTTCTTAAGCATATTGAATATATATATATATATATATTATGGACACATTCAATAGGGAATACCCGCCGGTTGCACACATCAAACGGAAGGATGGATTGAGCCAAGTTATTACCACTGAGGTATGCGGGAGGCGCTGCCACTGTTCCTGAGGAGTTATACGGGCCGGTGTCATTTGGCCTTTCATGTGTGCAACTAAGGTTTGCAGGATATTATTTCCTGCACGGTCGGATTATGGGGGACTGAGAATCAGCTGGACGCCCACTGTTTAGTATGACCGTGGGCACTTGGGATAGCGGAGTGCGCAAGGAAAGAAAAGACCGCAAAAAGCCAAGTCATCTAACACTAATGGAAACGATATTGAGAACAGTGACTTCTCGGGTGAACCAATGAGCAAACACATGGAATGATGGGACTTGAGTCCGATAACCATTGATCACTGAGCCAAAGGAGAGACATTCAAACACGACTGAATTACAAGCAAACATGCTGAGAAACGTAAAAGAAATGTTGTCATAATATCCGGAGGCCGAGGCAAAGAAAGACAAAAGCGGAAGATTAAGGAAGTTTAATCTAGGAAGATCGCTGTGAAATTCACCTGAGAGTCCTTCCTCACTTTTTGGCAAAGAAATGTATATATGGACCTTGCTCACCTGCTCTCTCAAGGGGGCGTATGATTAAGACTGATGAAGTCGAAACCGGTAACGCTGTGCCTGCTGAAATAAATATGTGTCCTCTGATGTCCGACTGGCGGGCTTGTTTTCTGCGCCGAAGGAGGCTGGAAAAATTGGTTACATATATATATATATATATATATATATATATATATATATATATATATATATATATATATATATATATATATATTTTCACACGATCAGGAAGCACAATGAGGAATGCCTCAGGAAGCTTGACGTAAAAAGTTCATTTATTTTGCGCTCGAACACTTGCCAATAGCCCCCAAACACGAAACCACAGGCTCCTCGATATAGATGCTCTGCCAGACGCGTTTCAGGATACCAAGTCCTTTCTTCAGTGGCATAGACGGAAGTGACAACAACGCAATGATTATTTCAATTTCAATTACCTGCCCGTATGGGCGTGGCATGTCCCAATGTCTCATGGTTTTTGTAGTTTATGTAGTTTATGTCCCAAGTGCAGTTTGAGCCTGGAAACAACAGAAGGAAGCGGTGCAGGTTGCAATTCAGGACTGGAACCTGCGCAAAGTTCACCCTTGAACACTAAAAAGCAGAGCAGCCACAACGCTGAACTCAGAGCATCGACCCACTGTTTTTTTTTTATTTGCATTAAATTTCGGCAGTGAACATCGCACCCACTTGGGTCATAAACTACAAAAACCATGAGACATTGGGACATGCCACGCCCATACGGGCAGGTAATTGAAATTGAAATAATCATTGCGTTGTTGTCACTTCCGTCTATGCCACTGAAGAAAGGACTTGGTATCCTGAAACGCGTCTGGCAGAGCATCTAGATCGAGGAGCCTGTGGTTTCGTGTTTGGGGGCTATTGGCAAAAATGAACTTTTTACGTCAAGCTTCCGGAGGCATTCCTCATTGTGCTTCCTGATCGTGTGAAATATATATATATATATATATATATATATGTATATATATATATATATATATATATATATATATATATATATATATATATATATATATATATATATCACCAAACACCCAGATCTAGTTTCTGGGAGAAAAAAATATTTTGAGGGAAATTTACATGAAGGTGAATGTGCTTGAGAGAGAGAACTTGTTTCTCAACAAACATGAAACAAAATATGCTATAATAGTGCAAATAAAACCTTTGCAGAGTAAGATTAAAACAATTGACTTTTTACCAACAATAATTAAATCTGTTTTCCCATTTCATTGAATTAGGATAGGACAGAATTTATAGAGCTCACTAAAACCCGAAGGTGCCAAACCGCTAAAGTAGAAGAGAAAAATCATCAAGAGCAACACAGCTAAGAATCAGGATACTGAAAAGCAAAAAAGCCAGGTTTTCAGCTGTTTTTTGAAGGGCACAAGAGAATCTGCTTCTGAGATATAGGTGGGCAGAGTGTTCCACAGTTTGGCGGCAGCCACTGAAAAAGAGCGTCCACCCAATCTAGTCTTCCGAAATATGTGGATCCTGAGTTTTTTTACAGCCTGAGGAAACAAGTAGTCTGCCAGGAATATACTAATGAAAGAGTTCATTCATTTGGGAAACATAGGGCCTTGAAAGAAATTCGCCTCCTGATCGGGAGCCAATGAAGGAAATAAATCCCTTCTCTGACAGAGTGCTGTTTGGATATGTTCAAAATAATACGGACTGAAGTGTTCTGTACATCCTGAAGTTTGTTCAGTTTGTTCAGAGAGGAGCTATTGATGTTAAGGTAAAGTGCATTGCAGCAGTCCAACCGTGAAGTGACAAGGGCAATAATAACTGTCTGGTGAAGTTCTGATGGAATGGAAGTGAAGATCTTTTACAGGGTCCTGATGATGTAGAAACAAGTGCTAGTAATGTGACTGACCTGTGCATCGACACTTAGACTGTTATCAAAGATGACCCCAAGGTGTTTTGCTAACTTGACAGGGGTGGGGAGGGATCCGCAGACATCTGGCCACTATGTGTTGGACCATAAGGAATCTTGAGAGCCAAACACAAGCACTTCATCATATATGGGTCTACTGTTTTCAGATTCCGACCTGGTTGTATTGAGTTGGTAACCTTGATGCTCTTTTTGCCTGTGCATGATTTAATTTCATCCAATGTCTCTGGCAGGACTCCTCTGTCAAATACTTTCTTCAAGTCCTTAAAGGAATGTGTGTATATATATATATATATATATATATATATATATATATATATATATATATATATATATATCTCCCACACTTCCAAACACCAGCCGGTTGCACTCGTGGGCGGGTGCACGCCAAACGGGGGTGTGCCCGTTACACAATGTTCGTCACACGCATTCCAGGATAATACAATCCATAAAGAAAAGCAGCACTCGCAGGGGGTTGTTCCAACCAATTTATTCGAGGTGGAACAAACAGCAACGACGCGTTTCGCCGTAGGGCTTTGTCAAGTTATGAGAGAAGCAAGGACAACAAACATTTAATACTTATCAGAATGTCATGAAAAGCAAAGACGGACTGCATATTTTTAGATAAAACGGCAGCCATCTTAGAACGTCTATACATTCAATGCAATGCGCATATATTATTACACAAAAGCAATTTTATAACTGTGTCATTAACGACACATGGATCCCAATGTCCACATGAAATATAGCCCTGTATGGGCAAAAACGATCCTACTGACATCCTGAATGAAAATAAAGGCTGATGTAAAGTAGCACCCCAGTAGGAGAATAGATCTTATAAGAAACATGCTATACCCCTCAAAGTGAAATCACAGCGAATACGAGCAAAAATGCTTATAGGGTAAAAAAGCATATATACTCTCCAATTTTACAAAAATATTGCCCACCGATGGGCTATTCATGGGTGCAATGCCTACAAAATGACAAGTCCAATGCCATCTCCGCAAACAACATCTGTTAGCCAAATTGCATATTCAAATATTCAAAATTAAAGAAAACAGTCACAGTTACGGATTCAAAGAATCCAATAAATCATCATATGGAAGGAAGGCACAAGCATATAATGAAAACATGATGGTCACCAATTTAACAAAAGAATACAAACAGACACGTTGCTCAGATGTAATTATACTAAACCTATCCCAAATGTACTGATAGCTCTTCATGCATATTCAAACCCCTCGGAATCTTGGTCTGTAGGTCGATTATGTACCTGGATTCCAGGCGTCTGAGCTTTAGAAGGCGATCCCCTCCTCTAATGCTAACTGGTACACTATCGAGACAGATGTACGACAACAGATCCCTGTTGCTATTATGCATCTTCTCGAAATGCCTTGCCACAGGGTAAGATTCATCTTTCTTGGCAATAGCACGCATGTGCTCTAATATTCTCAGTTTTACAGCATTGGTGGTACTGCCAATATATTTTAAACCACACGGGCAAGTGAGGCAGTAAATTGCGAAGGGGGTAGAACATGTCAAAAATTTCAAAATCTTTTTCAGTGTAGCCAGACCTGGTATCTTAAAAGTAAGCGTCCGCTTACTATACTTACAGGCCTTACACCGACCACCAGGCATTTTAGGGGTGATAGCAGGGGGAGAGTAATGACTGGAGACTAAATTATCCTTAAGGGATTTAGCCTTCCTATAAGTGACCAATGGATTGGTCGGCAGGTCAGTTTTGATGACATTGTCCGACAAAAGAATATTCCAATTCTTTTTCAAGATTTTCTTGATCTGACCAGCATTACGCGAGAAAGTTGTAATGAGACGAAATGCCCCGTTTTTTGATGGTTTGGTATGTTTGGGTTGTAACAAATCTTTCCGCTTAATTTTTTTAACTCTCTCCAAAGCACGTGTCAAAACCCCATTATTATATCCTCTTCTTTTGAATCTTTGAAGACTAGCAGCCGCTGCCATTTCAAAATCAGTATCGTTGGAATTGTTTCGCCTCAACCTTAAAAGTTCTCCATAAGGGATACTTTCAATTAGTTGGCGTGGATGACTGCTGGTCGCATAAAGAGTGGAATTTCCTGCAGTCTTTTTCCTGAACAATTTAGTCTGTAAGGAACCATCCTCATCAACATACACAGTAAGGTCAAGGTAATTGACAGCAGTCTTACTAATCTCACCTGAGAACTTCAGATTTTTGTCATTGTTATTGAGTACCTCAACAAACACATTAGCAGTTTCCATCGAGCAATTTAAAATGATAAACAAATCATCTATATAACGATGCCATCCTATAGTTATGTTGGCCCATTCCTCATTGTGACACCAAGGTGCCTGTTCTTCCCAATGGCCTACAAACAGATTGGCAAAGCTCAGAGCCGAGCAAGCTCCCATAGCCACTCCAGACGTCTGCTTATACAACTGATTGCTGAAAAGAAAGATGTTATTATTCAAGACAAAATTCATGAATTCCATCAGCATTTTATTATGCTCGTAGAAACAAACAGGACGTTTCTCCAAAAAATTGGCCATAGCTCTAAGTCCATCGCCATGAGCTATACAGGTGTATAGACTGGCGATGTCGAGAACCATCATGCAATAAGTGTCCTTCCAAATGACTGAATCAATAATGGACAAAAAATGTTTGGTATCTCGCAGATAGGATGGCAGAGACATAACCAAAGGTGAAAGGAATGAGTCAACATAAATCGAAAGGTTCTCAGTAAGACTTCCATTAGAGGCCACAATAGGCCTACCTGGTGGATTATGTAAGTCTTTGTGAACCTTAGGAAGGTAGTAAAATGTTGGAATTACAGGGCTGAGACAACGTAAATACAGATATTCATCGGTACTAAGCATATTGACTTTATACCACTTGGCTATCATGTCGTGGTAATCTACCACGCTTTGGTTGTACACTTTGTTGTCCACAAGCCTATAGGTGTTGACATCACCCAGTAGGCGAAGAGCCTCAGTTTCGTATTGTGTAGTGGTAAGGAGGACAATATTGCCTCCCTTATCGGAGGGTTTATACACCAGATCGGAGTTTTTACATAAAGTCTGTAATGCATTCTGTTGATGTTTGGTCAAATTCTCACCAGAGAACGCATACGACTTCGATTTTCTTAGTCTCGAAAGATCCATCAAAACTGCATCAGAGAAAGTATCTATAGCATCTGAGCCCATAATAGGCATGAATGTAGAGGCCGGTTTGAACATGCTGCCCCCACTTTTCTGTTGTATATCCAGATGCATCAATGTTTGAGTATTGGTGATATTGCCATCTTCACCTCTGTTGATTTCCTGATGTAAACCTTCTATGGCACATAGGCCACCCAAATCCCGGCATCTCAAACCATCTCCTTCATGGTTCACAGAAGGCATGGAGTTGGCACTGTGAGACTTGAGTTTGAAGAATTTGTGCAGTTTTAATTTCCTCGTGAATTTAAAAACGTCGATTCTGGTTTGCGCAAAGTCAAAGTTCTTACATGGACAGAAGGATAAGCCCAATTTTAAGATTGAATTCTCTTCCTCACTCAATGTTTTATTGGTCAAGTTAATGACGGACAGATTATCTTTTTCTACAGGAACATCTCTTATGTCTTCTTCCGATAGAAGTTCTTCTTGCTCCGTGTAACGGGTGGGGAACCTAATGGATTTCTTCCCACCGCCGCCGCGCCTCGTCTTCCTCTTGCTCCTGCATTGTCCGGGGGTTTGCCCCTGCCTCCCTCTAGTTGTTGGTTGCGCATGACTTGGAACTCCCTGTGAAAAGAAGGAGCTTCAACGCTTCCATCATCGCTTATCACATCATCTGCGTTGACGTCTGATTCGGAGGTCACGGGCTCTACAGAGGTAGGTGCAATTATCTTTTGCTTCAGTTGTTTCCTTGTATGATCATATTTTTTTGCAAAAGTTAACACCCTACCCATTTGATAATCGTTCTCATCCCTCTCAAATTTTTCTTCCTTGCGCTGTTTTATTTTTTGTTCGTATTTTTTGAGACGTTTTTTGATTTGTTCACGTTTTCCCCCAAGAGTAACCTGGTCTTCCTCCTTGAGTAATTCCTCTTCCAATTCTTTGATTTGTGTCAAGGCCTTCTCCCTATCACTCCAGGCAAAGCGTACTAGTATCCTTAGACTCCCTTTGCAGGATGCTGCGGTGTGCTCCGCCCAAGCATCCAGCAACTCCGGGTCAGGATTTTCGTACGCGGGGATAGTATATATCCTTAATCCCCTGGGGACACGGTCAACGTCTATATAATTTTGCAGTGATGTGGCCTCCCACCACTTTCTAATTTCACGCTCATATAGACGTTCTAGTGTATTTAATTTGGTGTTCATGGAGGTGCCGCCCCCACTAGCCTGACTAGTGCCTGCTTTTTGAGTCCCATTAGATTTTTTCTTATTCTTGAACATCCCTTGTTCGGCCTCTCTTCTCTCCGCCTCACAAAACATGGTTAGTGGTAGCGCAGCCGCAACTACCAGAACTACCAGAAATCAAACTTGCCGTATTCCCCCTTCGCTCTGAGTCACTGTCTATGCGCAAAAGAAGTCTTAAATGCGCTCACCGCGCCTTACCAGCAGAAAATCAGTGCCCAATCTTTGAATGAAATTCACCCGGCAACTCCTCCTGGTCAAGGCAATGCGGAATTCCTTCGACAGACTCTGAAGTTCTCAGGTGAGATTAGTAAGACTGCTGTCAATTACCTTGACCTTACTGTGTATGTTGATGAGGATGGTTCCTTACAGACTAAATTGTTCAGGAAAAAGACTGCAGGAAATTCCACTCTTTATGCGACCAGCAGTCATCCACGCCAACTAATTGAAAGTATCCCTTATGGAGAACTTTTAAGGTTGAGGCGAAACAATTCCAACGATACTGATTTTGAAATGGCAGCGGCTGCTAGCCTTCAAAGATTCAAAAGAAGAGGATATAATAATGGGGTTTTGACACGTGCTTTGGAGAGAGTTAAAAAAAATTAAGCGGAAAGATTTGTTACAACCCAAACATACCAAACCATCAAAAAACGGAGCATTTCGTCTCATTACAACTTTATCGCGTAATGCTGGTCAGATCAAGAAAATCTTGAAAAAGAATTGGAATATTCTTTTGTCGGACAATGTCATCAAAACTGACCTGCCGACCAATCCATTGGTCACTTATAGGAAGGCTAAATCCCTTAAGGATCATTTAGTCTCCAGTCATTACTCTCCCCCTGCTATCACCCCTAAAATGCCTGTTCTCAGCGGTTTTTACCCCTGTGGTCGGTGTAAGGCCTGTAAGTATAGTAAGCGGACGCTTACTTTTAAGATACCAGGTCTGGCTACACCGAAAAAGATTTTGACATTTTTGACATGTTCTACCCCCTTCGCAATTTACTGCCTCACTTGCCCGTGTGGTTTAAAATATATTGGCAGTACCACCAATGCTGTAAAACTGAGAATATTAGAGCACATGCGTGCTATTGCCAAGAAAGATGAATCTTACCCTGTGGCAAGGCATTTCGAGAAGATGCATAATAGCAACAGGGATCTGTTGTCGTACATCTGTCTCGATAGTGTACCAGTTAGCATTAGAGGAGGGGATCGCCTTCTAAAGCTCAGACGCCTGGAATCCAGGTACATAATCGACCTACAGACCAAGATTCCGAGGGGTTTGAATATGCATGAAGAGCTATCAGTACATTTGGGATAGGTTTAGTATAATTACATCTGAGCAACGTGTCTGTTTGTATTCTTTTGTTAAATTGGTGACCATCATGTTTTCATTATATGCTTGTGCCTTCCTTCCATATGATGATTTATTGGATTCTTTGAATCCGTAACTGTGACTGTTTTCTTTAATTTTGAATATTTGAATATGCAATTTGGCTAACAGATGTTGTTTGCGGAGATGGCATTGGACTTGTCATTTTGTAGGCATTGCACCCATGAATAGCCCATCGGTGGGCTATATTTTTGTAAAATTGGAGAGTATATATGCTTTTTTACCCTATAAGCATTTTTGCTCGTATTCGCTGTGATTTCACTTTGAGGGGTATAGCATGTTTCTTATAAGATCTATTCTCCTACTGGGGTGCTACTTTACATCAGCCTTTATTTTCATTCAGGATGTCAGTAGGATCGTTTTTGCCCATACAGGGCTATATTTCATGTGGACATTGGGATCCATGTGTCGTTAATGACACAGTTATAAAATTGCTTTTGTGTAATAATATATGCGCATTGCATTGAATGTATAGACGTTCTAAGATGGCTGCCGTTTTATCTAAAAATATGCAGTCCGTCTTTGCTTTTCATGACATTCTGATAAGTATTAAATGTTTGTTGTCCTTGCTTCTCTCATAACTTGACAAAGCCCTACGGCGAAACGCGTCGTTGCTGTTTGTTCCACCTCGAATAAATTGGTTGGAACAACCCCCTGCGAGTGCTGCTTTTCTTTATGGATTGTATTATCCTGGAATGCGTGTGACGAACATATATATATATATATATATATATCAGAAATGCCGCTTTCAAATTGCGCTGCACCGATTCTCGCCAGCCAACAAAAGAAACTCGGACCAGATGGGCTCCTGCTTTTCCTTTTATTGCAGAGATATATATATATATATATATATATATATATATATATATATATATATATATATATATATATATATATATATATATATATATATATATATATATCTCCCCTACTGGCGGTCGCCGGTAGGTAGTTCTAGTTAGGACCTATTACCCATAGGAAATCCGCAACATTCTACTTGGAATAACTGTGGCGCCGGTTGATGAATCTGTATGAAATTTTCCAAAATGTTGGCCAGCTCAGTTCTGCTCCTTCCCTGAAAGTCTGGGGGCGATTGGTTATGCGGGGGCTGAGAAAAAAGGGGGTCCCAAAACACATTTTACCCATGCAATTTTCCATAGGACCTTTAGCCGCAGCTACAGCCCAAACTGCTGAATGGAATTACACCAAATTTGCCAAAGGGGTAGTCCTTGGTTCAGACTCGTGCCTTTTGCTTATTTGGTGTAAATCTGTTCAGTAGTTTCTGAGAAAATTAAATTTAAAAGTACATATATATCTATGGGCGCGGTGGATCCGCGGATCCTGGGCGCGGTGGATCAGAGGATCCTGCGCGCATTGTCATCATACCATAAGCGCACCCTCCCGATTACGCGCTGAATGCTAATTGGCTGTCAAGTGGTTGTCAACATTCGAAACTAGAAACTTATGGTAGCCATTTTATGCCTCGATAGAAGCGAGGCTGAAGAAGTCTGTGAAATATGTGTGCAAAACGCGAAAATGGGGGCAGGGTAGACACACCCTGACCTCCTAGACCTGCTCAGGGGGTCCCAAAACGACCCCCAGGGACAAAATAATTTTTATTTTATTTTTTAAATCACGGGATGAGCGTAGGATCCATGCATTCGATAAAAAATAAAAAAAGGAAACGCAGTCTCCCGCGCTAAATATTTTAATTTGCCCCCAGGGGGACCAAATCCCGGGGGTATTTTTTTTAAACAATAGTGGGGGAGGTCCAAATCCCCCCCACACTGCCCCGGGGACCACCCCCCGGGGCTGTATTTTAATATATGTGTGGGGGCTCACAATGCCCCCCTGCAGCCCCGGGGACCGCCACTCCCCGGGGCTTCTAAAAAATGTGGGAGGGGGCCATGTGGCCCCCCCTCCTGGATCCCAAGATGGTCCTGGGGACCGCCACACCCAGGGCCGGCACCTGCAGTGTCCCTGGGTGCCCAACCCCGGGACACTGCTATTTGCAATGGCAGGGCAGCTCCCACACTGTCATTGCAAACGGCTTTTCCATTTTGGAAGAGATAGCAGGAAACCTGCTCTCTCTTCCAAATAGGAAAGCAGATTGTTTTTCCTCAGGGGGAGCAGCATGTTAGCTGCGCCCCCTGAGGAAAAGCAATGCCGGCTCCTGAAGGACGCGGGGAGCCGGCTGGGACCGTGGGGGCATTGGGGCTCCCCCCACGGTCCTCAAGATACTATATAAGCCTTGGGTCCCCGGGTATAGTAAAAATTACTGATAGAGGCTAATTTATTTTTTAACGGTAAAATTAGGAGTCGCGCACGCAGCACGGCTTCTAACCCATAGGGTGCGCAACTCCAGCGCGTGCGGTGCACGACTTGCACGCATTGGCTGCACGACTCCTGAACAAAAAATAAATAATATTTTTAAATATACATCAAGCTTATGTGTTTAGTTGTTAGGTGGCTCTGAAAAGAGCCCCTGTGTTTATTGAAAGATTTTAGTACCTTTAAGTACTAATGCAGAGTCTAAAGTTCAAGAGGAAGGCTCTGTTCCCCTCATCTGTAAAATATACACCATCTCTCCTATAGATGTCATCCATATTGAAACGCAGATTGTTGTGGTAAATGGACCTCATTCTATAGTCTCGGGGGAAAAGCAGAAACAGATTTATTCACGTTTCCTAGCTTTCTCAATCTGTGGACAAAATTGATTGGACCAGTTCCATTTCTGCCTTTGGCACATGTTAGAATAGACAAAGGCAGTTTGGGGGAAAAGTGACATCAGTTCTCCAAAGTTGTCCTTCATAAGCATTTCCAGATCTACCCCAGTCAAAGTGCCTAGGTCATTGCCACCACAGTGCACAATTATGACATCAGGGTGTTGGAGATGCAAAAAGGATTTCACCAATGGCATTAATTGGTGCCACTTTAACCCTCTCTGTCCAATCCATTTAATGTCTACATTTGGTAAACCTAGGCCTTTGTGAATTCCTTTGTGTTCTGTGTACCTTTGGCTCCAGAAACTATAGCGGTGTCCCACAATCCACACTCTAAGCATCTTGAAGGGAAGTCTGGATGCACTCAGATGGTCTCTGTAAAGGAAGTGGCAGTTTGAAAACTAAGATTTTTATAAAATGGTGGATAACATGCAGTGTTGAAAAAAGAAAAGAAATCATTGGTTGTTTGACAACATTCTACACTGAAAACTAGGGTGCATGTGTCTGTTTTTTAATTGCATGATTCTTATTGGTTAACAAATAGTGATTGAAAAGAACAATACATAGGATAAGCTGGTATATTGAGACATCAAGCACACTTGCTGTTTTGATTAGCAACATTGTGTGATGAACTTCTGACCTTTGTGCTCAGTGAAGTGTTCCATGAAGTGTTTCTATGGTAACAGGCAGAAGGCAGAATGGGGGTAGGGTTGAAATTATGTCATTTGGAAAGGATTGAAATGTGTAACCAATAGAAATGTGTGTTTGCTTTTGAATTAATGAGGGAAGCAATGTGATTTGATGTGAAGGTGTATATGTGTTGAAAATGAGAGGGAAACTGCCATTTTCGGTTCTGGTGAGAGGTGCTGAAAACAGAGATTCTGTATAACAAAATCTGCTGTGTGACTGATATACTTAATCTACAAAACAATTTGAAAGGTGAGTTATTTATTTGTGCGGTAATATATGTGGTGCATTTTGATTTTAATCAGACTAATGTGTTTGTCCTGCTAAAGTGTAGGGAATATTTTTTTTTCCTCTAGAATTTTATTGTGACTGTGTGTGCATTTAAAAAGCATTCTGAGATAAGCATTTGTGTATTTTATGTGCTTGCAGACAGTTAACTATGCTGTTCTCATGTTTTGGTAGAATTAGAAACCAGTTATTTTTTATTTATTTGCAAAAATGGCTCAAGTTTCTACATTAAATGCAATATTCATTCTAGACCATGAAATGTGTTTTGGTAAAATGCAATGGATAGTGTTGGTTGTATAGAGTCTCACAGTGAGTCGTGTGTGCATTTAGGAATCATTCTGATAGAAGCACTCTATACTAATGTATAGTAGAACATTTTGTGCAATGTGTAGAGTCACCTAAAGTCTTGTTGAGTGGTAAATGTGTTTTGGTAAAATGCAAGGGATAGAGTTGCATCACATAGCGAGACTGTGCATTTAGGAATCACTCGGAGAGAAGCATTTTGGTAGTTCATGTGTTTACCTACATGTAATTGGTTACAAACGTACTGTGTTCTCACATTTTGGTAGAATTAGAAAATAGTCATTGGTTATGTGTTTCCAAAATGAGTTTAGTATTAAAAGTAAAATGCAGTTCTGAAATATATGGAATGCATGCTTGATGTTTTTGCAGACAAATATGTAAATGTAGTCTTGCATTGACAACTCCCAGTATGATTCCCTACACTATCCAAACACCACTGTAAACCCTTAATCTACCTCCAGTATGACCACCTACACTACTCATTCACCACTTAACTATCCAAAACCTTAAATCTACTCCAGTACAATCTCCTACACTACCCAAATGCTATTCTATTTCCTGGAACACTACCTTATCATGACCCCCTACACTACACAAACACCACTGCACTACTTAAACCCTAAACACCATCCCTAGCATGATCCCCTACAGTACATAAACACCACTGCACTATGCTAGAGCACTAACCCAGCATGACTCCCTACACTACCTTCACACCACTTCCCTACCTTAAATCTATCACAGCAGGAGCTCTTACACTACACAAAGACCACTATACTACCCTACTACAGCATTTATAAGAAATATTGTTATTAGTCTAGAATCACACTGAGTCAGGGTCCTTTTGGGGAAATTGAGAGACAATGGTTATGTTAGTTTATGTGTTTGCAGACATATAAATACATGTACTCTTGCAGTGACACTGTCAGTAGCATGATTCCCTACACTACACAAAGACAAGTGCACTACCCTAAGCTTTTAATCTACCTTCAGCATGATCACCTACACTAGCCATTCACTACTGCAGTATCCTTAACCATAAAACACTACTGTAGCATGACTACCACATTACTCAAACACCATTGCACTACCCTAAACCTTAAATCTACTGCAGCACAACCTCCTACACTAACATCACTTTATTTTCTAGAACACTACCTTACCACGAGCCCCTACACTTCACAAACAGTACTGTACTAAGTTAATCCCTAAAACGCTATCCCTACCATGATCCCCTACAAATACATAAACACCACAGCACTATGCTACAACACTACTCTAGCATGACTCTTTATACTACCTAAACACCATTTCACAACTCTAAACATTAAATCTACCCCAGCACAACCTGCTACACTATCCAAACACCACTGCACTGCTGTAAACCCTTAATCTACCTCCAGTATGACTACCCACACTACCCATTCACCACTTTACTACTGTAAACCTTAAATCTACCCCAGCACAATCTCCTACACTACCCAAACACCATTTTATTTCCTATAACACTAGACTACACAACTACACAAACACCACTGCAATACCTTAAACCCTAAAACACTATCCCGAGCATGATCTCCTACAGTACATAAACACCAATGCACTTTGCTAAAACACTACCCCAGCATGACTACCTACACACCATTTCACTACCCTAAAGCTTAAATCTATCACAGCAGGACTCCTTACACTACCCAAAGACCACTATACTTCCCTACTACTGCATTTATAAGAAATATTGTTATTTGTCTAGAATCACACTGAGTCAGGGTCCATTTGTGGAAATTGAGAGACAATGATTTGGTTGGTTTATGTGTTTGAAAATATATAAATATATGTACTCTTGCAGTGACAACATCCCTAGCATGATTCCCTACAGTACACAAAGACCAGTGCACTACCCTAAAGCCTTAATCTACCTCCAGCACAATCACCTACACTACCCATTTACTATTGTAGTACCCTAAACCCTAAAACACTTCTCCAGCACGAATGCCTACACTACTCAAACAGCATTGCACTACCCTAAACCACTACCCAAGGATGACCTCCTACACTACTCAAACACCACTGTACTACCCTAGAACAGAACTCCGCAACGACCCCCTACACTACACAAACACCACAGCAGTACTGTAAACTCTAAATCTGTACTGTTGGTAAACGATAGTGACTGTTTATGTACGATATAGTAATCTATTTACTAAAGTAAAAGTGAAGCAATCATGAATTCACTGAGTGTCTCTCCTTATAGTATTGTGATCATTTTAATAATATGCATGTGCTCATAAAGTGCCTCAGCTTTTAGTTGTATGGAGTGCTTCAAAGTGGTATGTACTATGTATGTATTGCTGTTACCAACTTTACAGTTGTGATTCAGGCCTAAAAAATCTTAGTTACAATTTATATGGAATGTGTTTGTATAGTAATAAAAAAGTATCATTTTAAAGTTATTAATAAATATTTATGATTATTCTTTACAGATACGGTTTATTATCATTAAAAAAAGTTATCATACCAGAGAAAAAAAAAAGAAGAAGAAAAGCTCAGAAGAAGGATACTTACTTGAAAAAGAGTCAACCACAAGTATTGGAAGACCAACATAATCTGTCTAAAAAGAGAAACATTTCTGGTAAGACCACAAATGATTTTATAAAAAATATTACTAGATACAGAAATCAAAATGGTAATGTTGAAAGCAGTGAAAATGTTCCAAACACAGAAACAAGTGCAGAGATTAGGAAAGGGAAAAAAGGCACTGTTCATACAAAGGATACAACTTCTAGTAAAAGAAAAGAAAATCAATATAAAGAAATAGTAGTCCATGATTTACTGAAAGAAATGTAGAAAGAGAACACTATTTTATAAAAAGAAGCATATTGAATCCATTGTTGAAAAGGCTTTTGAAGTAAATAGATTATTGATTTTAGTATTAAAGAGAATTCGATCACTAGATAAACCAATTCATTTAATGAAGGCCAAAAGTAAGAGGAAAAGAGTAATTGGTAAAAGTAATTTTTGTGATTTTTTTTTTAGGGCAATGAAAACATAGTTCAAGTTCTGAGCCTTTTTTTAATGAAGAGAGTTATTTACAGAGCAATAATTTGTTGAAGCAGTTGACACCAGTGGTCGAGCTTATGAGGTTAGAGATGGTTGTCCAATTGACAAAGAGCAAATAGTTCCAAGAAATGCAGAAGAAGTGATAGCTGATGAAGTTCTAGGCAGACGTCCTAAAGCCCCAGTGTACACTTGGGATTGTAGTAGTATTTGTAGTGTACGACAAGAATCTATTGATAAATTACGCCATTTCTTACAAGCATATTGTAAAAAAAGTGTTAAACAAAAGATGAAGCTGTTGCAAGGACTAGACCCTTGCAGAGTGAGAAAACATACTGGTTTGCAAGGCCATTCTCTTGCTGGTCTTTCTAGCAAAGTATGTCAAAGTGTTTTTCATCATTTCAGGATGCTGGCAGAACATCATACTCAAATGCAGAAATTAGTGATTAGATTGGATTATGCAAAAAGTCCAGTACTAAAGTTACAGGAGTTGAACAGTGCTCTTTTGCCAGGGTCAGTATCAGATGTGAAAAAGGTTTGTGATGATATTGAGTTTTGTTACTTTGGTCCTGAAGATGCGAGTGAAGAAACTCAGACATTAATAGAAGAAAATGTTGCAGAGAATGTTGAACATAGTAAAATTTTGAAAATGAGATTACAAAGTTTAAGGTGATTTCAGATGAAAGGCCAAATTTTTCTTGTATTTGTTGTCGCCGAACTCACTACAAAAATCAGACTAGGAGTGTTGACCTGTATTTAAAAAGTGAAAAAGAAAATGGTACATAGAAAGAATTTGCAACTTATGTGTTGGTAAAGAATTGTTTTGATTTGGGTTCTGATCAACATATTTGTAAATATTGTTATAACAAATTAGATGAGAATAAAATGCTTGCTAGAGCTGTTCATAATAATCTAGAGTTGGTTGTTATTCCTCCAGAATTGATAGATTTAAACACCTATGAGTCTTTTCTTATTCAATGTGTGCACCCGTTTCAGGCTATTGTTCGTATGGAGCCTAAAACAGGTAATTTGCCGCCTTCAGATTTAAAAAGAGGATTAAAAGGAAGAGTTGTGTGTATCTACTGTTAGATTTAAAAGAAAAATATTGAAACTATTGGTGTAGAGAGTGTAGAAAGTGAACCACTAGTTATTCTTGTTAATGGTGTGCCGACTAAGAATTAGAAAATCTGGCAGGAGTTAGTGGATGTTAGGAAAGTGCAAAAGGCAACATTGTATTTGATAAAGAACAATACATACTATAAGGATGTTTATATGGGAAAAGAAGAAATAGTTCAGAAGATATCGAAACGTCAAGTGGACAAATTGTAGAAGTGGATATTTTAAGATGTGAAGAAATCTATGAACATTACAGTGTGCATCAACTTCATTCAAATGAAGTGATGGGGAACTCTATTGATTTGTTCCAAATGAAAAAAGCAAAAGGAACTCCCATGAGTGTATGGGAAGAGAGCTTGGAAGCTCGTTGTTTTCCACAGTTGTTCCCAACTGGAAAAGGAGAACAATATGATTAACGTCCTGTGCAGATTCCTGCATCTGAATATCGGACAACAAGATTATATGCAGAAGATCCAAGATTTCGACAATGTATCTGTTAGACCTGTCTGCCCTTTGGGTGGTCCCTCCTGTCATTTATTTATTTTTTTGTTCCCTTTTTGCCTCCTAGCCTTTCATTTTTGATGTCCACTGGAATTTTTCAGATGTTGACCTAGGGGTTAGGTGCTCCTTACCCCTATAGTTTTTTTCCCTTGCCTCAGGTGCCACAGGAACCACAAAATGGTGGCTTGCAACTGCCACCTATCTGGCTACCTCAGGATTCAGGTCCATAGGACAGTATGAGGGTTTCCAGAACCTTCTGGACTCCTCTGGACATTCTGGGGTCAGCCTATATAAGGAGGAATGTTGGGCAGCCATTTTGAGGTGTTGTGTGAGAAGAGCTGAGAGAAGTGACACTGAGGTCAGGAGCGAGCTGGAGTCCAGGCTGAGGAGTGAGGAGGTGGGCGCGCAGAAGAAGAAGAGCTGATAGCCTCTGGGGGCTGCTTCCTCTTCATTGGCTGATACCCCCCTCATCCCATGATCTGTCCCGGCAGAGCTGTGTTCTCACGTTATTTTGGAGGTATCTGAGAAGAGTGTCCTTTCACCCCCAGCAAGGAACGCTGGTCGAGACTTAAGTGAAGGTAACAAATAAGTGTGGCTGGGACTACCTTATAATTGGGGCAATCGCAAGAGAACGCCCGTGAAATTAATCCCCTTCTTGGTGGTTCCTAGTGGCAGGGCACTGAGACTCCCCTCCGCGACTGCGAGCATAGTCGGAGTCTGCCCCCCCTCCATCTTTTACTCATTGTGGCAGTACCTTACTGGAACCGGCCTGTGTTCGCAGCGGTGGCCGTTTCCCTACACCGGAGTAATACAACACGGCCGAGCCGTCAGGGCTCCTGTGAGGTGGGGGCGCGGCGCTGAAGAGTTGCACGGCGCTGAAGAGTTCTGAACGGCAGCGCCACCCAGCCATAGCTACAGCCAAGGTAACCGAGGGCAGGCTGAAAGGCGGAGCGGGCGTGACCTGTTCCCCGTCTGTGCGACACCTGCCGGTCAGGGGAAGTCCTGGTGTGAAAGCCGACCCGGCACCGTAAAAGTAATCAGACCCGGAAGGGGAGGGCAAGAGTGGGAGAGACCAGGAAGGGAGGAGGCGAACCTTCGAGGGGCGGAAAGAGGGAAGTGAGCAGAAACGCTACAGTACCTCAGAGTCTACTGACGAAGGAGTGGCCGAAATTCCGACCCAGGTCAGAATTAACCCCCGACTTGCCCGGATTGACGCCGAGTTCAGTCAGACTGCTGGCCTCGGCTGATTTAGATCAAGCAGTGTTGGGAAGTCAAGTAAGCAGGGATTTTGGCTGCAGGGACAGGGAGGAAAATGTGGTATTCAACCTCCTTCGGCTGAGTCTAGTGTTTATGAGACTTTTCGCACAGGGTAAACAAGGAGAATACATGGCTCAAAAGAAAAACTGATTGGCAGGACAAACAGTAGAGATCTTGCTAGTCTGCAAAAAGTCATCGAATCCGAGGTTAACTACAGAACTGCAATTATTAAACTTAACCCCAGGAACTATTGAGAAATAACCGACTTAAAGCAGCTTATTCAGGAGGGGAAAATTGTAGACCTTTTGTGTAAATGCATGTTTTGAGACCAACCCTTATTCTAATTTGTGACTGCCAAGTTATAAGTAATGTATAAATGAATTCAGAGTGTATTCTGTAAAAGGAAATGAGCTTTTAACTTGAATTTTGATATTAGTGTACTGAATGTTTTAGGCACGGCTTAATTATTACCAAAAGTGACTAATTGCCAAATAACTCAAGATTTAACTTTCATCAAAATTGTATGCGACTGAGATAAATTCTGGTATAGAAACTGCTCAGCAACCCATTCATGGAGTGATGATATGACAACTAAGACTCATTAGTAACACATGATTTGAGCCTGCGTTTTTCCACAGAAGCTAAGAGAAATGGAGTGTGAGGTGTAGAATCAAAAGGAAAAACGTATTTTGAGAATAAACCTTAAGAGGAAAAGACAAGCTTTTCTACTTTTCTAGAAAAATTGGTGTAGTGTCATTTTTGAGTGGATGTGCGCTGGACTGCTGTGAGAGTGTGACGCAAGCTTAGCACTTTTGCCTTTGGTTTAGTCGTACCCTCCTCTGCGTCAGGCTACCCTATGTCATCTGGTGATCCCAGATCCAACATAATTGGTGTCCAGCAGTGGGATCAGAACTGTGCTTGCGTCCACTTTGCAGTAGCCTAGTGTACTCCACAGACCTACACCTGGAGTTTTCTCCTGGCGGACTTCCTAATTATAATTTTGTTTTTTTCCAAATTTACTTCTGGTGGTGGGTGGAGGTAGCTTCTAAATACCCTCTTGATTAATTCCTTCCAAGTGGCTGTCCCTGACTCATCGGCAAAATGGAATTTGCCCTGGAAGAATTGGAGACCTATACTGTGGCCCAACTTAGAGACTTTTGCCAAAATATGGGAGTGTTCTTTAAGCGTGGTGCTAAAAAGGGGGAACTCCAGACCAGCTTGAGGGCGTGGGTGGCAGCACACCCAGAGGGGAAGGAGGAGGAAGAGGAGACAGACCGGGACACTGTCATCGGGGTAGATAGATTGTACCAACCTGAAGTAGGGAACCTACTAATGGGTCCTAGGACACTTTCAAGGGAGGGCAGCAGTGTCTCTGGAAGAAGCTTACCCAAAGCTGAATTAGCTGACTGGAGGGAGAAAAGACAGCTGAAGTGGGAGTTAGCCAGGTTGGAAAAGGAGAGGGAGGAGCAGAGGATGGCTCATGAGTTGAAACTCAGAGAGTTAGATATCAAGGCCCTACAGGCAGGGACTCCCAGTACTCCTAATGGTGGCAGCGAATCTAAGGATTTGACCAGGGAATCCAGACCTTATCTACCTAAGGACGTAGTCGCCAGCTATAGCACAGGGGATGACATCGCCAAGCGGCTGGACGCCTATGAGGTCTCCTTAAGAGCCCATGGCATACTGTAAAAACACTGGGGGTGGCTTGTACAAATACATGCCTCCTGCAGGAAGGGATACACTATTGGCCCTGGAGCAGGGAGAGCAGACCCACTACCCCACCATGAAAGTGGCGCTAATAAGAAAGTTTGGACTGACTCCAGAAAAATACCGGCAGAAGTTTAGGGGTAGTCACAAACTAGGCACACAGAATTGGGTGGATTTCTTGGACTACGCAAAGAAGGCATTAGAGGGTTGGGTACAAGGCAGTGAGGTGAGGGACTATGAGGGGTTGTATGACCTTATTCTCAAGGAGCACCTACTTGAGAAATGTTTTCCCGAGCTGCGTCAGCACCTGGTGGACAGCAAGCTGACCAACCCACGGAAGCTTGCTGAGGAGGCGGACATCTGGGCTAGTACCCGGTGTCCTCAAAGGGGACTGGAGGGGATTCCCAAAGGATCGGACAGGGCGCCCCCCAGAAGAAAGAGGGGGGAGATAAAAAGAGGGAGTTCTCGAAAGGCCCCCAAAACAGTTCCCAGGGAAAAGGAACAGGATTCACCCCTAAGGCTAACCCGCCCAGAAACCCTTATCCTGGCCAAAGTCAGCAGCCAAGGGTTGTCCACTGCTTGGAGTGTGGTGGTGTTGGACACTACAAGGGAGATGTCAAGTGCCCGAAGAGACCACTCCCTCCCACTGGAGGGAAAGCCCCGGGAGTAGCTAGTGTAGTGCTCGGGGAGGAGTTGCCCTTAGATAAGGGGGGTGAGTGGGCGGGTGTCACCTTAGTGTCCCTGGGAGATCGGGAGATGGTTCCTAAGATCCAGGTGCCCTCAAATACTGTAAAGTATGGGCAGTGGGTCACCATCAATGGCCAAAGAGGGGAGGCTCTGAGAGACACAGGAGCCTGTAGGACTATGGTAAGGAGTCAACTGGTGTCTCCAGAGCAGGTGATTCCACATGATTCTGTCTCCCTAAGGATCACTCTGTGATTCATTTTGGTCTACACTTAAACAAAAAAAAAAACTATTTAATAATTCCATTATCACGGACCTTCTATACAGATATTTCCATCCCTGGTCCACCACTATGCTGACGAGCATATTTTCTTTTGAACTATAATTTTTTTATGCTTACAAACGCCACCAGGGAAGCGCAACCGTCAGAGGCTGCGCAAGCCTAGCGTCTGTCTCGAGCACTTGTTACCCCAGCAACCGGGTCTCACGTGACTAGGCCCCGCCCACCCCTGGCAAACACGGAAGTATACTTTAGCTTCACGATAGAGCCCGCATTTCACTTCCACGGAGCTCCGAACCGAACCGCTGCTAGGCTAATCAGCCTGACTTCCTGATGCCACAAGTAAGTCCAAATAACTCCTGTCCCGATGAGTTAAGGTTCGACGGACCCGCTAAAGCCCTCTCACTTCCCTACGACTTTCCATTTTAGATGGTGTTTGCACGGTAAAGCAGGGTCGGGGGAGCTCATGAAGCCCTGAATGAGCGCGCTTCGAGTAAGAATGTTTCTTTCCCTATCTGTTCGCATGTGTATGACTGCTTGTGGTTGTGCTGCCCGTATGTTAGTATGATGAGTGTTGTGTTTTTAACCAGATCTTATAAAATCAGCACTTAAGATCTTTTTTGCGCCGCATTATTTATTTTCTATCACGGCACGCTCCGATATTGGGGCTTAGACACAGATATTGTCGATTTCTCACGAGACGTACCCACTCATGCTCGTGGCACTCACGGGTACAGCGGCTATCGTATTTCGGCGTCTCACGATGCAATACAGGTCCGATTGTGACATTACATCCTGATGGCAGTAAACGTATGTTTCATTTTCACAAACATCACGTAAGTCTGCTATAGTCACGATTTTTCTGGTCCCGTATATGGACACAATATTCTCGCACAACCCACAAAGCACTTCTCTTTGTATGTTTGCACTAGATTGCTTTGCCCTCACTGCACCCCCCTTTTCTCGTCCCTTTTCTTTCCACAGGTTTTTAACCAAAACTACACGGAGAAGAACACTTTTTACGAAATCGCCTTTTTGTGATTTCACTTTACATTACAAGGCGAGGGCAGGATACACCTTAGCGTGTGTAGACCACCCAGCCTAAGTTACACTGGTCCTGAAGAAAACCTCTACAATCACATGAAGGTTGAAACATGTAGACCTACCCTTTTAAACATTTTTCTACATCTAATTTCTGACACCACAGCCTACCTATCCAGGCAATAGGTGCCTCATGTATTTTTTTTATACTGGTTGTCCAACCACTCCAGAATAAAGTCTTCGAGTGGGTAGTGTTGAGACAACTTTTAATCACACCTCCTTATTCATTTCACATATAAATCAAAATAACCAGCTCCACTGTAATCAGGTGTCGCAGCACACCTGGATGGCATTCGGCTATCCGGGTGGGACCCCGATGATGAAGCATGTCACCAACCAGGTTGGTGAGTGAGGGGTCTTCTAAGGACAAAGGATTGTCCCAGTCTGGGTGGCAGGGCTTGCACCCCAATACCATACTAATGTGTACAGGTATTTAGTACCCACAGTGGTTACTCCTTCATTTGTTTATTTATTGAATCCAAGGGGACCAGGAGTTCCCACTAGACCCCTAGGGTCAAACCACCCTTTCTCTCCTACTTGTTTACAGGATTCCACATGTACTCCACCCCGCCGCGATGGCTGACGGCAGATTGGGCCACTACCCCGTGGCCGAGGTTCCCTTTGAGTGGGAAGGGGTTGCAGGTTCACTTCGAGTTGCCGTAAGCCCTGCCGTGCCAGTTGATTGTCTGCTGGGGAATGATATGGAGCACAATGCTTGGAAGGAGGTGGAATACCGGACTCATTCTGAGAGGCTGGGTACACCTGACTCTGCCTGTGCTAGCACAAGGTCCGCGACTACCCGGAGGGGGAGTTTGCTTGGGCTGGAGCCTGGAACAAAGGCACAGCCCGCTGCCAAAAAGGGAAAGAACCAAGGACAGAAGAAGCCTGCCTTGGCTTCCACACCCCATGAGACAGATAGGCCACCTGCGGTGGTGGACCAGGAGTCCGTGGAGGGGGAAGTTGTCTCCCTGGAGAACTTACCTATGCCTGCTGAGTGGCATGTGGAAGGAGGACCTACCAGGGAGGAGTTTTGTAAGGGCCAGAAGGAGTGCCCTACCCTTGAGGGACTGAGGCGACAGGCCGAAGCCCAGGCAGCAGGGAACGTTACTGGGAGTTACCATATTTACTGGGAGGATGGACTCCTCTACAGTGAAACTAAGGCACCCGTGCACGGTTCATCACGGGCCTTGGTTGTCCCTCAACGTTACCGAGCCTTTCTTTTAGAACTGGCTCATGAAATTCCCTTGGCAGGACACTTAGGACAGGACAAGACCTTTGCCCGGCTTGTCCCCCACTTTTACTGGCCTCAGATGAAAGTGGCATCCGACACATACTGTCGGACATGTGTATCCTGCCAAGCCAGTGGGAAAACAGGGGTGAAGCTGAAAGCTCCACTGGAACCACTTCCTGTCATTAGCACCCCCTTTGAAAGGGTGGGCATCAACATTGGGGGGCCATTGGATCCGCCAACTACAGCTGGTCACAGGTTTATCCTGGTTCTGGTGGATCACGCCACACGGTACCCAGAGGCAATACCTCTGAGGACCATTAGTGCACCTGCAGTGGCTAGGGCCCTGATGGGGATCTTTACCCGAGTGGGTTTCCCCAAGGAGGTTGTGTCCGACAAGGGGACCAACTTCATGTCAGCATATATGCGGGCTATGTGGAAGGAGTGTGGAGTTACCTACCGGTTTACCACTCCTTATCACCCAAAGACCAATGGTCTAGTGGAAAGGTTCAAGAAGACCTTGAAAGGCATGATAAGGAGTCTGACTGAGAGCCTGCGGAGGAAATGGGACGTCTCCTACCCAGTTTGTTGTTTTCCTACAGGGAAGTGCCACAGAAGGGAGTGGGCTTCAGCCCCTTCGAGCTTCTGTATGGGCACCCTGTGCATGGAACTCTCAGCCTGGTGAAGGACGGATGGGAAAAGTCTCCCAGAAAGCTTCCCCAGGATGTGGTGAGCTACATGCTGGCTTTCCGGAGCCAAATGGCTAAGTTGTGGAAGCAAGCTTCAGACAACTTGGAAGCCAGCCAAGCAGTGATGAAGGAGTGGTATGACCACAACGCTCACCCTGTGGAGTTGGAGCCTGGCCAGAAAGTGTGGGTGATGGAACCTGGAGAGCTAAGTGCCCTCCAAGATCGCTGGACAGGCCCCTTTGAGGTGATGGAAAAGAAGGGTAAGGCCACCTACCTGGTGGACCTTAAGACCCCTCGACAGCCCCTACGGGTGCTTCATGCCAATCGTCTCAAATCCCACCATGAGAGGCCCGAGGTCATCTTGATGATGGTGACTGATGGAGCAGAGGAAGCGGAAAGCGAGCCTCTCCCTGATCTCTTTTCGTCTCAGGAAAAGGATGGGTCGGTGGAGGGAGTGATTCTCTCCCCATCCCTAACTCCTGAACAGCGAGAGGATTGCCGCCAGGTCTTGGAGCAGTACTCCTCGTTGTTCTCCCCTGTCCCGGGAAGGACCCACCTGTGTACCCATGATGTGGACACAGGGGACAGCCCACCAGTGAAGTCTAAGACCTACCGGCTGTCAGACAAGGTGAAGGCCAGCATCCACGGTGAAGTTACCAAGATGTTGGAGCTAGGAGTTATTGAACCTTCTAGTAGCCCCTGGTCCAGTCCGGTGGTTCTGGTACCAAAAGCTGCCCCACCGGGCACCACTCCAGAACTGAGGTTCTGTGTGGATTACCGGGGACTAAACTCAGTGACCAAGACTGATGCACATCCGATCCCTAGGGCGGATGAACTTATTGACCGGCTGGGAGCTGCCCAATACCGGAGTACCTTTGACCTCACTTCAGGGTACTGGCAGATCTCTCTTACAGATGGAGCAAAGGAAAGGTCAGCCTTCTCCACGCCTGAGGGCCACTACCAGTTCTGTGTGATGCCCTTTGGGCTCAAGAACGCCCCTGCCACTTTTCAGCGGCTGGTGAACCAGGTCCTCTCTAGAATGAAGGCTTTCTCGCTGCTTATCTGGATGACATTGCAGTCTTCAGCAGCAGTTGGGAGGACCATTTGTGTCACTTACAAGCTGTTCTCCGGGCCCTGAAATGAGCTGGCTTGACAATCAAGGCCAGTAAATGTCAGATCGGGCAGGGGTCGGTTGTGTACCTAGGCCACTTGGTGGGCAGGGGAGCGGTGCAGCCCCTCCAGGCAAAGATTGAGGCAATCATGGCCTGGGAGCCCCCCAAGACCGAAACTGAGGTCCGAGCTTTCCTGGGTCTCACCGGTTACTACCGTCGCTTTGTGAAGGGGTATGGTACCCCTCACTGAGCTCACATCTAAGAAGCAACCTCGACGGGTAGTCTGGACGGAGGCTTGTCAGCAAGGCTTTGAGAAGCTGAAACAAGCAATGTGTGTAGCACCGGTCCTGAGGGCCCCGGATTTCTCCAAGGAATTCATTGTCCAGACAGACGCATCAGAGCATGGCATTGGGGCAGTGTTATCGCAACTCAATGAAGAGGGTCTGGATCAGCCTGTTGTCTTGCTGTCTAGGAGACTACTTCCCCGGGAACAGAAGTGGAGTGCAATTGAGCGGGAAGCCTTTGCAGTGGTATGGGCTCTGAAGAAGTTGCGGCCATACCTGTTTAGCTCGCACTTCCTGGTTCAGACCGACCACCGACCCCTTTGTTGGCTGATGCAAATGAAGGGGGAGAATCCCAAGCTGTTGAGATGGTCTATCTCCCTACAGGGAATGGACTTCCGGGTGGAACATCGGCCTGGAGTGGACCACGCCAATGCAGACGGTCTCTCTAGGTATTTCCGCCTTAGTGATGAGGACTCCCAAGGGGTTGGGTAGCTCTCCCCACTTTCAGCTGGGGGGGGACGCGTGTTAGACCTGTCTGCCCTTTGGGTAGTCCCTCCTGTCATTTATTTATTTTTTTGTTCCCTTTTTGCTTCCTAGCCTTTCATTTTTGATGTCCACTGGAATTTTTCAGATGTTGACCTAGGGGTTAGGTGCTCCTTGCCCCTATAGTTTTTTTCCCTTGCCTCAGGTGCCTTTTCTGACTGAAACCACAGAAACCACAAAATGGTGGCTTCCAACTGCCACATATCTGGCTACCTCAGGATTCAGGTCCATAGGACAGTATGAGGGTTTCCAGACCTTCTGGACTCCTCTGGACATTCTGGGGTCAGCCTATATAAGGCGGAATGTTGGGCAGCCATTTTGAGGTGTCGTGTGAGAAGAGCTGAGAGAAGTGACATTGAGGTCAGGAGCGAGCTGGAGTCCAGGCTGAGGAGTGAGGAGGTGGGCGAGCAGAAGAAGAAGATTTGATAGCCTCTGGGGGCTGCTTCCTCTTCATTGTTGATACCCCCCTCATCCCTAGATCTGTCCCGGCGGAGCTGTGTTCTCACGTTATTTTGGAGGTATCTGAGAAGAGTGTCCTTTCCCCCCAGCAAGGAACGCTGGTCGAGACTTAAGTGAAGGTAACAAATAAGTGTGGCTGGGACTACCTTATAATTGGGGCAATCGCAAGAGAACGCCCGTGAAATCAATCCCCTTCTTGGTGGTTCCTAGTGGCAGGGCACTGAGACTCCCCTCCGCGACTGCGAGCCTAGTCGGAGTCTGCCCCCCCTCCATCTTTTACTCATTGCGGCAGTAACTTACCGGAACCGGCCTGTGTTCGCAGCGGTGGCCGTTTCCCTACACCGGAGCAATACAACACGGCCGAGCCGTCAGGGCTCCTGTGAGGTGGGGGCGCGGCGCTGAAGAATTGCACGGCGCTGAAGAGTTGTGAACGCCAGCGCCACCCAGCCATAGCTACAGCCAAGGTAACCGAGGGCAGGCTGAAAGGCGGAGCGGGCGTGACCTGTTCCCCGTCTGTGCGACGCCTGCCGGTCAGGGGAAGTCCTGGTGTGAAAGCCGACCCGGCACCGTAAAAGTAATTAGACCCGCAAGGGGAGGGCAAGAGTGGGAGAGACCAGGAAGGGAGGAGGCGAACCTTCGAGGGGCGGAAGAGGGAAGTGAGCAGAAACGCTGAAGCGCTACAGTACCTCAGAGTCTACTGACGAAGGAGTGGCCGATTTTCCGACGCAGGTCAGAATTAACCCCCGACTTGCCCGGATTGACGCAGAGTTCAGTCAGACTGCTGGCCTCGGCTGATTTAGATCAAGCAGTGTTGGGAAGACAAGTAAGCAGGGATTTTGGCTGCAGGGACAGGGAGGAAAATTTGGTATTCAACCTCCTTCGGCTGAGTCTAGTGTTTGAGACTTTTCGCACAGGGTAAACAAGGAGAATATATGGCTCAACACAAAAACTGTGATTGGCAGGACAAACAGTAGAGATCTTAGTCTGCAAAAAGTCATCGAATCCGAGGTTAACTACAGAACTGCAATTATTAAAAACTTAACACCAGGAACTATTGAGAAATAACCGACTTAAAGCAGCTTATTCAGGAGGGAAAAATTGTAGACCTTTTGTGTAAATGCATGTTCGGAGACCAACCCTTATTCTAATTTGTGACTGCCAAGTTATAAGTAATGTATAAATGAATTCAGAGTGTATTCTGTAAAAAGAAATGAGCTTTTAACTTGAATTTTGATATTAGTGTACTGAATGTTTTAGGCACGGCTTAATTATTACCAAAAGTGACTAATTGCCAAATAACTCAAGATTTAACTTTCATCAAAATTGTATGCGACTGAGATAAATTCTGGTATAGAAACTGCTCAGCAACCCATTCATGGAGTGATGATATGACAACTAAGACTCATTAGTAACACATGATTTGAGCCTGCGTTTTTCCACAGAAGCTAAGAGAAATGGAGTGTGAGGTGTAGAATCAAAAGGAAAAACGTATTTTGAGAATAAACCTTAAGAGGAAAAGACAAGCTTTTCTACTTTTCTAGAAAAATTGGTGTAGTGTCATTTTTGAGTGGATGGGCGCTGGACTGCTGTGAGAGTGTGACGCAAGCTTAGCACTTTTGCCTTTGGTTTAGTCTTACCCCCCTCTGCGTCAGGCTACCCTATGTGATCTGGTGATCCCAGGTCCAACAGTATCCCTTACATATTTCATCTTTTGTTTGAAAGTGACTTGTCTGGACTTTCATATGCAGTCAACCATATTCTAAAAACTGGAATACATCTGCAAAAAGTATCTGCAAAAGATTTTATGGATAAAGTGCACCAGAGAGATGATCATCTAGAATCTCAGCTCATTCATTTGATGGCATTTCAGCGTGGCACTAATGAGTATTGGTACCGTCGTCATGGAGAACTGAAATGTATGCTACGGAACTTAGGAACTCCAACATGGTTCCTTACCCTAAGATGTGCTGAGTACGTTTGGGATGATTTACTAGAAACTCTTCGAGAGGCAAATTCTAATGTAAAAAATATTGAATACAAGATACCTGGAGAATTGTGCTCCTTGGATCCTGTTAATGTATGCAGGTATTTCAATCATTTGAGGCTATTATGTCTTTTATCTGCAATAAAAAAAAATCCTCCTCTTAGAGAAGTTGTGGATTTCTTTTGGAGAAAGGATTATCAAGCAAGAGGTGCTCCTCATATACATATGCTGTTATGGATTAAGGACGCTCCCAAATTTGGAACAGATGCGGATGATACGGTTTTGAGTTTTATTGAACAATATGGAACATGTGCTGTACCCAAAAACACAGAAGAAAACAACTTAAGAGCACAAGTGTTACAATACCAAAGGCTCTGATGTGGAAAATACTGTTGACGAAAGTACAAACCTAAGGAGAAGTTTTACAACAAATGTCGTTTTGGAATTTCCACGTCCTGTAATATCCAAAAGGAAGAGTGAAAACAGTTTTATGTCATCTTTGCAACATACTATCACAAGAAAGTCTCCCAAAAATACCTACAACTTAAGAAGAAATGAAGAGTCAAAGTACATAAATGACTAAAACCCAGTTATTTGGCCTATGTGGAATGCGAACATGGATATTCAATATGTTGCGAACAATTCTATTGCTGTTGCTCGATATGTAACATCTTATGATACAAAATCAGAAAAGACGAATTGAAAGAAATGTGGGAAGCGATTTCTCACGAGAAGACTCAGTAAGAAATTATACAGTTTCAGTTTGAAGATGTTGATGTTATCGCAACGAGAAATCGGAGCATATGAATGCTCAGATCGGTTATCATCTGCAAGTCTATACTCCAAATCTAGAAGAATCATTTATGTGAGTCTAGGTCCTGCAGCAATGCGAAATCGAGTACTGAAATCTATACAAGAAATTGAATATTTAGCAGCAAAAGATCCGGAAAGTACAGATATTTTGGAAACTAATATGTTTGACACATATTACCCAAACAGAAGTCATCATCTTGAGAACATGTGTCTATATGAAATGCTGCAAAACTACACTTTTAAACGGAATACTATAGAGAACATCAATGATGGAAAATATGGAGTCATTGGTTCCGAAGGATGTTTGGTGAAACAAACTAAAGGAAATTTGATTAATCACGGGAAGCTGAGTTGCGACACTGCTGATAAAAGGGAATTTTACTATTTAGCCCCTTTAGAACTATTCAAACCATGGCGTTTAGAACTGAAATTACTTGGAGATTTCCAGAGCTATGAAGATTCCTTTAATGCTTGTAAAGATAGCATACAATGCAGTGCTTTTGAAAATTATGTGAAAATGTTGAACGATGAAATTGACCAAGAAGCTACAATTGCAGATGAGATTGCTAGAGACAGTTCTCAAGACAGTCAAAGTTCTCCTGCGCTGAGTCAAGATCCACTAGGACAACCAATTGTTGAAAATGAAGCAGCAATTGCCATGAATGAGGTGGAAACAGCAATGCATCAAGTTCAAGAAGATGTAACAAACTTATTAAAGTTGGAAGAACAACTAAATGTTGAGCAAAAACAAATATGAGCAGTGAGACAACAGATTGACCATGGATTACTTCATGAAAAGAAAGAGTGCTCATGCACGTCATTTCAACCTATCCAAATGTATTTAAGTGGGTAAGCTGGAACAGGAAAAAGTTTTTTAAAGTAATTACAAGTTATCTACAGAAAACAACTGAGTCGCATTTGTCTGGTCACTGCTCCAACTCGGTTGCCAGCACACAACATTAAAGGAATTACATTATGTTGTTTACTAATGCTACCAGTAGAGCATGAAAACAAATTGGAATACCACAAGCTATCTGGAGAAGCTTGTTGTGAAGTTTCAAGAGTCTTGAAGAAAATGAAACTTCTCATTATTGATAAGGTAAGCAAGGTATCAAACTTAATGCTTGCCTTTGTGCATGTAAGAATGCAGCAAATTCTTAAAACCGAGTAGGACGTGTTATTTGGAGGAAAACACGTCATAGTTTTTGGAGATCTACTGCAACTGACTCCTGTAAAAGGACAACCAGTATTTAAAACACTTGTGCATGAAGACACCAGAAAGTCTCTGGGTAGTGTTGGAAACGTGAATATTTGGTCATATTTTGAATACAAAGAACTCATTACAAATATGCGACAGGCAAATGATGTTGATTATGGAACTATTCTCCAAGATATAAGAATTAGAGTACTGACTGAACATGGCAAACAAGCTTTGCAGAGTTGATTACTTTCCAATTTGTTTCCAAATTAAGATATAGTTCCTGAGAAAATATACATGAAAATTTCAGAAAACAAATCTGTAATCTGCTTATTGCCAACACTGCGCGAGTGTTCTATATTCAATGAACAACTTTTGAAACTGGAAAATGAATAATAAAAATGGAAGCTATTGATAAAGCAGAGCATGAAGGAATCACTATTATTTTGACCAAAAATTGAAGACAAAATTGGATTCTTTAGAAAAATCAATATCTAAAACTGCTGGTTTAGAAAAGATTCTATATGCATGTAGAAACTGTTGGATAATTTTAAGGCGTAATTTGGATGTAAAAAAAGGTTTAGTTAATGGAGCAATGGGCAAAGTTGTGGATTTTGTTAATTATCAAAATAAAGATGGTATTGAATTCTTAAAAATAAAATTTGATTAGATTGAAGTTAAAACAAATTGGTCATTGTTCAGTTCATTTTTTGCTTGTTAAAGATTTATATGTCCGTAGAAAACAGTTTCCAGTTTCTTTGGCATATGCAGTGACTATTCATAAATCTCAAGGTTTAAGTGTCAACAGTGCTTTGGTGAACATTAGAAATACTGTGTTTAACGAGGGTATGGCATATGTTGCTTTGTCGCGAGTGAGAAAATTATGTGGTTTGTTTTTGATTGATTTTGATGATACAAAGGTTACTGCAGATGCCAACTGTGTCAAAGAGTATAATAGGTTAAGAAGAACATATGCTCCTAATTTAGGTCAATATCCTGTATTTGAAAAGCATGTGGTTGGTCAAAAAAGAAGGTATGAGAATATCTGTACTGAAGGTGTAGAGAAGGGGAAAAAAGATAATGTAATTGCAAGCAAAAAGAAAAAGGACACTTTTGAAGACATTGTTGGTTATCAGTTTGAAAATAGTTCAGTGTCAACTGCTATGCTAATGTAGTGGTTAATGTTTTTTTTCTTGAAGGTTTGCAACACCAAATTATGGAGAATCGGGAAAAAAGATTTTGTTCCTGGTTGCATTCTGTTCATGAAAAATTGAGAACAGATAAAAGTAAAATACAAAGCGTTTCTAATGTACGTAATCTTTTGGATGTATGTTCTTGTTCTACACAATTTACACAAAATATCCAACAAGATGCTCAGGAATTTTTAAATGTATATGCTCACTGTTTTGGAAAATGAAGGTGCAGACATAGAGAGTATTTTTCGCCTTTGTTATAAATGGGATCATTATTGTGAGAATTGTATGTATACATGTAGCACTAATGTAGACACTGAAAGATTTTTATATTTCACATTACTGGACTGTAATTCAGTGTCTTTCAATAAATTAGTTTAAGCTGCAAATCAAAACATGGAGTCTAGTCAATGCAAATCAGAAATGTTATCAACATTATTTATACAAAGATATGGACAATATATAATTTTAATAATGCAACGTTGTACAGCTGACGGAAGAAAATTGGACACTTTAATAAAACATTTTGTAGCTACACCACTATCAATATCAGGAAGGACTTTTGTAGCAGTAGCAATTATTTTCCATGATGGTCCTTCAACAACATCTGGACATTACACTGCCTATTTAAAAAGTGAGAAAGGCTGGAGCCTTTGTAATGATGCTGAGTTGGTATTCAAACAACGTTTGCCTTCTGAATTACCAAATTCCTACCTAATATTTTTAAAGCCAAAGTTTTAGGAAGATAATTCAGCCTCTGAGGAATTTATTATTAGGATTTAATAGGATTACCATTGGACAATTTACATAAAAATGACTGCAAAAATACAATTTGGCCTCAAGGAAAGGTATTTCTTTGAATTATGGACTTTTTGTTGCACATTGTCTCTGTGTATAATTTTAACGGACATCATTTATCAAGTTCATAAATTTAAGTTATAACATTTTCTTAGCAGTAATCATTTTATATATGTGTGATTTGTATTGTCTAGTATTTTACTATAGATGGAATAATGTTTTTTTTAAACAATCTAATTGATTGGGTTTTTTATGACCGTTGTGATGAGTATGATTGAAATGACCATTTGTAGTGAAATTCGATATATTCTGAGAACAGCAAAAACGGCAAAGAAATTACTTTGTAAAATTTTAAAACTATGATGTGCGAATAAAAACTGTATTACATGTTATAACTATTTTCTTTTCTTTTACAGATCCTAATTTTAAGATATTAAAATTAACACCATTTAGATTATAAAAAAAAAAGTAAATAAAATGTATACAGTTTTTTACGTGTATTACTGTTGAGGTTAGTTTTAGTAGGTCTTAAAATGCACAATGGACTGTGTTTCCACACAGTTGAAAAAAAGCAAGATGGATGGACTAGATTTGTGCCACAAAATTCCAATGGAGATAAGTAAAAACGTAAGTAGTTGTAAATGTATCTTGTTCTTTGTTATCAGTACAGAAATGTATACTCCTATAATAACAATTGGCCTAGCCATTAACTCTCTTATTGACAAGGTGAGTAAAGGGCATTCTGTATACCTTTTCTTTTCCATGTAAATATAATCTCAATATACACAGCATTTTACGTTGAAAAGGTGTTCTATAGGTTTTGCTGTGTGTGTTTGAACAGAAGACTCATTGAACAAGACATCTCCAGATTTATCAGAAATCATAAATCTGGACATGTTTGTGAATGTTGCACCATCCTCCTATTGGTGTAGCAAAGCACAATGAGGAACATGGTTTTCACTTTTCCTCATTTTTTCACTTTCAATATATGCTATAATGCACAGCATATATTGAAGGAGAAAAATGCCTTTACTGATTGTTTTTGTGCAGTAAGGTGTGTGTGACGGGGGAGCAAGACAGGACAAAGACTTACTGGAATGTGACCCCAGGACCTATGAACAGTACCATCTCCCTTCTTTCCACACAGCAAACAGAGAACTGGAGACGTTCCGACTCAGAGGTGTTCTTGCCTGACCAGGAAGGGGAAGCGGACCACAGTTTCTTTAACTGGCCCGAACTTGAGCCAAGCCCCGCCCCCAGGTGTGACGCGGACGACAGGGTAAATACCGGAAGGGACGAATCAACGGTGTGTTGTACACCCGGAGGAAGTGAAGGCGTGCGTGGAGGAGAAGGAGCGGAGGACATCGTGGAGAGGAGGAGCTGCGGAGAAGTGTCCACAGCAGAGGTGACCCGCCGAGCAGAGAAGCCAGGAGGCCAACAGCAAGGCTCATCGCCCAGCCACGCGTCAGAGGAAGCATGGCTCTTCCAGGTACGTTCTCGTATCGTAGACTGGGCGGGTAGAAAGGGTTTTAAACCACCCTGAGACCTTACGCGATCGGCCCTGACACTCCATCTTCCCTCGCACTTTCGGCACTACGTTTAAGCAATTTTCTTTTGGCTTAATGATTTGTGCACCAGTGTGAATTCTCACCCCCTTTTCCCTGACACTGTACAATATCGAGCACCAGACTGAAGCAAGTATATTTTATTTTTATGGTGGCAACGATGTCCGGACCGGTGCCTACATCTCCCAGAAGCACCCTGGAGAGAAGAAGTGGGCTGGAACCCTGGACGGAGCGTCTTACCCCCACAAAGAAAGACATTGAAATCCCTCTCCCCCATTACAGAAGCGTAGTGCGCCAAAGGTGTTTACTAAAACTAATAAAGCCTTCTTTACCTTCTCTTCGTGTCCCCACAAGTCATTACAGCCCATCACAGTGTCCCTTCCTGCACAAAAACAATCTCCGCATGACACGGACATCTTTGCACCCTGGTGCAAGGGTGCCTTTGTCACCACATGGCTGCAGTTTAAGCAGCTGTGCAAAGTGAAGCACAGACCTGCAACATATTTATATACATATGTTGCATCCCTGCGCTTCAGAAGTACCACAGCATGCTGTAGTAAACAGTTTACAGTGTCATGCTGCAGCACTTTCTTATAATTTTGCACTCATGCATTCACCACACATCACAAATGTATATTTACAGTCAATTATGCACTACCCATACATTAATCTAAACGTTCACACACTAGCATACTAGTTTAGCTCTTTTAACCAGAGTAGTTAGTTCTGAAAAAAACTTTTTTTTTCTTTTAGTTGTTTTGGTTTTTTTGGGGGGATTTTTTGAACAATTTCGTATTTTTTTTTTAAACCAGGGGAAAAATGTGAACTGGGAAAATAGAACTAAAAACTGGGAGGAGAGGAGAAAAGAAAATTAACACTGGTAGTGGTCAACAGCTCGACACACCAGATCCACTGACTGCTCCTCATACGCAAGCAGCCGTCCGCATTTTATGCATGACATTCTTAGTTTCCCAAATTGGGGACGGATATCAGGCTGTGATGTAGAGGTTCCTGGTGATGCTCCACTGGTACTCTGGACTGCAGATTAATCAGAAGGAGTCTTCCTCAATTTTCTTAACACCTCCCTGGCAAAGTTTATTGGATGCTTGGTTTGCAAGTGCTTGTGCATACTTGCAGTTCTGCAGGAGTATTTCTTTGTGGGGTCTCCCTTTCAAAACACAGCCTTGCAAATGCAACAGGTGACTTTGGTCGCATTTACTTTCTTGAATCCAGGAGGATATGTAAAAAATGTCCAAACAATACTGCTGGATCTTTCTTTTGGGGGAGCTTCTGCATCAAATTCCTGCTCTGAAGAATGTTCTGAATCAGAGGATGCTGGTTGATTGGCAGCCATAGTTGAATCAAGTGTATATCTTCTTCAACAAGAAAGGAACAGAAGATCTTCGGAGGAGCTCTTTCCCTAGGAAAAGTTCTAAGAAGAGTGATTGAAATGGGTGGGGTCCTGCAATAGTTTCAATAGGAAGATTAATGAACCAATCAAATCTCTTTCTTTGAAGTCACATGGGGTGCGCGTAGGATGCACGCACTCAGCACGCACCCTGCTCGTACCGTGCTCGCACCCAGCGTGACTTCTCGAAATTGCATTAAAAAGTGATGTGCTTTTTAAGAAAGTTAAACAATATTCAGATAATCTATTGTCTTAATATTTATATA
Organism: Lissotriton helveticus; assembly: GCF_964261635.1. Taxonomy (NCBI): domain Eukaryota; kingdom Metazoa; phylum Chordata; class Amphibia; order Caudata; family Salamandridae; genus Lissotriton; species Lissotriton helveticus. Next base: position 1,586,420,797 of record NC_136063.1, read on the forward strand.
AAATATATATATATATATATAAATACGTTTTTCAACATAAAAAAAAAATCACGGGAGTCGCAAACCCACCGCATCTGATATGCATATGACATCACGCACTACCGCGCATCCGTCACGCCGCATAATACTTACATCTCGCGAATGAGCTAGAAGTCGCGCACAAGTCACGTAGCAACCGCGTTGGAAAAGTCGTATCCGTCGCACACCCTACGCGGATCCTAGACAGCAATCCCAAAATGGCGGACAGGTTTCGCTCAGTAAACGAGCAGGGTGCACAAATCCCAAAAAATAACAATAATTTAAGTATATTATAAACAGTATAAAATAATTTACAAAAATATTTTTATGTAAAAAAAATTAATTAAAAAATGTGTAATGTAATTTAAAAAAAATAACATCGAAAGATTTAAAAAATGTAGTTAGAAAATATAAAAAAACTAAATATATTTAAAAATTATCATTTAAAAAACCTTTGAAATTCACAAAAAAAAAAAGAGGTTTTGCATATGATATCGTTAGGAAGAACAATAGTTACTTACCTGTAATCTGTGGTTCACCAGTATTGGTGTCTTTCATAGATTCACATGCCTGAATCATTCCCAGTCGTCGGAGTGGGAGTCCCACGGTATATAACAAAGCAGTAATATGCAATAATATCCTGAGAAAAACTTGGTAATAACCAACCAGGAAGTAAAGTAGCCCAAGCTACAAGAGTAAAAACTTCCACACTCATGACTATCCTAGTCATTTTGCATAGACCAAACTGCAGCCAATCAGGCGACAGCACCCACCAGAATGTTCTCCCCAGAGGCTCAGGCTCTCAGATTTTCTCGCACAGGAGTGAAGCTAAAAACATCCTAGCCTAAAGAGCCTCAGAGGGGAGGTGGGCGGGTTGCATGTGAATCTATGAAGGACGCCAATACTGGAGAACCACAGATTACAGGTAAGTAACTATTGTTCTTCTCCAGTATTAGGGTGTCTTTCATAGATTCACATGCCTGAATCAGAGTAGATAGCAGTAACGAAATAATGCTTGGAAGACGCTATTTATTACATAAGTTTGTACATAGCAAGTATATACATTCACATAATAAAATGCCAACATTCATATATGCATGAAAAAACTTGCAATCACATGAGAATGCACCCAAATTAGGCATGGAATAAGCATCTGGAAAGCAGTACAGAGGAGGAGGGAAAACAGAGGCTCATCTTATCTGAAAAGATTGCGTAGAACCGCTTGACCCACTGACGTATCAGCCTCGCTGGCAGCATCCAAACAATAATGCCTGGTGAAAGTTTGTCTACTGGACCAAGTCGCTGCTCTGCAGATTTGCAGACCAGGAACTCCAACGAAAAGAGCAGTCGAGGAAGAAACAGCTCTTGCAGAGTTAGCTATTGGAATGGTCTGTAAAGGTCTTCCAGCTTGAAGATGGCAAAAGTCAATAGCTGCAGAAATCCATCTAGCTATGTTTGTTTAGACACTGCTTGTCCTTGCCGTATCTTTCCATAGGCAATAAACAGTTTATCGGATTTGCGAATGGCAGAGGTCCTTTGCAAATAGAATTTTAAACATCTTCTGATGTCAAGGGTATGTAATGCCCTCTCCGCAGGGGATTGCGGATTAGGAAAAAACGTCTTTAAGATGACTGGTTCATTCAGGTGAAAATCCGAAGGCACCTTAGGCATAAACCTTGGGTTTGTACGTAGCACCACAAAATTGGACATGAATTGTAAGAAAGGTGAATTGACGGTGAAAGCTTGAACATCACTGACTCTTCTAGATGAAGTTAATGCTAGCAAAAGAGAAACGTTCCATGTTAGGAATTTGAAATACACCCTGTAAATTGGCTCAAATGGGTGGCGCATGAGCTGCGCTAATACTACATTAAAAGGCCATGATGGAGGCGGACGACGTACAGGAGGAAACATTCTGAATAGTCCCTTAAAGAACTGTTGTATTCTTGAAGAATAAAGAGAGGTGGACCCATCCTAACGTTACCTTGAAATGGCTGCCAAAAAGACCTTCAACGTTGCATGAGATAAGCCTGATCTTGCCAAGTGCAAGAAAAAAGGTAATATCTGGTCCGGCGTTGCATGAAATGGGTGAACCCCAGCAGATTAACACCAAATGCAGATTCTTTTCCATTAAAGTCTGTATGTCTTTATTTTAGTAGGTGCTCTCACGTAAGCCAGTACCTCCTTACAATCCACCGAGATATTCAGATGAGCTAATTCAAGGTGCTCATGCGCCAAGCTGCTAATTTTAGAGAAGCCGGATCCGGATGGCAAATTTGACCATTCTGAATGGAGAGGAGATTCGGTATTGCTCAAAACTGTATTGGATCGCACTCTGAGAGAAGAAGAAGTTCGGTGAACCAGTATTGGCGAGGCCACCTGGGGGCGATGATAATCAAACGACACGGCTCTTTCTTCAGCTTCCGGAGAACTCTCGGAACCAATGGTATCAGAGGAAAGGCGTAAGCATATATTTGAGACCAGTTTATCGAAAATGCCTTCCCCTGCGAGTCCCTGTGGGGATGCCAGCTTGCAAAGAAACAGGCATTTGCTGTTCTTTTTTGTCGCAAAGAGGTCCAGATCGGGATGACCCCACTGCTGGAAGATTCAATCCGCCGTTGGCTGATGCAGTTCCTATTCGTGGTTGGACACCTGTTGACCTGCTGAGGGTGACCGCCAGCACATTTGCAACTCACGGCACATGAACAGCCAAGACTTTGATCCTGTGTCGTATCGCCCAAGCCCATATCTCTTGGGCTTTCTGAGATAGAAGAACCGACCTCGTTTTTCCCTGTTTTTTTTAAGTAATGCATACTTGAAGTATTGTCTGGGCGAACCAATACTGTGGCCCCTTGAATGATTGCACAAAAGGATTGGAGGGCTAAGAAGATGGCACCTAGCTCTAGCAGATTGATGTGCCAAGCCTTTTGTTAAGGGTTCCATTTCCCGCTGACCTTCAGCCCTTGAAGATATGCTCCCCAACCCTCGAGGGATGCGTCTGTGGTGATTGTGTAATTTGGCGCTTCTTGAAGGAAACGCACACCCCTTCTACAAATTTCTTTCTTGGACCCACCAAACAAAAGGCCTCTTGCATCCGAGGAGCAATTTGAATGAGATCTTCAAATGAACTGGAGACCTGCAACCACTGCTTGTCTAGCTCCTCTAGCAATTTTCTCATGTGTAATCTGTAGTTGGGAACCAACGGGATGCAGGTGGAGGCCGTGGCCAGGAATGACATTGAGGATCTACTGAAACAGACTTTTTTGTACGTAGAAAAACCACCAAGTGGGAGCTGCAGGCCCGTCATTCGTGTGAGACAAACACCTTTGCTAGGTTTGTATTGAATGATGCTCCGAGAAACGTTCATATCGGAGCTAGTACTAGTTGGGACTTGTCATGATTTATTGAAAACCAGGTTTTGAAACAGTGACTGACAAGTCTGGGCGTGCTGGACTGCTTGTAAATAGGAGCGAGCCCTTGTTATACAGTTGTCTCAGTAATGATAAATTTGTATGCCTTGCAGACGTAGATAGGCTGCCACTGGTGCCAGGATCTATGCCAAGACACATGAAGCGGCCTTAAGTCCAAAAGGTAGGACTTTAAGTGAAAATGTTTTGTACCTATTGTAAAGAGTAGCCACTTCCTGTGCTTAGGAAGGATTGGCACATGAAAATAGACATCCTGGAGGTTGAGAGTAGTTATAAAGTCGTTCTGGTATAAGAACTTTAGGACTTTGAGGGACAACATTTGTAAAGTTTGCGCAAAGATCTAAAATCATGCGCTACTTTCCTGATTTGCTTGTTGATGAGGAACTGAGATTAAACCCTAACGCTGTTGGAGATTCGGAACCACTCCGACGGTCCCTGTTTGTATCCATATAGACACTTGTGCAAACGACTCCTGTAAATGAGAAAGTGGAGGTCCCTTTGGAGGTGTAGAAAGAGGGAAATTTGACAAATTCTAGAGTGTGCCCTTGGGCATGACGTTTAAAAACCCAACGGTCCTCTGTCACCATGGACCAATTGGAATAAAAGTGAGATATTAGACCTCCGACGTTTTTGGAGGGAATAACGGTGGGTTCAAGGTAATCCATTGTTTCTTAGAAGAGTTGCCTCGGCTGTACGATGATTTTCTATGTAGGACCTGTTGGTACTTTGCCTATGAGACTGTGTTTGATTTGAGTAACGCAGTTGGTTCTGATTGTAGGAGCCAATACTGGATGGAACGCCCTTGAAAAAAAGGACGTGGAGCTACGTCCTCGGCACCACGAAAAGGATGCGATTCTAGATCCCGAGGGTGCGGGCAGTATCTTTGTCCTTTAGGATGGTCTGCAGTGCCTCATCAACATGCTGGCCAGAAGGGATCCTCAATCAAAAGGCAAGTGAAGTATTGAAGTCTGAACCTCCTTGCGAAAGACATAGCATTGAAGCAAAATGGTCTTTGCCAGACTGCCCCTATTGCGAGCTGTCAAAAACCTGTACACGCAATGTCCGCTGCACAGTGTATCATTTTTGATGCACTTCTCTCTCTCTCTCCCTCCTGCAGGATCTTCAAAGCGTGAGGCCTGGAGGATTCTGCAATAAGTTCTACTAGTGCCAACATGTCAGAGCACATCTGGCGGCATACCTGCTCAACTGGCTTGCTAGATAATCGCTGTGCCGCCTGAGTAATGACTGAGTCAGGGTAGGCTGAGAGACTAGAAAAGCAGGTGAATAGTGGGGAGCTTCACATTTCTTGTTGAGGCATGGAAAAAAAACGCCGGCACAGAGTTTGGCCTCTGCATGAGTTTAACACCTTCTTGCTAAATAAAGTCTATGATAGGAACTGAACAAACTTGTTTCTGTGGTTTCCCCAGGACGAGGGGAAAGGGGAAAATGATTTGCCGCTCTCTTCATAAGGAGGGGAAAACCTCCAATATTCACCGGAGGTGAATGCAATAGAACTGCAGTCGTAAGAGAAGACGTAATCCCGCCATGGTACAGGCCGTGGCAGCCTTGCTGTCAGAAATACATAATTCTGATCTGAAGAAAAAACATGCTCATACGGCTATGTGCCGTCCAAGAAAAAATAATGGTGGAAGTAAAAAGCCATCACGCCATCACGTGGATGTAGCGGAAAGCTGCCGTCGACGAAATAAATCGTCTACAAAAGCATAGTGCATAAAAGTCAACAGTGAGTGAAACCAACTGTCAACGAAGCCAACTGGCGTCGAAGCTGAATGTTGATGAAGCTCACCGTCTACAGAGCCCACCGTCTACAGAGCCCACCATCTACAGAGCCCACCATCTACAGAGCCCACCGTCTACAGAGCCCACCGTCTACAGAGCCCACCGTCTACAGAGCCCACCGTCTACAGAGCCCACCGTCTACAGAGCCCACCGTCTACAGAGCCCACCGTCTACAGAGCCCACCGTCTACAGAGCCCACCGTCTACGGAGCTCACCGTCTACAGAGCTCACCGTCTACGGAGCTCACCGTCTACGGAGCCTACCGTCGACGAGGCCAACTGTCGAAGAAATTTACCATCGACAACACTCCCAGTGGTCGACGAGCCTGCAGTCGACAAGAGGGCACTGTCCTCACTGTGGTCGACGAATGCCTGGAGGAGTTGTCGTTGCAGAGCACCAGTGACGGCAGAGATTGTCGTTAGAGAGTACATCGACCGTATCGTCGACAAGCTGGCACATTTTCACGTAGAAAAGTGCGCAGAGTGAGTCTAGACGCCCGAGAGTAAATCTCGTGGGCGTGGATGTGGGAGGCAGACTCAAAGAAGGCCAGAGACCCCTTAATTGTGATGTTACTTCAGCTGGTGAAGTAGAAGAGAAGCATCGCTTAAAACCTTAATGTGCAGGACACACAAAAAAATCCTCCCACATCAGAAGGGGGGTATAGTCTAAGCACAAGAACAACCCCTTCTCCTCCTACCATGTCAGAGACAGGCAGAGCGCTGGTCCATATACTCTTCATGAAGGTTCACAGGAAAAGGTCTCAGCTTCCCACAAGTGACGCAGGGTCTGAAGGTAGACTTCATGTAAGAAGACATTACAAAACTAATATTATGAAGAAAAAATTGAAGAAAAATGAAGAAAATTGAGCAGAGCTCAGGGAGACTCCCTTCACACGACATGCGGTAGAAAATCTGAGAGCCTGAGCCTCTGGGGAGAACATTCTGGTAGGTGCTGTCGCCTGATTGGCTGCAGTTTGATCTATACAAAATGACTAGGATAGTCATGAGTGTGGAAGTTTTTACTCTTGTAGCTTGGGCTACTTTACTTCCTGGTTGGTTATTACCAAGTTTTTCTAAGGATATTATTGCATATTACTGCTTTGTTATATACCGTGGGACTCCCACTCCGACGATGGGGAATGATTCAGGCATGTGAATCTATGAAAGACACCCTAATACTGGAGAATTAGCATTTAAAAAAACCTTTGAAATTCATTGAAAAAAACATAGGTTTCAGACATGTTATAGTTAGGAAATAGCATTTAAAAAACCTTAGAAATTCACTGAAAAAACCGTAAGTTTTAGGGGTGTTCTAGTTATCTAGACATTTCACTCGAATAAAACCATTGAAATTCCCCTGTTCTTGTTAGTTGTACTAACTATAACTCGTGCACCCGCAATCAACTGCTGATGTCACATATTACATCATTCATGACATGGTCAGTGACATCACTGCTGACATCATCCACGTGACAATCAGATACACCTCATCATACACTAGTAGAACCTTTCTTCACTCTCTATAAAATACGGAGTACCATATTTGAATCCATTGACACACCAGTACAAGTTTCTAAAAATCTAGTCAGTGATTCGTAGATCTACACACACATCTGATCACTTACCTATAGATTCACTCATACATGCTATCAATGATCAATAGACACTATCAAATATACTTATACACCTATATCGACATTACACACCAGCACACATCCTATTCAGTTATGCAGGCATCCTACTCACTTATGCAAACAATGAATGATTCTTACATTTACTCAGCGACACACTTATAGAGACACCACTTTATTTATTCATGTAGATAGTAACTCATACTTCGTGTGTTATAAAATCACTATTACAAGTATAGTTATCCATACAGTCACTTATACAATCACTGAGTCTTATGTATACATATTTATATACAATTGTCACATGCATTGCCTTTTATATTTCTACTTTGTTGGACATGTTTCATTGAGAAATATATTTACTCATCACTACATCCATAAAGACATTCAATCACCCAAAAAACTGTTTCCACAAACAGTCTTAACCTCATATACCTAGTAAATTAACTATTTACACATCTTTGGACAGTCACACACCTCCCACCCAACCACAGACACATTCACTCTCCCATACAAATACTCAGTTAACTAATCAATAAATAATAAAGACTTTCACATAGCTAGTAAGCAGCTGGTACAGCAGTTTACACAACAACTGACAAAGTGGTACAGATATTCACACAGTTTAGTCACTATCCAATTTATTTAGTGAGACACTATAAATAGTCAAGTAAACAGTCAATCATACTGCTACTAAATCCTCCATTCAGATATTTATATATCCACTCATTCTTCAATGCAGATTGAGATATATTTAAATAACGAACCAAACCACATTCACTGGATGATGTCAGTGATGTCATGAATGATGTAATATGTGTCATCAGCTTTGGATTGCAGGCGCGCGAGTTATAGTTAGTTGTACTAACTAGAACAGGGGAATTTCAATGGTTTTACAAGAGTGAAATGTCTAACTAACTATAACACACCTAAAACCTATGTTTTTTTCTGTGAATATATAAATATATATATTTTAAATAGTACACATTCCAACTCAACTCCTGGGCTATGGTTGAAACTTCACAAAATTCTGAAACTGCCATTTCTACATCAAATTATGTACGGGAGAGCAGCTTCAGACAAGATATTAGGTAAAGAGGGCAAAAGGAGAACATTATAGTCAGTCAATAGGCCAGGAATCTGAAATCCAAATCTTCAACGTGAGCAAGACACATATTACAAAAACAAAAAGCTTTGAATTTGAAATAACGTGACAGAGCCTCCACGAAAAATGTAGAAAGGCAGCTTTATTTATTACAGCAGAATGATGTTTTGGTATCTCAACAATGAACGTTAATGGCAGGTTCAGACAAGCAGGTACTCGCACATTCGAGGGGGTGAACCACTTCAGAATCCAGGGGTGGGAGTGATTTAACACAAGGAAGAGTCGAACGGAAAGAAGGTAGTGGGTGGACAGAACAACAACTGAGCTGTCACAATACTAATGAGTATATAATACATACAAATATAACATCTCCTTCCCCGAAGAAACTTTCCAGAATAGAATCCTGGTACATGGCGGCTATCTTCTCACATGTTCAGAAAAAGAATAAAAATGATAAGAATGTCCAACAGAATCATTAGCTAGGATAAATTCTATGGAAGTTTGAGCAACCTCTGGAATCAGTTTGTTGAAAAATGGGGTTGTTAAAATCATAACTACTGGAAAACATTTCATATAAAATACATTTGTAAGCAAATTTCAAACATCTATCTCAATGTATTACAGGGAATTATAAAGAGAAAATGTTAGTACATTTAGAAACTCGTTTCAAGCTGCACAACTTGCTATCTTGGTCGAGAACGGTAGGTTGGTTTACTTTCAAAACAAATGGGTCTGTAAAACTTGCTCTTTTCCTTTTCAACGTGGGCTGGCTAAGGAATTCAATTGAATCCCCCACTTCAATATTCATGTTAAAGACTTTGTGGTGCTGATCAGATCTGGGGGGTTTTCTTTGTGTTGATAGAAACGTACTATGTCTGGCAACATGGAAGCTCTAGTTCTAGATTCATTCATTTTGTAGGAGGGAAAATGAGCTCAGAGTCACCATGGGCAAATGGAAGAACAGAGTTCCCTCCCTTTAAGCAAGAAAAAAGGAATTTCACTGTGACACAATTGGGTAAAAAATGGATATGCCCATAACCTTTTCTTCATGTAAATGAGAACATGATTTTTTTCAAAAACGGCTAGATGTACTCGATCTTAGAGGAAACAGTTGAACCATTCTTCCTACACATTGCATGGAGGATAGCATATGTTGTCTGAATATGTTTGATGCCATACAAGGCAAGGAAACTAGTCCTTTCTGTGGGCACAAATTATACACCTTTGCTAATTATGAGGTATTCAGGGAAACAGTCATGGCTAAAAACATTAATAAGAAAATCTAAAATACATTAGTAGCGATTTTTTCTGAAAACATCACTTGCAGCCATTTTCAGTGATAGTCTATAAGAACACTAGCATATTCCAGATCATGGGGACGATTCTTAAGTAACCTGCTATATCAAGACCCAATTTTTCTGAAGGACTAGAGGGCCAGAGAACACAGTGCATGGGTGAGAGCTGAGTTTTGCACATATTGTCAGAAGAAGAGCAAATGTTGCATTGTCTAATCCATCTTTCTGCTTCAACATCAATGCCAGACCACCAAAAGTAATTTCCAAGTAGGTTCTTAAGATATGACAGACCCATGTGTCCTTGATGGCATATGTCAATAATATTGTCTCTCATACCGTGAGTTGGAATCCATTTATCATTGCGAAATATAAAATCTTCTACAACACTGAGCTTGGATGCAACTTGAGAAAAGGATTGGCGGGAACCTTTTAGATTCTTTGCATTACCCCACTCTTCACACACATTTGTTTACCAGAGTTAGTAAATTATCCTTTTCACTTCTTAAAAAACACTTTTCTTTTCAAACCTTCTCCCCCCATAATACATGCACCAGAAATGTATGTAACAATATCTAATTAATCATCATCCTAAGTTACACTATGTAAATTATCACAAACAAGGAAGCCTAGACAAACATCTGAATGCTGGTTTGTGAGGCCAGGAACATGTACAATATCAAAATTGCATTCCTGGAATTTCGACGGTAGCCGTAAAACCTTTTGCAGTAGTAGGTGCTTCACAGTCACAAGATAGAATCTGAACTAATGATTTATGGTTAATGTTTAGGCCAATTCTGGTTCCCTAGATGAAATATCCAAAGTTTTCAACAGCCCACAAACAGGCAAGCAAATTTCTTTCAATGACAGAGAAGTCTTCAGTTTCATTTAATGTCTTAGACAAATAAGCAACAGTCCATTGATTTTTCTCAGACTTTTGGAATAAAACTGCCTCCAAATCATATGTACTGGCATCAACAGTAATGATACAGTATTTGGTAACAAAAAAAGGCTGCAAAGTGGGGGCATTGAGTATTTGTTCTTAATTAGATCAAACGCAACTTGTTGTTCCTCTTTTTATACAAAGTCAACATATTTACCCAAGACTTTATTTCACAAACTTTGTGCAGGATTCCCACAACCCTGCAAAAGATCTTAGCTTCTCTTGGTCATCAGGTGCTGGAGTTTTGATAATGAAAGGTAGTGGGTTGTACCGTGCACACCTTTTTGTGAAAGTAGCTCTCTTTTTACTGAAGTTATCAATGTTTTTTCCTTGGCGTGCTGGGCGGGAAGGTGGATGCCTCCTTCCAAAGTAGAATAAAGACTAATACCTCAAGTGTCAAGAATCACCTGACCCTACCCGCACTGCTGTAGCAAACCTCCGTTTGCAAAAATTTGTCAACGCTTCTGAGTCTCTAATGAAACTAATCAATCAATCAAAACATTTATAGAGCGCGCTACTCACCCGTGAGGGTCTCAAGGCACTGGAAAAAGGGGGGGGGGTTGCTACTGCTCAAAAAGCCAGGTCTTGGAGGTGTTTCCTGAAGGTGAGATGGTCCTGGGTCGTTCGTAGGTGTGCGGGGAGGGAGTTCCATGTTTTGGCTGCCAGGTAGGAGAACGATCTTCCTCCGGCGGTGGTTCTGCGAATCCGTGGGATGGTGGCGAGGGCGAGGGCGAGGCTGGCGGAGCGGAGCTGGCGGGTGGGAGTGTAGAACGAGAGGCGGTTGTTGAGGTATTCGGGGCCCATGTCGTGGAGCGCTTTGTGTGCGTGGGTGAGGAGCCTGAATGTGATCCTCTTGTTGACGGGGAGCCAGTGCAGGTTTCTGAGGTGGACGGATATGTGGCTGTGGCGAGCGATGTCGAGGATGAGTCGTGCGGAGGCGTTCTGTATGCGTTGTAGTCTTTTTATGAAGTTTGGCGGTGGTTCCGGCGTATAGGGTGTTTCCGTAGTCCAGTTGGCTGGTGACGAGGACCTGGGCGACCGTCTTTCTGGTTTCGGTGGGGATCCATCACAAGATCTTTTCGGAGCATACGCAGGGTGTTGAAACAGGACGACGAGACGGCGTGGACTTGCTTGGTCATCGTGAGCAAGGAGTCCAGGTTGCGTGCATGGTCCGAGGGTGTCGGTGCGGAGCCCAGTTATGATGGCCACCAGGAGTCATCCCAGGCGGATGGGGATTGTCCGAGGATGAGGACCTCCGTCTTGTCTGAGTTCGGCTTCAGGCGGCTGAGCTTCATCCGTTCTGCGACGTCTTTCATTCCTTCCTGTAGGTTGGTTTTGGCTGTGGCTGGATCTTTGGCGAGGGAGAGTATCAGCTGGGTGTCGTCGGCGTAGGAGATGATGATGTTGATGTTGTGTTTGCGTGCGATGGCGGCGAGGGGGCTCATGTAGATATTGAAGAGGGTAGGGCTGAGCGAGGAGCCTTGGGGTACGCCGCAGATGATTTCAGTGGTTTCTGAGCGGAAGTGAGGGAGGCGGACTCTCTGGGTTCTGTCGGAGAGGAATGAGGTGATCCAGTCTAGGGCCTTTCCTTGGATCCCAGTGTTGAAGAGGCAGGTTATTAGGGTGCGAAGGCATACGGTATCTAAGGCTGCCGAGAGGTCCAGGAGGATGAGGGCGGTTGTTTCTCCGTTGTCCATCAGGGTCCTAATTTCGTCGGTGGCTGCGATGAGGGCGGTCTCGGTGCTGTTGTTGGCTCGAAATCCGGACTGGGATGGGTCGAGCGAGTTGTTTGCCTCGAGGAAAGCAGTCAGCTGTTTATTGACTGTCTTCTCGATGACTTTGGCAGGGAAGGGAAGAATAGAGATGGGGCGGAAGTTCTTGAGGTCTTTGGGGTCCGCTGTGGGTTTCTTCAGAAGGGCGTTGATCTCTGCGTGCTTCCAGCTCTCGGGGAAGGCGGCTGACATGAACAAGAGGTTTATGATGTTCCGAGGTGGGGTGCGATGATGGTGTCGGCTTTGTTGAAGATATGATGGGGGCATGGGTCCGAGGGGGAGCCGGAGTGGATGGAGTTCATAACATTACTGGTGTCTTCCGTGCTGATGGGGTCCAGGCGCTGAGGGTGGTGGTGGGGTCGCTGGTTTAGTGGCTGGAGGGGGAGTCTGGGGTCCGAAGCTGTTGTGTATATCTACGATCTTTCGGTGGAAGAACGTGGCGTGGGAGTTGCAGAGTTCTTGTGACGTGTGATGTCGTTGTTGCTGGCGCTGGGGTTGGAGAGCTCTTTGACGATGTTGAAGAGTTCCTTGCTGTTGTGGGTGTTGTTGTCTAGTCGTTCTTTGAAGGATGTTCTTTTGGTGGTGCAGATCAGCTGGTGGTGTTCGCAGGTGGCGATCTTGAGGGCAGTCATGTTTTCTGTTGTTCGTTCGTGGCACCAGGTTTTTTCAAGGGTTCGGCAGGATTTCTTCGATTCTTTGAGGGCGTCTGTGAACCATGGACTTTTCCTGGTGCCGATCATGCCTGGGGGGTTCTTCAGTGGTGCGAGGTAGTCGGCGCAGTTGGTGATCCACTGTGCGAGGTTGTTGGCTGCGTCGTTGGTGTCGGTGGTGTTGGCTGGCGGGTTCTGGCTCAGCGATGAGATGAGCTGAGCTGGTCTGTGGTGATTTTGTTCCAGCATCTACGGGGGATTTGTTGCGTGCGGTGGTGGGATGTATTCTTTTTGAAGGTGAAGTGGATGCATCTGTGGTCGGTCCAGTGTAGTCCGGTGGAGTGGCTGAAGGAGACGTGGTTCCTGGCGGAGAAGATGGGATCGAGCATGTGGCCAGCGATGTGGGTGGGGGTGTTGACCAGTTGCTTGAGTCCGAGGCTGGCGAGGTGGTCGAGTAAGGTGATGGTGTGGTTGTTTTTCCCCAGGTGGAAGTTCAGGTCCCTGAGGAGGATGTATTTTGGTGAGGCTAGGGCGTGCGGGCTGATGAGGTCGGCGATGGTTTCGCTGAATAGTGTGCGTGGGCCTGGGGGTCTGTAGATGAGTGTTCCTCTAAGGGTGGTCTTGGGATCAGTGTGAATCTGGAAGTGTAGGTGTTTGGCGGCGGAGAGTGTGTCTTCGGTGATGGTTGTGATGTTGATGGTGTTTCTGTAGACGATGGCGATTCCTCCTCCGGTTTGGTTGACGCGATCCTTCCGGGTGATCTTGTAGCCGTCCGGGATGGCTATGGCGATGTCAGGGGCCAAGGAGGCGTTCATCCAGGTTTCCGTGAGGAAGGCGACGTCTGGTGCTGATGTCGAGAAGGTCCCACAGTTCGACGGCGTGCTTGTGGATGGAGCGTGTGTTGAGGAGGATGCACTTGAGGTGGTGGTTGTTGTTGTTGCGTGGTCTGGCTGGCAGGGGGCAGGTTCGGAGGCAGGTGAATTTGCAAGCTTGGCAGGTGAAAGGTCCGTGGGTGCGCTTCGGGGTGGCTCGGTAGCAGGCTGGTGGTCGTCCGGTGTTGAGTGCGTGGAGGGCGTCGGAGTCGTATCTCAGTCAAGTTCCCTGGTTTCGGTGAAGGCCAGGGATTCTCGGGCTAGGCACGGTCCAGGCGCGGACGGGCACAGACAGGCTTGCCTTAGGCACGCCTTGGCTGCGCAACGGCCGCGCAGCGGGCGCACTGCTGGCGCACCGACCATATGAGGGGCTGTGGGAGGGAGGAGCAGCTGGGAGGCGGGAGCGGGGTGGCGAATGGGAGCAACGGGGGCGGGGCCGCAGGGCGCAGCGGCAGGAGAGACTGGCACGGAGGGAGAGCAAGAGGGGGGAGGGCACAGGCGGCAAAACGGCGAGAAAAGCAGAGAAATTGAAAGGCAAAAGTCAAAAGAGAAGCAGGCAGCAAAACGGGCACAGAGATCAAAAACGGGGGAGAGGGGGCACAGCAGCACAACAAGGGGAGGAAATGGCACAGAAGTCAAAACGGGGGAGAGAAGGCCCAGGGGGACAGTAGGGAGGAAAACGGCACAAGTGGTCACAGAGAAGGAAAAACGGGGGAGAGGGGCACAGGGCAACAGGTGAGACCTAGGACGGCTCACGGAGCAGTAGGCAGGCGGCAGGAGCAAGGTGACCGGGGGACAGCGTTACAGGAGGACCATGTGGCGACTGGGGGGGCGACCTACATGCAGGCAGGGTCAAAGGTCGCTCTCTAACATGCATTTCACAATAAAAAAAACAAGTTAACATCTTTACACATTTATCTGTATTGTGAATTTATCAATTCTCATTCACTACAGTATTACAATATTTCACAAGAATGCAAACTGTCATATATACATAGTCAACAGACAATCTTCCAACTTGAACTAAAATCTTTAAATGCTGTCCGAGTCCCAATGCATTTCGGGATTCTAGATCCCTTCTTCAGGGGAACTGAAAAAGATATTTGGAAAAAACTGTCAACTATTATCATAATCCAGAATGATACATGGCAAATACAGTCACTGTGATTATAACAGTCAAACATTTTAGAACAACACCGACTCCTATGATGGGTTGTACAATATCCTTCACCAAGGGCCATATGTATCAAGCTAATTAGCATTCGCAAAGGCCCAAATTCTGCAAATTTCGGCCTTTGCGAATGCTAATTAGCAAAATGGTATGTATGTAACATTTTTGATGCAAAATAAGGAATCGCAAAAATTGCTATTCCTTATTTTGCGATTGCACTTAAGGAATCGCAAATTTTGCGATTCCTCAAATGCAATGTATCAAAGAAAAAATATTCAAAAAATGCCCATAAGGATTCGCAAATTACCACCAACTTCTAGTTGGTGGTAAGTTGCGAATTCTTTAAAAAAAGCTTTTTTCCCAAAAATCAAAGGTGCCATATGACGCTCATACATGCCCTTAGTATGTGCGCCATATGCCCCCAAATGTCATTTTCAGGGGTGCAGCAGGGTGTTCTTGAGACACCCCTGCACCCTTGAAAAAATTCCTAATTAGCGATTAGCAATTTGCTAATCGCAAATTGCCCCTTCATTCCTATGGGCCTCCTGGCCCATAGCAATGAATGGGTAATTTGCGATTAGCAATTTGCTAATCGCAAATTAGGAATGGTAAGGAATCGCTATAAAAAAGCGATTTTGTACATACATACCGTTTTGCATTTCCTAAATAGCGATTCCTTAAAATTCGCTATTTAGGAAATGCAAAATAGTTTGATGATACATATGGCCCCAAGTGAACAAAAACAACAAAAAATATAAAAATTATATAAAAACAGTGAATCAAACAGAGAACACCCTATGTTACATGCATGCATGATCATAGACCCCTTACCAATATCCTTCAAAGACTACGAACTATCTGTGCTGTATCCACCCACGGAAAATGAACGAAACCCAGATTTGCAACACAAACATAAGTGTGGGTGTCCATACACATTGCAAATGCCAGGTCTATATCATATGCCGGTTAGCCTTTTAGAAACTCAACTGAGCCCAATGATTCTCAACATATACCTCAAATGAAGAAAATCTTCAGGTTGACGCAATGCCCGATAGAAAAACCAATGATAGATGGCGCGTAAACAAGAGACAATTAGCTGACCACGATGTTGGGAGTACACCAATCTGTGGCAAAAAGTGATTGAAAACGCACTATTATCAAAAACTGCACCCATGGGCCTGTAAACTGCTAGCGCGAAACTCGCTAATGCAGGTATGTACCTTGCGGAACTGCTAGAAGATTTGCAGTTTCACTCGATGTAGTCCAATGATGCTGGAAACAGCAACGAGCAACCGTTACGTGTAGAAATACCTTGGGAACTGTAATCTACAGCATCAAATGTCCCTGTGGTAAACTCTATGTAGGCAAGACTGAAAAAAAAAGAAAAATACGCATTACAGAGCACAAAAGCCGCATCAGAAACAAAACTACAACCTCAACTCTTGCTACCCATTGGGTTGAAATGAATCACACCATTCCACAATTGTGATTTCAAGTCTAAGAACAGATCAAGCTTGAGCCAGACCATGACAATGCAAGATGGTTGTCACAACGAGAAATTTGGTGGATCAAATTTCGTGAGACTATGATGCCGAAAGGCCTCAATGACAAATTAAATATGATATGCTTTTTGTGATAGGCATATCACCGGTTACTATCTTGAGTATTAGACAGCAGAAACAATTTACCCTCACATCAATAGGTCTTTAGATTGATATATCACAATAAGCAGTGTTTGATCGCAAATGTTTACCTTGCAATAAGCATGTCTATGTTGAGTTAGTGATTTGAAACTTGAAAGTGATGATTTTCTGTTCTATAACACATGATTCAAGAGTGAACAATGTTTATGAACATACTGTTTCAATGAACAAAGGATAATTTGAATTCTGACATTTTTAAACACATGCCACTGAGCTGGGTTGTCTGCACATAATTTTGTGTTCACGCTTTTTCGGGTGATGGTTATCTATGTGTACTTTCCTTTTGGTCTATTCATTTTAGATATTTTGATGTTATTTGCTAAAATCCACAATAACTTAGGAAAATGTTTGGTTAGTTCATCTTTCTAGTTATATTTATGACGTATTGAGATTGATTTGTGATCATGAGCTTCTGGTCGAGTCTCGGTATTTTTATCATTTTAAGATGGCCGACGTTTGCGGATTGTAGAATAGGGGCTTAACTAGCCCGTCTTCAGATTCAGTGTACAAATCTCGTGGTGATTCTCAGAGAAGTACAGGCGTCGTTGACACGAAGTTTCGAAACTTAGGTCGTTAAAAAGAGGTACGTGAATTGTAGACACTGCGGCGCTTGAGCTCCCGGGAGGAATTGCGGTACGTTCCGCTTTTGAATAATGCGGTCTTATGTTTCTTTTAGAGTATTGTGGACTCCGCTAATTCAAACTGCTCGCTCCTGGAACTACTAATGAATAGTAGCCTTTCAGGTAACTATGTTCATTATTCAGCCGTTTAATGCATTCTAGGATCGGTCAGTACTACAGTGTACTTTTGACTTCTTGATGTTAGTTGCGCATGTCATCCCGTTATAGATAGATGAACTCAAATTTCCGTTGTTTGCAGTAGGATTTACTTCAATCTGACCAAGACTGTGCCATATCTGAAATTCCCTAAGGTACAATTGCCCATCAGTTAGTCCGCATTTTGGCTTTTCTGTTTTGTGTCTGGTGTTAATTTTGTATGTATTTTTTCCTGATGGAGGTTCCCCAAGGTATTTCTACACACAACAGTCGCTTGTTGCTGTTTCCAGCATCATTGGACTACATCGAGTGAAACTGCAAATCTTCTAGCAGTTCCGCAAGGTACATACCTGCATTAGCGAGTTTCGTGCTAGCAGTTTACAGGCCCATGAGTGCAGTTTTTGATAATAGTGCATTTTCAATCACTTTTTGCCACAGATTGGTGTACTCCCAGCATCGTGGTCAGCTAATCGGCTCTTGTTTACGCGCCATCTATCATTGGTTTTTCTATTGGGCATTGTGTCAACCTGAAGATGTTCTTCATTTAAGGTATATGTTGAGAATCATTGGGCTCAGTTGAGTTTCTAAAAGGCCAACCGGCATATAATAATAATAATAATAATAATAATAATAATAATAATAATAATAATAATATTAATAATAATAATAATAATAATACTACTGAGCTTATAAAGTGCCTGGTTACACTTGTCAGTGTGTCCCCGCGCTATACGTGGTCAGGCATCATTCAAATAGTAGCCCGGGCAGGCAGCACTTAACACTTTGGGAACAGAAAAGTTTTGAGTTCCCTCCGGAACACCAACTCAGAGTTCTTCGTGCGGAGTGTGACTGGAAGAGTGTTCCATCTACGGGCAGCCAGGGAGCGGAAAGATCTTCCACCCATTCTAGCCCTGCTAAACCTGGGGATATGCATCAGACCCGCACCCTGAGACCGCAGGAGCCGAGCAGGTATATACAGTGTAAGCAGGTTACGCAAGAAGCCAGGGCCCTTCCCCTGAACGATCCTATGGCTGACACAGAGAGCTTTAAACTGGATGCGTTCCTTAATGGGGAGCCAATGCAATGCCTCCAAGGCCCTTTTAGAGGAAGCTCTCCTTGGCAGCCGCAGCACCAGACGTGCAGCATTCTGGATGTGCTGCAGTCTCCGGAGACACCTAGTATTTGCTCCCAGGTAGAGGACATTCCCATAGTCCAGCCTGGAAGTAACCAGGGCATGGACCAGTGCCCTCCTAGCTGACATGGGGAGCAAATCAAGTGTCTTCCTCAGGCAGCGAAGAATGCCAAAACATACCCCAGCAACACGCTGGGTGTGATAGTCAAAAGAGATTTTGGCATCCATCCATATGCCAAGGTTCTTAACCTGATCCTTAGGAGTAGGTAGGGGGCCCAACGTATGAGGCCACCACGCCGAGGTCCAAACTGGCAGGGACTTACCAACAATTAACACCTCGGTTTTGTCCCCATTCAGTCTGAGGCAGTTGTTGGCCATCCATCCCGCCAAATCCTGAAGGCAAGATGCAAAGCTGCTGGCTGCATGCTCAGCTGGTTGTGTCAAAGCCACAACCAGCTGAGTATCATCGGCATAGGTTACTACCTCTACCCCATACTGTTCAGCTATTAAGGCTACTGGTGCCACAAAGATTGAACAAGGTGGGGCTGAGGCTAGAACCCTGGGGAACTCCCTGCTTGAGGTCAAATGCCTCTGACCTATACGAGCCCTGCTTGACATAGAAGGTGCGGTCATGAAGGAAGAATTCCAACCAAGTTCATGCCTTCCCAGTCACCCCACCCCTCCTCAGACACTGCTGCAAGGTGTGATGTGCCACAGTGTCGAATGCGGCACTAAGATCGGGAAGAATCAGTGCCGCTGTCTGACCCTCATCTACATGCTTCCGCAAAGCCTCTGTCGAAAAGAGAAGGGCAGATTCAGTGGAGTGGTAAGTACGGAAGCCCGCCTGGGAAGGGTGTAGTAGCCCGTGTGCCTCGAGCTGTAGATTAACCAGTTTCTCAGCAATCTTGGAAAAGTAAGGGAGTAGAGAAATCGGCCGCAGATTGTTCAGTTGTGTTATACTAATCTGCGGCTTTTTCTTGAGAGGAAGTACCACTGCTTGTTTCCAAATTGTCGGCACCCTGTCGGTGTCGAAGGATAGAGTCAGTAGGTGCTTAACATAAGGAGCTATCATGCCAATATTACCTCTCAAGATTCTAGCGGGAGCTGGATCTCTAGGGGAACCCGATTTCACCCCCTTGGCAACCTTAATTAACAACTCATCTTCTGAAACCAAGAAGGCCCTTAGACCATCGTTTCCCAAACTTTCCTCCTCCAGCTGCCATTCACCACTGGAGCTGGCCCTGGCTTCCATGGGAAAAGTGGAGTAAATGTCCTGCACTTTTTTTATAAAAATATTCCGCTATCTGGTTACAGGTTTGCACAGAGGAGACCGCCTGCTCTCCAACTGAGGCCAGTGAGGATAACTCTTTATACACCAAAAAGAGTTCCTTAGCCGAGCTCTCTGCTTTATAAATTACCGCCGAAAAATAGGCCGCTCAAGCTTTCCTTATTAAAGCGGGATATCTCTTGAGGCTTGTTTTATAAACCCTTTCAGTGTCCGGCAAATAGCCCTTTCTCCAGGATCTTTCCATACGCTTACAGGCTGTTCCATACGCTTACAGGCTAGGATATAGACCTGGCATTTGCAATGTGTATGGACACCCACACTTATGTTTGTGTTGTAGATTTGGGTTTCGTTCATTTTCCGTGGATGGATACAGCGCAGATAGTTCTTAGTCTTTGAAGGATATTGGTAAGGGGTCTATGATCATGCATGCATGTAGCATAGGGTGTTATCTGTTTGAATCACTGTTTTATATAATTTTTATATTTTTTGTTGTTTTTGTTCACTTGGTGAAGGATATTGTACAACCCATCATAGGAGTCTGTGTTGTTCTAAAATGTTTGTCTGTTATAATCACAGTGACTGTATTTGCCATGTATCGTGCTGGATTATGATAATAGTTGACAGTTTTTTCCAAATAGCTTTTTCAGTTCCCCTGAAGACGGGATCTAGAATCCCGAAATGCACTGGGACTCAGACAGCATTTAAAATTTTTAGTTCAAGTTGGAAGATTGTCTATTGACTATGTATATATGACAGTTTGCATTCTTGTGAAATATTGTAATACTGTAGTGAATGAGAATTGATAAATTCACAATACAGATAAATGTGTAAAGATGTTAACTTGTTTTTTTCATTGAGAAATGCATGTTAGTTTCATTAGAGACTCAGAAGCGTTGACAAATTGTTGCAAACTGAGGTTTGCTACAGCAGTACGGGTAGGGTTAGGTGATCCTTGGCACTTGAGGTATTAGGAGTTTTGATAATGAGATCAACTAATTACTCCTTGGATTTCAACGTGTTTAACTGATAGGCTATGACACAGGTATTCAACTTGTGATTGGGACAGCTTGCATTTGTTAGGACATGAAGCCCATCCCCCTTTGCTTAGTCTTTTGTACACTTCTTAACATGGTCATATGTTCATTTGCATTCCTGTAGCAGACTACTACATCTTCTTGGAAACAACGTACATAGGACTGTTTTCTTAAAAGAGATGATACATAACACATTGAAATACTGATGCTGCTGATGCCAGAGTGAAAGGTATTTTTTTGTACTAAAATACCTCAAATGAGGTGATACAATCTGTGATGATTCAGTAAGTACAATCTGATGTCATGCACAGCATAGATCTAATATGGAAAAGAAAGTTGCTTCATCTAACACGGATATCAAGTCATTGACTTTAGGGAGTGGATGAGTCTCACATGTGATATTGGAATTGAGTGAGCTGAGATCCACGCATAAGCCAAATTTCTAAATTATGTTGTTTTGTGAGAACAATTGGAGAAATCCAAACTTGAGACTTAATTTCTTCAATTAGGTCTTCTTTCTCGAATTGCTGAATGGAACATCCCATAACTTTTGCTTAACTGGTATTGCATTAGCCTTCAACTTAATCTGATGAGTAAAACTTCTCAATTTATCAATGCAATTGTTGAATAATTGAGGAGACTTATTGACAGTCCTTTCAGCCATATCGTCATTATGAGAGACAACAAGAACAGGATCCCTGGAACTAGTATCAAGAAGAATTTTCAACTACTTTTGATCACTTCACCCTAGAATGCATACACCTTTCATGGCAATATATATTCCGATTCTGGCAGATCTGTCCTTAAAATGAGCATTGGCTGTAAAGTAACCACAAAACCGTATCTCACTGCCATGATAAGTGACTGCTTTTAGGTTAGATGTAATTAATCTTAACGTTGGTGGTAAATAAAGACAGAGAGATCTCCTTAGATACAATAGTATACAGTGATCTGTAATCAGCTGAGAGTTGGACACCTTGAATGGACAATGTGCACAATGGAGGTTTATTTTGCAAACTATCTTCATCTTCTTGTATCCTCAAAACATTTCTTTGTGAACACTTGAATCATTGCCATCTACTTGCCCCTCAATGTCCTTATTATTGGAGACACTGACAGTGTGTTATTTAGCATTTTAGGGATGTTCTCTGCAAACTCTGGCAAAATGGCCTGCACGTTTGAAATTGATGCACTCTTTTGCAATATTAGGACATTTTTGTAATTTGCAATATGGTATGTACTGCCACATCTATAGGAACTTAATTTGGCATTACCTTTCGTTTGAACGTCTGTGTGGATTTGTGTGGTATCTGAGATTAGTAAAACTCCAGTCCGTTTTCAGCCATTTAATTCTCTTTAACCTTTATGACCCATGTCAGACTGCTCAATTGCTTTAGTAGATTAGGCCGTCCATTACACAAAGATGTTCCTTTATTCTTTTCCTATTGTTCTTGACCATCAATTGATCCCTAATCATTTCATCATTGGTGTTGGCAAAAAAGCAGGTGTTTGAAAGGCTTCTCAAAGTGGTCAAGAAATCATCAAAATGCCTGTGTTACAACTGGAGTCAGGTGTAAAATGATCGCTTTCAAGTTTTACTTACGGCTGGTTTGAAGCATTATTCTAATCTGAACATTGCTTCTTCAAAGCCATCATAGTCATTTTAAACATCTGGTGCCTCTATTTTGGGAAAGTTTCTTTACCCTCCGATTTGAGCAAATGTAGAAGAATATATTTTTTTCTCTCACCAGGCATTCTGTTAGCATCAATTACAGTCAAATATGTTTGAAATTCCTCCGGAGATCTCCTTTGTTTTGTAAATATGTATTTGACAGATCAAATGATATGTCGTATGAAGGAGCAGGCAAGTGATTCTGCTATATGAATGAGGATTTGAAAATAATATGGTTTGAATATGCATACATAGAACCACTTCACTGAATATCATTTACTCCGTAGGCAAATTGTGTTGATATATAGTACTGTATAAAATGGCTTGCCGAAGGTCCTGGAATACACACTTGGCAGTGAAAATACAAGCAAACAAGATGGCTGCCTTTGTTTAAAGTGAGGTCTGGAAAACCGGTTTCTGCTGGCAGAGTATGTTTCCCGACAGGGTTATGATGCTAGAAAGTAAGAGGCAAATGCGAAGGAGTGTCAGGATATCCAAGTATCCAACACGCTCCAAAATGTACCCACTTCTGGTGTGCCCAAATTTAGGAGCTGTGTCAGCTTAGTAGTGCATCTGTCAACATGCATGTAGGCACCGCTGCTCCAATTTGGCCGAAGAGAAATGTTGTAGCAACTTGATCCATCAACTGATCGCTACAACATACTCGGGCAGCCTAGTTGCCAAATGAAATGAGGCGACATAGATCCAGCACATAAAATGTAGACAGGCAGCTTTATTTATTGAAGCCGTATGATGGATGGGCATCTCAATAATGGAAATTAACAGCAGAGAGAGAGAGAGACGCAAGTAATCTCAACTTTCTATAGAGTGAACTACTTCAGAATGCAGGGGTGAGAGCAGGGTTAACACAAGGAAAAGAGGTACGAGAAAAAGGTTGCGAGCAGAAAAGGAATAACTGAGCAATCACAATACTCCTGAGTAGCAGAAATAAATGTAATATAACTGAAGGACACATGCTGAAGTACAAACATATCTACAGATACCTGGGCACCCACCTACATCATCATGTCTAGAGAAACACCATGCAAAGACAAACACTGTACACACATACCAAGAAACAGAAATACACCCATCCAGATACATGAATCCTTTTACAAAAGCCAACCAACATTAACCTATCCACCTACTCATGAGCACACACCAACAGAGATATTGTCTTATAGACCACCATGACTCCTGGCTGTTGGCCTTGGCCCTTTTGGCAGGTTCACCCCTAAACGTTTTGCTTTTAAATGGGACCTGATGTTAGTTGTTTTTGGCTTCTGCGTACTTTAACACGGTGTCCCAGTGTAAAGTGCGTGCGCAGACTGAGTGCGTGTGGTGAGATTGGCCCGCCCTCCCATAGGAATGCATGGGGGAGGTGTGTGTCCATGTTTGTTCCTGGTGTGAGAGGAGTGCAGGGACGAGTTTGGTAGGTGCGAACTCGTGAGAATAAATGCTGCACAATGGTGTGTGCAGATTTATTGTGTCTAGTGTAGGAGTGCCACTTCTAGAAGTTGGCATTTCTGTGTGCAGTGAATGTGAAGTGGCTTGCGAGTGACAGGGGCTGGCTGGTGTGCCTGGCTCCAGGAGTCAGGATGGGTCTGCCCGGTGGTGAATGAGGAGATCTGCATGTAGATGGGAGGGAGGAGTTGCACCTGGGACCTGAATAGGGCTGTTCCTTCCCTCCACAATGCTGGCTTCGTCCCCTGTGGTGCGTCTGATGTCCCCCAGCCTGTCCTGTGAATAGGGAGAGGGGCTGAGCAAAACAAAGTGCTCAAGAACCAGTTGTAACTGGTTCTCCCCCTGCCCTACAGCCTTAGATAAAGGTAATGCATGTATAAAAAAGGGCTGGGACCCCATGTATGTTGTTCTCTGGATCCTGACTTGAGGGGGGCCTGCTGCCGCTGGGCACCAGGAGGAACCGCCACTGGGGACTGACTCCCTGCTGGAGGGCCCTGTGAGCTGGCCCCTGGGCCCAGCGTTTGCCCCCCCCCTGGCATTCCTGCTAAAAAGACTTTCCCTGGACTGGGTACTACGGCACCTGGGGAGTGCTATATCTTTATTGCCTGAAGGGCGCTGGATTTTTCACCTTGGAGAAGCACTTGACTTTGGGGCTGAGGAGCGCTGTGTTTCTGCCCCAGGAGGACTGCTGGGGGCCTGCAGCACGGAGTTGCACTGTGTAGGATTCCCCTAATTGGTGTGGGAATTGAGCGGGTGCCTACCTCGCATTTTTGGGGACCTTCTAGAAGTTCCTACTTGCATAGCGGGTGCCCAACCAGCGTTATGGCCGCCATCACCTTTATTTAAATAGCGGGAGCCTACCCCGCATATTTGACTTTCTAAATATCCCTAGCGGGTGCCCACCCCACCAGGGACCTTGTGCATGAAAAACGGGAGCATACCCCGTATTATAGCCTGCAGCCGACGCAAATTGGAATACTGAGGGCCGCCGCTCTGCCGGCGGCGACCCGGAAGTGAAAGGTCGTACACAGGTGAAGTGCCGTCTGCTGCTGGGTAAGCCGCCTGGAGCCCCGCGGGCTCCCAAGCAAAGTCCTGTGTCCCCCGGAGAGGGACAGGGTGAAGCTCGAGTGCTGGGGGAGCCTTGCGGGCTCGCCCAGCAGGCCGTTAGGCTGTCAAGAGCCCCACCGCCACCGAGGAAGTGGAGCCGTGCGTGCTCCCTTGCGGCTATCCCCAGGGCCTGCCAGGGAGACTGGAGGAGTGTCCCAGGCAGGGCAAGAAAGAGCGAATGGAGAGCCGCCGGGAGCTGCGAGGGACAGAGCAGCGCAAAATCCCCGCCTGCTGGGCCGACCTGCAATGAGGAGGCGCCAAGGGAGAGCCGGTGAGTGGGGCTCCGAGTGAGGTGGTTGGGGGGTGTGTCGGGGCACGATTCCTGTGCCCACCCCCATGACCAAGTGCTCATCTCTATGTCCCACTGCCCCTCTGGACAGGGGGCAGTGGCAACGGTTGGGGCCCTATTTGCCTGAGAGCCCATGTGCTCCACCCGGGGACCTCCATTTAAAGAGCCCCAGAGAGGGGCTGCGTAAGAAGCACCCGGCCGGTACTTAAGTTCTGAGCGGCCCCACCTGGCAGCGGGCCATTCCAACGTTTGGCAATTGTCTTCAGAGCCTACGTGGCTCCACAGAGGGGGCCCCGAGGGGCTCAGGTCCTTGCCTGCATTTTTGCACCCTTGCCCCAGGGCCTCCGTGGCTCCAACGAGGCCACAGTTGTTTCAGGGCCCATTTGTTTTGGAGTCCCAGTCGGGCTATTGAGGCACAGTGAGTGCCAGTGCTGGTTTCTACATCAGCTGCACCGCCAGTTAGCAGCAGCTGCAACGTTGGGGCATAGTTGATTCTCAGAGTCCCAGAGCGGGGCTCCCATGCGCTCAGTGCCCATGCTAACTTTCACAGCTGCCCAGCAATTAGTGGGCAGCTGCCACAATTAGGCTGCTCTTTTTCTTTGTTGCTTTCGCTGCATGCACAGCCAGTCTGGACATTCTGGACATCGGGCATTTCAGCTCCTGTGGAAGGCCAGTTGGCCTGGGGGACAGTCCTCATAGGTTGTGCCCTCACTTGGGTACACTATGCCTAATGTGATTTATGCCTAGGTAATGTGCAATGCCTTTATGCCTGTGATACCGCCAACTGTGTTTTCATGCTTAGGAGGTGGCTTTGCCTAGCATGGTTTATACTAGTCAGTTTATGTTTCACGGTGTAATCTATGCCTAGGATGATTAGTATTGCGTAGTGTGTTCCTACCTTTTACCGGTGGTTACTGGTTGTGTTCTACAATTATTATTTTGTGCTACAGTTCTACTAAGTGCTATTTCTACTAAGTGCTGATTCTGACAGTGGCCCACGTAGCTCTGTCATGTGTATATAATCCCCTGTAAATACTGCCCAGTGCCAGTTGGCACAGTGTAATTATGATCTAATGTGTTTATGGTAATACAAAGGCTATTTTTAAATATAACCTTGTGTGGGGTTCCTTTTTGTGGTGTGCCTAGTGTGTTGCTGCTGTGTGTGTACGTGTTGCGCAAACGCTTTACACATTGCCTCTGGGATAAGCCTTACTGCTCGTGCCACGTTGCCAAGGGGGTGAGCAGGAGTTATCTTGGCGTGTAACTCCCTCGCCCTGACTAGAGTGGTGGTCTCTGCCTGGCTTTGGCGCAAGCCTTAGCCAACCAGAGATCCCATTTCTAACACTGGCCAAAAGACATGTAGGCACCAACGCACACAGGAAATGAATGCGTGGACATGCATTGATACAAGTAGGCCAACAAACATACAGCCACCCACTTTTGCACCAGCCCCTGACCCGGCACTAATACACTGCTGCTAATTTCTGGATGGATGGTCCCAGTTGCTCTCACAGGTGATAAATTACATCTCACAGTTTGGTCACACACTTTGGTGCCTATGACAAGATATCCCAGCTTCAGATCTCAGAAGAACTTGGTGCAATAGACTCAAACAAGAGATTGCCCAGAGTTCGGTGACTACCAGTGTTCCAATCAGTCTGTCGCAATCTCCGCACATGTGCTGGTGCCAAAGCATGTTCACAAAGTAGACACCTTTACTCATAAATGCACACAGGCCAGTAGATGAGCAAGGTACATCAAACATGCATGCACATTTCTACAGTCAGATGACACCCGTAGGGACACTTGTCTTCACAAACGACATATAGGCACTTAAAGAACACAGACAAAGAAACATATAGGCACCAATGCACACAAACCAACATCCATACAGATACCCATCCATACATGCCAACAGATACAAAACGACATATAGAAAAGGGATGCAGACACCTATGCACACAGACCAACACTCAAATTGCCACCCATATAAACAATACACAAAATGTTCATGCAGATGGGTGGGGTGGAATATGGAAAAAAATGTTTACCCCCTGCACAGAGATTCATGCAAACAGACTAGCAGGCACACAAAATGCCCATGAAAATGAACCAGAGCCGCAGCCACTTATACATATAGGATAAGGGAGATGCAGGGACACTTGTCAACATAGGTAACCAGTGTGTATGAGAAACAATATCCCAACCGGTATCAGTTTTAAGACAGTTTAACCATGTATGCAAGCAGCACTACATAAGTATGAAACAAGGAGACTCAAATGATTTATATAAGGCTTGTAATTCACCAATTCTAAAAAGCAGTTGCACATAGAGATACAGTTAAAGCAGCACTGTACAGAGAGAATCATGCTACAACCCAAGGGCACTTGGTGAATAGTGATATATACAATAAAAAAGTGACGACGCAAGTGATAAAGGTGCACAGCGTGAACGGCGCAAAGTGACCAATATATGTACAGTGGTGGCTCAAAGAGTGACAATTCTTAATCAATCACAATTGTAATTATCAGAGTTTGTAGAGCCAAAACGCATAGAGTACGCCAGATAGTTGCGCTGTGATGTCGACGGCGTTTCGATCCAGGTTACTCGGGATCGTCTTCAGGACAGGGTTGTCAAATTAGCTCAGTGCTGGAGGGGCACCGCCAAGTGTCCCAGGTGTGCATGGAGATGACCAATTTGGCAAATACATGAAAGTTAGTTAGATAAAGAGGGACGCGATGATCCATCGTCAAGGGGCGTCTTCAGATTAAGCCCATTTTGTTAGATGCTGAATTGTGCATCGTCAATTGGTGAGTCCAGCGCCTGTATGAATCAAGGCAGCTGCCGTGAAGTAAATCGGGACGTAGCTCACTGGAGCAGTAGAGGACTCCATAGGTAACCAAGCACACGGACAACACACATACAGACACCAATATAGCACATACAATACATATAAAGGAATATACAGCAACATATATAGATAAAGGCAGGCAAATTTTCTGTCGAACGTCATACAGTGATATCCACAGACCGCTTATTAAGGCGGCGCACACTGGATGCGTTCTAATACGGACTGGGGGTACCATCCCTTCTATATACTTTTGGTTTTTCATCTCTAATGGTATGCTGAACAAACTGTATTCTATGATTTGTATTCTTTCAATCCACACTAGTAAAAACAATTTTTTTTTTTTTAAAGACAATTATTTTGTTTCTCAATAAGGAAGGAAAAGCCACTATTGCAGCTTGAAGTTAGAACTGGTTCTAAAGCCCTGAAGAAGTTCTACTGGCAGTTTGCCAAATGGAACAAACGCGTTGGCTGCTTCTTTTCAAAAGAAATGCATAATCTCAAATTATAAGAAAGGACTAAAAGAAACGTTAGAGAGACTCAAAAGGCTTTATGTTCACGTGCACTGCTCCTTGTAATTTATATTCCTGGAATCTGTGAACAGTGGCACCAAAGGGCAACGGGTGCTGAGAAGTGTGCACGAACCTGGATTATAACATACCGACGTAATTTAAGTGAGGTGCTTGTTGTCAATAAATCCGTTGTTCATGTGCTCTTTTTTAAATTGATATATAGACAAAGCACTGGAGGGACTGATTGAGAGAATCATATCCAACTAGACTTCAAGCACTTTAAGGAGGGAAGAAAACAAAAATCAGATTTGTGGTGTAGAAAAGAGCAGACTGCCAGTCCTCTTCCATTCGGGACTTCTCTCATTTCAGCAGACTTCCTGTGTGAATACAAAAGGGGATGATGGACAGAGCGTTTGAGCAAATCAAACACTCACCCCCAGTCAACTGATCTGGGTTTAATCCATCACCATTCTTTAGCCCACTCAGCCACCCCAGTTCAGACATGGCCATATGCAAATCAGTCTGACCCTGTGCCTCATGGGAACAGTCCAGCCCGAACTGCCAAGCCATGTCTTCCCTGGACCTGAAACAAACATCCTGGGACCGGTTTCGGATTCATAATCCTCATCAGCCAGGCTATCTTGAATCCAGTGGCCAAGTGAGCAAGGGACTCACGTCTGAGCATACCCTGCCAACTTAGGGCGAACAAAGCGATACAAAAGGGGATGATGGACGGAGCGTTTGAGCAAATCAAACACTCACCCCCAGTGTACTGATCTGAAGTCACACAATGCATTCTGCTCGAAAATTCGCCTCTCTGGCATAACCGTACATATGCAGCAATGGGGTCTCTCAATCATTCTAGTATTAACGTGCTACTCTAAAGTCTGCTTTCATTAACAGCTGATAAACAACAGAGTTAACCAGTTTTCAATTTGCATAAACAGACAGATTTAGTCATTTCTTTGTTTTTCTGGCTTTAAAATTAGTTCCAATTTACCATTTTGCAACAGTGTGACTGAAATATATAACATGCCAAAATAAGAAACATGTTACGCTGTATACCCACACGGCACAACTTGCATGACAGTGGCTTATCTCTCGTGATGCGTCAATAACGATATCAACAATTTTACACACCAAACAATATTTGCTCCTCGTTAAATCTCAAAATGTTCCACCAGGAACACTGGAAAACTTCTGCACAGCCAAGCCTATAAAAAGAGTGCTACATCAAAAAAGATGCATTTCAATTAATTAAAGCATTGCAATTTATGGTCTGTGGACGGCTGCTGCCTTTGTTCAAGTCCCATTTATATGTAGAACACATGCCTATCACGTGCACAGGTCCTTTTCCAAATTACACAATTTTATTTCCAAAAATTGCAAATCTGCCTACATTGTTCTTTTTGCTCACAGTACTCAGGCTATATGGATCTTTCAAAACTAACAGCTCCTCGAAGATTACTCGCCACGACTGCAGCAGGGCCAGTCTCTCGTCCAAACTGCCCTCATAACCCGCATGCTGCTACTTCACTGCTGTGTCCAGAAGTCTATGCGTTTTAACTACGGTTCTCCAAACTATTATTAAATAATGACCCACAGGTCTGAATTTCAAGTCCCCTGTGTGAAAGAAGTTCTAAATGTTACCCAAACTAAATGTTCAGACTGGGACAGAATATAGTTACAGGCCCCAAAATTAAAGTGCACCTCCTCCCCTTCCCCCCAATTACCGAAAGGGGTGATGTGCAAGCTATGGAAAACTGTACACATTTATACCTGCTGTAAAGTTTGTGAAAAAGGTCAGGGAAATACACATTAAAAAAACAGCTCACCAGACCATAAAAGAGGCAAACAAAGGACCAAAACAGGGCCCACAAAACGTCCTATTAGATCAGCCCTTCTGGCACTGCCTGATTTCCATAGAGACCATGTGTGACCATTAATACACCCAGCTTAACCTCTGAAAAGATCTGCTAATCACCATCTTAATCCCTCCTGGCACTGCTTGAGGGGAAGATGGGAGCACTTCTTGAGTCGACTAATACTTAGATAACTTACTGTAAATTCGATTCTACACATACAACAGCAATGCAGAAAGAAACTTAATTTGAAAATGCACAAGAAAACGACTCCCGCAGAAGAGGAAAAAGTGGAAGGAACCAGCCAAATAAGAGTCGAGTAAAATTTCCACCACATAAGTAATATGGGCTTACACCTGAAAGAGTGTGAGAGAAGTCCCTTGCAGACCATGCTCGTACCACCAACATGTCTTAGCCCCATTAACTGAGAAAATAACAGACATGATCCAGTGGCTGAAAGAGGCGGTAGAAGGCTTTGGCCCCTTGCTAGCAATACCAAATTAAAAGTGCAGCAAATAGGAATGGCAACATGAAGCAAATTTTACCAAACAAAAATCACAGCACTCTGTGCATCTGGAGTGAGCAGCAACACCTCCTCAGAAGAGGAATCTGACAAAATGAAGAAAAAAAAAAACTAGAACCATCTCCTGGACATAATGAAAAGTCTCAGCAAGTATGTATGTATTTAAAGAAAACAGTAAATGGATTCTACTGACTAGGTCGATTAAAAACAAAATTGTAAATTGTGCAATGACAAGTAAACCATGAAAAAATAAAGAGAATACAGAAATTGCGTTTTTGTACTTCTTAATAGCTTTCAACAATAACCTTTTGCTGCTATTGCATGAAAAACATCGGATCAAAAAGGCAAATAAATGCCACACAACATGCGACAACTTTATCTGAATTACTATGTTGAACAGTTGAAGACCTATAGGTTTCAAAGATTCTGGATAAGGAAGTCTTACCCACACTTGGTGTCATGCTTCATCAATGGTGACCTTACCACAAACTGGTAAGTAAATCGTACCAGGGCGGACTCAACCTTGATGTTGAGGGAGTTCTTTATACATATTTACTGGATAAGTGCACACATCCAGACAGATAAAATGTCTTTCAAGTGAAATCCAAGAAATGTTTCTTTATTAAATAGGCACCCTGGGTAAGAATAAAAGAAATAGTGAGGGATGTCCTTAAGTTCAATGGTTTATACATGGACTATTTAGTGGCAACATGTTTCAGCCATAAAGAATGCCCAAATGGGTCAGTGGCCTATATCTAGGCTTAGTCATATTCCAAAATAGTCAGCATTGTATTCATGCATAGAGGGCTCTATTTGGGGAGCGGTCTCATACCTTTATAGGTGCAATATGTGAGGTCATAAACAGTGCTTTCTGGAAGCACAATTTAGTTTCACTGAACTGCGAATTTCAGTGGTTTCTACATTTTGTCTAGAGTCACTGCATTTTAACTATGCATTTCAGTGATTGTGTTTTTATTAACACATGGTCTTATTGGCAAAGCTAACTATAACACCACTTTAACCTTTGAATTTTTAGTAACTATATATTCAATATACACACACACTCACCAAAAAAACAAAGGTTACAGGTACATTATAGTAAAGAAAAGACATTAAAAAAACCTTTGAAATTCACTGAAAAAACATCAAAGATTACAGGGATGTTAGAGTTCGGGTCAGATTTTATGCGCACAAAACCATAGATATTCAGCAGTTATGGTTACCTGAGCAAAGTATGACTTACGCCCCGGGAATGGACTGCTAATGACCTATTTTATAACTATAACGTCCTGTAACCTTAGTTTTTTTCAGTGAATTTCTAAGGCTTTTTAAATATATTTCCTAACTATAACGTCCCAGTAGCTTTTTATTTCCTAACTGTAACCTTTGAGAGTGGCTGTATGGGTGAGTGAGTTGGTGTGTCTGAGTGACTGTATGGGTCAGTGAATGACTGGATGGGTGTGTGTGAGTGGATGTGTGGGTCTGAGTGGATGTAAGTGGCAGAATGGGTGTGTGTGTGTGAGTGGATGTGTGGGTCTGAGTGGATGTAAGTGGCAGAATGGGTGTGGGTGGGTGTGTGTGTGTGTGTGTGTGTGTGTGTGTGTGTGTGTTAGTGGCTATATGGGTGTGTTAGTGGATGTGAGAGTGGCAGAATGGGTGTGTGAGTGGGTGTCTCAGTGGTTCTCTGCCTCTGAGTGGATGTATCAGTGAGTGTGAGTGGCTGTATGGGCCTGTGAGACGGTATAGGAGTGGTTTGGTGTGTGTTGTGTGTGTGAGTGACTGTATGGTTGTGTGAGTGGGTGTCTCAGTATCTGTGTGGGTGTGTTAGTAGCCTTGTGAGTGACTGGGCCAGAACAGAAACTCACATGCCCCTTTATCCAACAAGAATCCACAGTTTTGCACAAAATGTCTACCCAACTGGAGTACTTTGTATCAGCTAATTAATAAGTGCTATCTCGTTGGGTAAAGTCTAGTATATAATCTACACTACTGCTGTGTAATGGACCACAAGGAGATGTCTGCAGTGACCTTGTGTGTAGGTAATTTTGGAAATGTGATTGTTCCTCCAAACTCTTCTTGCACAAATCTGTGAACAGGAATCCTCGTCAAGAGAAGACGGTGAGACTATAAAGAAGTGAATCTCCACCAAACAAGGGTACTTCCTCTTAACTATATGAAGCAAGATCTTCTTTGTTTGGTGGAGATGTCCTCATGTTCCTCTGCATCAAGAACGTGTCCCCAAAAACTGGTGGGAAATGCGCTCAGGGGCCTTTTTGGTAAGCGGTCCATCAACATGGGAAAAGGAAGGAAGAGCTTTGCATACTACTAAGGAAAACGGGCCAGGCAAAATGGTTTGAGCTTGCAGATGATTTGGGGGAAGGAAAGAAAGAAAGACAGACAGACAGACAACCACTCATCACGGTCACTACAGATCAGATTGTGCTCCAATAGATCAATGATGTTTTTTTAAAGTGGAATACGACAATTGCTTGGTCTTCACGAAGCCCAATTAGTTAGTGGAGCTTCAACTGAGGCACCTGCAGGGGCGTAACAAACGCCCCCGCAGCCCCCGCAGTGCGGGGGGGCCACACTCTGGTCAGTTAATTAAGGGGGCCCGGCCCCCTCAGCTCTTCTGAAAGCTGTGAGAGGCTTGCGCTAGCGCAAAGCCTCTCTCCCTATGTGACAGAAGCAGGTGCAGCCTGCTGCCTGCTCCGAGCCCCTCGCCCCCTCCCTCTGACTAAAGAGAAACAAAGTATCAACATAGTTTCTCTTCAGTCAGAGCCGGAGGCAGGCCCGGGACAAGGGTGGGGTGGGGTGGGGGCCCCAGAGACAGCAGTCTCCACTGCTCCTCTGAGGAAGCACAGAGCCCGGCCCCCACTCTCTCCTCTCCACAAGCAAAGCCCACCCCACAAGAGAAGAGAGAGACAAAGGTGGGGTGGGGGCCCCACCCCACAAGAGAAGACAGGGACAAAGGTGAGGTGGGGGCCCCACCCCACAAGAGAAGACAGGAACAAAGATGGGGTAGGGCCCCCACCCCACAAGAGAAGACAGGGACAAAGGTGGGGTGGGGGCCCCAGCCCATAAGAAAAGAGAGGAGACAGGGACAAGGATGGGGTGGGGGCCCCACAAGAGAAGAGACAGGGACAAGGATGGCGGTGGGGGTTGGGGTGGGGGCCCCACCCCACAAGAGAAGAGACAGGGACAAGGATGGGGTGGGGGCCCCAGAGACAGCAGTCTCCACTGCTCCTCTGAGGCAGCTCAGAGACCGGCCGCCACTCTCTCCTCTCCATAAGCAAAGCCCACCCCACAAGAGAAGAGAAGAGACGGGGACAAGCATGGGGTGGGGACCCCAGAGAGTAGGAGGCAGCACAGAGCACTGCTCAGAGTCAGGACCCTGATAGGGGTGGGGGCCCCCAGAGAGAGCATTCTCAAGGGCAAAGCTCATACGAGAAGGGATGAGGCAGCAAAATGGGGCCCTCAGGTAAGC
This sequence comes from Lissotriton helveticus, assembly GCF_964261635.1. Classification (NCBI taxonomy): domain Eukaryota; kingdom Metazoa; phylum Chordata; class Amphibia; order Caudata; family Salamandridae; genus Lissotriton; species Lissotriton helveticus. The sequence goes on from NC_136063.1 coordinate 1,586,455,175, forward strand.
ACTCTTGTTAGAAGCACCATGGGCGTCCGCGGGGAGGGGGGGGGCAAGGCAGAGGGGAGAAGGGTGCAAGGCAGAGAGGAGAAGGGTGCAAGGCAGAGAGGAGAAGGGTGCAAAGGCAGAGGGGAGAAGGGTGCAAAGGCAGAGGGGAGAAGGGTGCAAAGGCAGAGGGGAGAAGGGTGCAAGGCGGAGGGGGAGAAGGCTGCAAGGCGGAGGGGGAGAAGGCTGCAAGGCAGAGGGGAGAAGGGTGCAAGGCGGAGGGGGAGAAGGGTGCAAGGCAGAGGGGAGAAGGGTGCAAGGCAGAGGGGAGAAGGCTGCAAGGCAGAGGGGAGAAGGGTGCAAGGCAGAGGGGAGAAGGGTGCAAGGCAGAGGGGAGAAGGGTGCAAGGCAGAGGGGAGAAGGGTGCAAGGCAGAGGGGAGAAGGGTGCAAGGCAGAGGGGCGAAGGGTACAAGGCAGAGGGGCGAAGGGTACAAGGCAGAGCGGAGAAGGGCGTAAGGCAGAGAGGAGAAGGGCGTAAGGCAGAGAGGAGAAGGGTGCAAGGTAGAGAAGGGTGCAAGGCAGAGGGGCGAAGGCTACAAGGCAGAGCGGAGACAGGCGTAAGGCAGAGGGGAGTAGGGTGCAAGGTAGAGAAGGGTGCAAGGCAGAGGGGAGAAGGGTGCAAGGCAGAGGGGAGAAGGGTGCAAGGCAGAGGGGAGAAGGGTGCAAGGCAGAGAGGAGAAGGGTGCAAGGTAGGGAAGGATGAAAGGCGGAGGGGAGAAAGGTACAAGGCAGAGGGGAGAATGGTGCAAGGTAGAAAAGGGTGCAAGGCGGAGGTGGAGTAGGGTGCAAGGCAGAGAGGAGAAGGGTGCAAGGCAGAGGGGAGAAGGGTGCAAGGCAGAGGGGAGAAGGGTACAAGGCAGAGGGGAGAAGGGTGCAAGGCAGAGGGGAGAAGGGTGCAAGGCAGAGGGAAGAATGGTGCAAGGCAGAGGGGAGAATGGTGCACAATAGAAAAGGTGCAAGGCGGAGGTGGAGAAGGGTGCAAGGTAGAGAGGAGAAGGGTGCAAGGCAGAGAGGAGAAGGGTACAAGGCAGAGGGGAGAATGGTGCAAGGTAGAAAAGGGGCAAGGCGGAGGTGGAGTAGGGTTCAAGGGGGAGAGGAGAAGGGTGCAAGTGGGAGGGGAGAATGGTGCAAGGCAGAGGGGAGACTGGTGCAAGGTAGAAAAGGGTGCAAGGCGGAGGTGGAGTAGGGTGCAAGGCAGAGAGGAGAAGGGTGCAAGGCAGAGAGGAGAAGGGTGCAAGGCAGAGGGGAGAAGGGTGCAAGGCAAAGGGGAGAAGGGTACAAGGCAGAGGGGTGAAGGGTACAAGGCAGAGGGGAGAATGCTGCAAGGTAGAAAAGGATGCAAGGCGGAGGTGGAGTAGGGAGGGGGAGAGAGTGAGGGAGAGTGGGAGAGAGTGGAGAGTGGAGAGGGGAGAAAGAGAGTGGAGAAAGAGAGTGAAGAAAGAGAGTGGAGAAAGAGAGTGGAGAAAGAGAGTGGAGAGAGAGTGGAGAGAGGGAGAGTGGAGAGAGGGAGAGTGGAGAGAGGGAGAGTGGAGAGAGGGAGAGTGGAGAGAGGGAGAGTGGAGAGAGGGAGAGTGGAGAGAGGGAGAGTGGAGAGAGGGAGAGTGGAGAGAGGGAGAGTGGAGAGAGGGAGAGTGGAGAGAGGGAGAGTGGAGAGAGGGAGAGTGGAGAGAGGGAGAGTGGAGAGAGGGAGTGGAGAGAGGGAGTGGAGAGAGAGAGGGAGTGGAGAGAGAGAGAGAGAGAGGAGAGAGAGAGAGAGAGGAGAGAGAGAGAGAGAGGAGAGAGAGAGAGTGGAGAGAGAGAGGGAAGAGAGAGTGGAGAGAGAGAGAGAGTGGAGAGAGAGCGGAGAGAGACAGTGGAGAGAGAGAGAGAGAGTGGAGAGAGACAGTGGAGAGAGAGTGGAGAGAGAGAGTGGGAGAGAGAGAGAGAGAGAGAGAGAGAGAGAGAGAGTGGAGAGAGCCAGTGGAGAGAGAGTAGAGAGAGAGAGTAGAGAGAGAGAGAGTGGAGATAGACAGTGGAGAGAGCGTGGAGAGACAGTGGAGAGAGTTAGCGAGAGAGAGAGTGGAGAGAGAGAGACAGTGGAGAGAGAGTGGAGAGAGTTTGGAGAGAGAGAGTGGAGAGAGAGTAGGGAGAGAGAGAGTAGAGAGAGAGAGAGAGTGGAGGGAGAGAGTGGAGGGAGAGAGTGGAGGGAGAGAGTGGAGGGAGAGAGTGGAGGGAGTGAAGAGAGAGTAGAGAGAGAGTGGAGGGAGAGAGTGGAGGGAGAGAGTGGAGGGAGAGAGTGGAGGGAGAGAGTGGAGGGAGAGAGTGGAGGGAGAGAGTGGAGGGAGAGAGTGGAGGGAGAGAGTGGAGGGAGAGAGTGGAGGGAGAGAGTGGAGGGAGAGAGTGGAGGGAGACAGTGGAGGGAGACAGTGGAGGGAGACAGTGGAGGGAGACAGTGGAGGGAGACAGTGGAGGGAGACAGTGGAGGGAGACAGTGGAGGGAGACAGTGGAGGGAGACAGTGGAGGGAGACAGTGGAGGGAGACAGTGGAGGGAGACAGTGGAGGGAGACAGTGGAGGGAGAGAGAGTAGAGAGAGAAAGTGGAGAGAGACAGTGGAGAGAGAGTAGAGACAGAGTGGAGAGAGACAGAGTGGAGCGAGACATAGTGGAGAGATACAGAGTGGAGAGAGATAGAGTGGAGAGAGAGTAGAGAGAGAAGAGAAGGGAGAGAGGGTGGAGAGAGAGTGGAAAGAGAGTGGAGGGAGACAGTGGAGGGAGATAGTGGAGGGAGAGAGTGGAGAGAGAGAGATATAGTGGGAGAGTGGAGAGAGAGTAGAGAGAGAAAGTGGAGAGACAGTGGAGAGAGAGTGGAGAGAGATTGGAGAGAGAGAGTGGAGAGAGTGGAGAGATTGGAGAGAGAGTGGAGAGAGAGAGTGGAGAGAGAGAGTGGAAAGAGAGTGGAGAGAGAGAGAGTGGGGAGAGAATAGAGCCAGAGTGGAGAGAGACAGTGGAGAGAGACAGAGAGTGGAGAGAGAGGAGAGAGAGAGAGAGGGGAGAGAGGGTGAAGAGAGAGAGAGACAGAGAGAGAGAGACGGAGAGAGAGAGAGACGGAGAGAGAGAGAGACGGAGAGAGAGAGACGGAGAGAGAGAGACGGAGAGAGAGAGAGACGGAGAGAGAGAGAGACGGAGAGAGAGACGGAGAGAGAGAGACGGAGAGAGAGAGACGGAGAGAGACAGTGGAGAGAGAGAGTGGAGAGAGAGAGAGATAGAGAGTGGAGAGAGAGAGAGAGAGAGAGAGAGTAGAGAGAGAGAGAGAGAGAGAGAAGGGAGAGAGGGTGGGGAGAGAGAGAGTGGAGAGAGAGTAGCGAGAGAGTGGAGAGAGAGTAGAGAGAGAAAGTGGAGAGAGAGACAGTGGATAGAGAGTGGAGAGAGAGACAGTAGAGATAGAGTGGACAGAGTTGAGAGAGAGAATGAAGATAGAGAATGGAGAGAGTGGAGAAAAAGTAGAGACTGACTGACTGACTCAGAGACTGAATACTGACTGACCGAGAGACTGACTGACTGAAAAACTGACCGAGAGAGAGAGAGACTGGCTGACTGAGAGAGTGACTGACTGACAGAGAGAGAGACTGATTGAGAGTGAGACTGACTGACAGAGATAGAGAGAGACTGACTGACGTAGAGAGAGACTGACTGACGGAGAGAGAGATTGACTGACAGAGAGACTGACAGAGAGAGACTGACTGGGAGAGAGAGAGACTGACTGACAGAGAGAGAGAGAGACGGAGAGAGAGAGACTGACAGAGAGAGAGACTGACAGAGAAAGAGAGACTGACCGACAGAGAGAGAGAGACTGACTGACAGAGAGAAACTGACTGAGAGAGAGAGAGACTCACAGAGAGAGACTGACTAACAGAGAGAGAGAGACTGACTGACAGAGAGAGAGAGTCACTGACTGACAGAGAGAGAGAGACTGACTGACAGAGAGAGAGAGACTGACTGACTGACAGAGAGAGACTGACTGACTGAGAGAGTCACTGACTGACAGAGAGAGAGAGACTGACTGACAGAGACTAGCTCACTGCGAGAGAGAGAGAGAGAGAATGACTGACAGAGAGACTGACAGAGGGAGAGAGAGACTGTCTGGAAGACTGACTGACAGAGAGAGAGAGAGAGAGAGAGAGAGAGAGAGAGAGAGAGAGAGAGAGAGAGAGAGAGAGAGAGAGAGAGAGAGAGAGAGAGAGAGAGAGAGAGAGGCTGAGAGCGAGAGCCTGACAGAGAGACTGAGAGAGAGAGGGACTGAGAGAGAGAGGGACTGACAGAGAGAGGGACTGACTTAGAGAGAGACTGCCAGAGAGAGGGACTGACTAAGAGAGAGACTGACTGACTGAGAGAGACTGATTGAGAGAGAGAGACTGATTGAGAGAGAGAGACTGACTGAGAGAGAGAGACTGACTGAGAGAGAGAGACTGGCAGAGAGAGACTGAGACTCTGACAGAGAGAGAGACTGACTGACAGAGAGAGAGACTGGCTGACAGAGAGAGAGTGACTGACTGACTGGGAGAAACTGACAGAGAGAGACTGTGGGAGACTGACTGACAGAAAGGGAGAGACTGACTGAAAGAGAGACTGACTAACTGAGAGAGACTGACTAACTGAGAGAGACTGACAGAAAAAGAGAGATAGAGAGACTGATAGAGAGAGGGACTGATAGAGAGACTGACAGAAAAAGAGAGATAGAGAGACTGATAGAGAGAGGGACTGATAGAGAGACTGACAGACAGAGGGACTGACAGACAGAGGGACTGACAGACAGAGGGACTGACAGGGAGAGAGACTGATTGAGAGAGAGACTGACAGAGAGAGACTGACAGAGAGAGGGACTGACTGAGAGAGACTGATAGAGCGAGAGAGACCGACTGACTGACAGAGAGAGAGAGAGAGAGACTGACTGAGAGAGAGACTGACAGAGAGAGACTGACTGACAGACTGACTGACTGAGAGAGACTGACTGAATGAGAGAGACTAAATGACAGAGAGAGACCGACTGACAGAGAGAGACTGACTGACAGACTGACTGACAGAGAGACTGAACGACAGAGAGAGAGAGAGACTGACTCACTGAGAGAGTGAGTGAGTCTGTGATGGAATTGGGGTCAAAGTGTGTATGAAGCTATGCAATGCCTCCTAAGATTGCTATTGTCTACTAATAAAAATGTATTATGAAAATTTGCTCTTTGTAGTTACATCTGCTTTTGAAATACTGCATTGTCGCATTGTCTAATGTTTTAAAACGGAAACGAGAAGGAGCAGTCAATGCTCTTTTGTCAAAATGAGTGGGCCCGATGTTGTATATCATGACAGGAGTCTGCATCAGGAAACCCACCTAACATTGGGCAAACTTCCCCGGTCTACCGATGGCAGGGACCCTGTAATGACTGGACCACCACCTATGAAAGCCTGCTGGCAGACTAAGCCCAACCTTTGACTCCACCATCCAGTGTTACTTATAACGGGTGCATTGGTGACAGTGGCGTAACAATCGCCCGCACCCCCTGCAGTATGGCGGGTCGCTGGCCTGTGAGCTCTAGACTGGCACGGAGGATGGGAGGGGGGCCCCGTCCATGTAGTTTGCAGGGGGGCCCCCTCAAGTTTCGTTACGCTATGTTTACGTTTGCAAGTGCTTCCTGTTGAGGTTTAATTTCTGTAAAATGAGCATCAGGGCCAGAATGGAACCTCATTTTTACCAAGAAGAGTCCACAATTTTGCCAAAAATGCCAGCCTCTTGATGCTGGGTGCCCTGGAGGGCGCCCAGGGCAACCAGAGAGTGTTGGGAAACACGGGGGAGCCTCATTGCCCCTAGGGAGGTGGTAGTTCCCGGGGCCAAAAATGGCCCAGGAGGGGAGCCGCACCAACCTCCTCCCCCCTTTAAACTGTATTCGTGGCCCTGGGTAGGTGATGGTCCCAGGGGCCATTAAGGGCAATTGAGGGGGGTCCACATGCCCTCCTCTAATTTATTAATTAAGCCCACTGGGGAGGTGGTGGTCCCGAGGACTCTGATGAGCCTCTGGAGAGGAGGGGCCCCATCTAAAAAAAAAAACCAAAAACAATAGGCCTGCCCTGGGGAGTTGGCGGTCCCCAGGACCATGATTGGCCATATTATATATATTAAGCCCCCGGGACCTGGCCCACCCAGGGGCTCAAATACAAACAAGCATGAGACAGCGCTTTTTAAAAAAAATAAAATTTGCATGGGATTTCATGAATCTTTGCAATTTTTGCAGCAAATAAATAAAAAATGCTTTTGGGGCCAGTAGGGTGCCAATTCTAAGGGGTTAGGGTATTAGAACCCTGCACTCTTCTCTTAGCTTTTTATTTGGGACTTAGTTGAGTCAGAGTCCCAAAATGGCTGCCAACACTTCCTGGTTGAAGACCTGGCAGCTAATCAGTTCTCTACACAAGATCTGTTGAATTTGCGGAGGGTTCGCTCTTCTAGATATACAAATTTGTTTTTCTTTTATTATATCTAAAACTACATCATGGATTTACACCAAGTCAAGAAAATGCTTTTTGGACCAAGATCTAGGTTTCGGCCAAATTTGGTATAATTCTGTTCAGTGGTTCGGGCTGTTGTCATGTCTAAAATCGCTATGGGAAATTGCATAGGGGAAAACTCATTTTGGGACCCCCTTTGTTCCCCCTCGGTCCCCGCTTGATGGATTACCCCAAAACTTTCAAGACAGTAGCTGAAGTGAGTGGCAAACTGGTTTTGAAACTTTCAGGAGGATTCATTAAATGGTGCCAAAGTTGCTGCCAAATCAATAAATGCTTTTCCTACGGAAACAAGGTAAGAACTAGAATTACCTACCAGTGACCGCCAGCAGGTAATGTATAGATTTATATTTCACTAACAAAACCAAAAGGTCAAAGGGACATTATAGTCAGGTGATATGTCAGTTAAAACATCCATTCCAAATTAACAAAAACCACAGAAATGCCCTAGTTATAGTTATCTCAAGTAACTGTAGCTCATGCTCTAAAGTAACTACAAGTGTGCCCCCATCATGCACAGTGTTGTCATCAATGATGTCATTTAAGATGTTGCAGTGATATTATCAATGAGGTCACAGAACAGGCCATGAGTGGTGTAATATGGGAGGTAAATAGCAGTGTGTTGTGAGGGCGCTAGGTATAGTTACTTCAGGACATAAGAACTTTTAGTGGTTTTGTTTTCGTTTAAAATGGCATGTTTTGGATGATATTTTCATCTAACCATACGTACTTTTAACCTTTGATTGTGTTCAGTGAATTTAAACATTTGTTTAAAAATGTAAAGTAAGATATTACTGCAATTCGTGACTAGAACGTCACTTTAACCTTTATTTTTTTCAGTGAATTTCTGTAATGTTTAAAATGTAAAGTAAGAAGTCCATCGGTGTGTGTGGTTGGGCTCAGGAGCCCCTCCCCTTGGGCATCCAACCCCCCACAGCTATGTCATGTAACAATTTAAAGTGTGTCATTTAAAGTAAGGCATACCTACTGCCTTTATCAAAAGGTCAGAACACCGAAATATAAAAAGTATTGGCTTTCTCAAAAAGTCACCAATAATCATAAACAAACGTATATTTTACAAACTCACATATTGCAATGTTTAATAGTGATTGTCACAAAATATTTTCATTCAAAATGTTTAAAAGCATTTAATATGTCTAGGGCCCGATGTAGGTAGCCCTTTACCGATCGGAATCGGCCGAAAATACCGATTTTCGGCCGTTTCCGATCGGTAAAGGGCAATGGAGATGTAGGGGCACATTTTCGGTAATTTTACCGAATCGTTATCATTACCGAATCGGTAAATTTACCGAGTCGGTAATATTTACCGATTCGGTAATGATAACGATTCGGTAAAATTACCGAAAATGCAATGTAGGTAGCCTATGTTCCGGCAGCACATGGCTTACAGAATCGGTATTTTACCATGGAATACAAATCCATGGTAAAAAACCGATTCCTGTGTACATGCACATCTGTGCATGTACACATGTGCCATGTGACAGACAGACGTGCCCTTAGGGCATGTCTGTGTGCCACATTGCACACATGGCCGTTTTGGGGGTGCTAGAGGGTGTCAAAGTGACACCCCCTGCACCCTTGTGAATTCTTTAATTACCGATTTGGTAAATACCGAATCGGTAATGCCTAATCATTCCTATGGGCTTCAAAGCCCATAGGAATGAATGGGCATTACCGATTCGGTATTTACCAAATCGGTAATTTAAGAATTGTTAAGGATTCGGTAACGAATCCAGATGTTGGGACCTACATCCCATGTACCGATTTTTGAATACCGAATCGGTAGGATTCGGTATTTCAAAATCGGTAAATGGGATTTACCTACATCGGGCCCCTAGTCTTTTAACATTCCTCATGCAACAAAGTGCAGCCATAGAACCAACCACAAGGTGTCCCTGTACTCCACTTGAAAAGCATACTGCTCCAGGTTTGAGTGCTTTGAAAAAATATATGAAGCTTTCTGGGAGTCATGGATTGATTGAGCCAGAAGACTTACTGAGATTTTTTTTTTAATGTTGCTTGGGGGGGGGAGGGGGGGGGGAAATGGTGCGCTCCCTGCAGCCCTCCACAATATTTAAAAAATAAATGCCTTCTAGGGCCCTCGCAGGGCAATATGGAAGAACTCCTTTCTGGGAGCCATGAATAATTATTCATTTTTCTTGGTTTTATATTATTTGTATTGATGTCCTTGTTCTCATCCTGGGTACCCACAATATATGTCATTGTTTGGGGGTGCGAGGAGTCCAAAGCCCACTCCCAGCTAGCACCCATTATCGGAGTCCCAAGCCTCCCTCTTCCAGCTAGCACCCATTGTCGGTGTCAGCAACACCCAGCCATTTTAGTTTTTGCATTGGTGCCCAGATGCCAACCCAGGCTTCCACAACATATGGCATCCTTAGGGGTATGGGGGGGCGAAGTCGCTGGGCCCCCGTGGTCCCTGCTAGGTACCCATGCAGATTCATTTTCTGTTCTCCATCGGGCAGGAGCAAAGTTGTGTTCTCTGCCCAGACGAGTGCAGAGCCGAAAACAAAAGTTGCATTCTCTTCCCACACTCTCCTGAGCAGGGAACACCAGTGTCCTGGGGGATGTGGTCCTTGGGGCCAGTGTATGTCTTGGGGAGGGGTGGCCACATGCCCCATCCCCAAAAATATTAATTTAGCCCCAGGGATGGGGTCTATTTGGCACTACAGAGGTAAAGGGAGGGGTGCATGCTCTCATCCCTTGTAAAGCATTGGCCAGGGGGATGGGTACCCTGGGGCCTTACAAAGGCTCTGGCAGTGGGGCTGAATGCCCCCTCCCCATAAAAGATAATTCAGCCCCGGGTGATGGAATCTCTAGGGTCTCCAGAAGGTTCAAGGAGGGGGGGGGGGGGGACTCCCATCCCTGCCCACCGTAGGGGGTTATTTCTCTGATCTACCACACTGCTAAAAAAAAAGAAAAATATATATTTGTGGCCCCGTGGGGGCCTATGGGACTCTCTTACCAGCCTGGGGGTTAGGTTAGCTCTACCCTGCTCCCTTATATGTTTACTTTATACCTTTTCTAGGACAGGTGACCGAGTCTTCGAGTCCTAAAATGGCTGCCGCCACATCTTTGTTGAAGTGGTGGCAGGCCACCATATATAATCTTTAGATCGGTCGACACAGCTGATCTTCCACAGCATGATATATACATACATTTTTAGCCTTCATTTCTCAGATACTACTACACCGGTTTGCACCACATCACAAAAGCCATTGTCATTCTTTTGAGCCATTTTGAATATAGTTGGGTCTTAAGTTTTGGGACCCTCTTCTTTTCTCGGCACCCTGCTTGACACATCACCCAAAACTTTCCAGGAAGGAGCTATGGTCGATGAGACTTCTTTTGGAATGTTTCATGAAGATTCATCAAACGGCGCCAAAGTTATTAGCAAATCAAAAAAAAAAATTCCTATGGAAACGTGCTCCTAATTATGACTTGCCAAACAAATTGTATATACATAAACACAGTAAAAGGTACAAGCAGTGTTTATTAAGCACCACGTTTATATATTTCAGATGAGGCAACAGTCTAATTATTGTGAATTATTTTCAAGTTGCTTCAAAGACAAATCTGAACCTAAGCCAATCAATATCATGAGGCACATATGTAGGAAGTGGTTAGTAGTTATCTTGCCTGTATAGAGAGATTAATACACATTTCAGTGATTATTTACATCTTGCTACATTTCAGGAAAGTCAGCTTTACACCAAGAATACAGAGATGGTTACACATACATATTGTTAATGTATCTCCTTTCACAGTTAGCGTTATATGCAGGCCTGTCATGGTTGGTTATTGAGGATCTCTTATTGACAATTTGACAACCTTTACAATTTGTACAGATCATTGCCCAGCTGAGTGCGGAGATTAGATATCCATTCTATGTCTATTTTCTCTTTTATCCCATTCCCTTTCCCAGCTTCTACTATTTGTCTCACGTATCATACAGTGCATGGTCAATAACAAAGGGTAGAAAAGTGCATCACTGCCACATGTTCTAGAGTGCAAGGATAGACTCTTAATTTAGAGTTCAAAATTCACTTGTCTGCCTGGCATTCCTTATCAAACCTTTTCAAAATATTCACACTCAATGGAGTTGAGAACTTTGGTCAAATTTAAACTTATACGTCACAAGTAATACTACTTTGTGAACTAGATTTCTATACCAGACAAGGTAATCACCACAAATTGATAAACAGGAATGGTCTAGTTTAGAGAGAATCCTCCAGTAACTAAATTAGTATGAGCTCCATAAAAGGTCGAATCTTGCTTAACCAGGGTAAAAACAAAGAGGAGAACATTTTTAGGTCTCACCAATAGAAAAATATTCGAAGTAACCCAAAGATGGTAGTGATTGCTATCCGAATGATAAGTAACAAGAAAGCCATCAAACCTAATATAATACAGAAACAGAGGATGCTCAATTTACAATTAGTAGGAGTATCTAGGTGTCAGTGATCACTTAAGCAGATCCCAATATATTAAGGCAGAATAGGCCCCATCAACTGTGCCCCAATAGTTTTAGCAACAAAAAATTTAAATTCATTGTACAGGAATACTAATTTTCATATGGGCGACTCAAACATATTCAGTTCAATCCATAACTTAAAGTCACCTTGGAAATACCAGTTAAGTCTTCTAACAGATCGAGGTGTTCTCCAGCTTAAAAGCTTGTTTACATAATTATTAATTAAAATTTCATCATACAGTTGACCAGAGTCACATAGGCACTGAAAACTCTTCTAGGATTGCATTTTTCACACGTTTAGTTGAGAACAGTTAATGCCTCCCATTAAATGTCAGACTAACCCAGAGACAGATATTGATATTGTAGAAAACTATATAGAAAACCAGGATGAAAATGATTCAAAGGATAATTGTTTTAATACTGGTCATACCCATTTAATTGCAGGCCCTACACTGGGAGTCATACATCCCTGGAGATACATGGTGTCAGAACCCCTTTCAGAGGGTGATAGGTCATGCAGGGGTTACTGGGACTAATCATGGGGGTTGTGGCCTTTTACTCCTGCTGTCCCAATGCCCGACATAATAGGAGTCCAGAGTAACTGGGCCCAGTGCTCTCCCTGTCAGCACCGGGGTCTCAGTGGTAGTGTGGGTGGATCAACCCAAGGCAAGGTAGGTGTATGGGATACACAGGTGCCAGACTCCGTGCACAAGTAAACACAATAAGCTGATTGTCCGGTCAAATACTGGCTTTTTCAAAAAAGGGAGTATTTTAATGGAAACACACAAAGCATAGAAACAACATACTAAATAATCCCCACAGTCTCTTAAGGTTAGAACGCTTGCTTTGTCCTGGGCAGAACCCCAGAGCCTCTGCTTTTCTTTCTAGTGGGCTTCTTATTCCCCATTTGATATTAGAATGGACTCCTAGATGCAGCCCATGCTAGTCCCTACGCGACAAAGTCTAAATTTGAACTTACGCATCAATGTTAGCAGTGCTACAGTTCCTGTAAGTCCTGATGGCCTGGAATAGTCTTACCCGACCGCACAGGAGGACTCGGGTGCATCTTCTTGGGCTCCAGTACCCAGATGCTGAGGGGCCGTGACCTCTCGTGGTATTTTCCCCCATGTTGCGTCCACCCTCCTCTGTCTTTTGATGACCCCCGTCTGTGTCATTCATTATCCCTCAGCTCCTGAAGCAATTTGTAAGTGTTTTCACAACATCCTTGGCACAACAATCTACGGTAAGGGCCCACTTCTGGCACACAGGGGGGTCATCAAATTTGGCTTGCATATAGGCGATGGCCTCCTCTTCATAGTGCCTCCCTCTTGTAACTCAGGAGTCAATGACTTTGGATAGCACACGGGCAATGGCCTTATCTTTGTGTTGTCAAGGCCAACCCCGGCACACAGAGGTCACCAACATTGACTGGCACAATTGCCTTATCTCCTCTGTGCCCCCACCCCCTTCCTGGCACACATAAGGGGTCCCTGGCTTTAGTGCTCATATTGGTTGCATCCCTAGCTTCACACTAGACCCCTTCTGGTACATGTGGGTCCCGTATCTCAGCTCTCACATGTTCAACAGCCCTAGCTTCACAGTGGTCCCCTACTGACACATGGGGCTCACCGATCTAGCTCTCACAAGGGCAAAAGCCCCAACTTCTGCAAGAGCAGGTGGATGGCCCACACACTTGAAATTGTCCCAACAGGAGTGTGCATCTCACACTTCTCACTGGGATCCACTCTAAAGAATCCCTGTTGCGTTTCACTCCCTTCAGGCATGCTCCTTCTCCTCCTCCTCCTCACAGAATCCACTGGTATTGGCAGGCAGGCAGAAGGCTGGCGCTTCAGGTTCAGAGTAAGTGGTCTCAACTTCCCGGGTCATAGCCCCCCTCCGACAAAGCAGACTAGCAGACCATGGCCCCTAGTTCTGGTTCCAGCAACAAGGAGTCTTGGTGAACTTTTCTCCCCAGTTGAACCTGGCTTTATAATAGTGGTCTGGAGTACCTTGTGGGACTCATGCTCCTATTTTTAAAGCCCAAATCCAGACATGTGTGATTAGCGTCTGATCTTTTGGTACTTTTGCTTATGGGTGCCAACGTTTTTATTAAGTGCCCCACCATTTGTCAAAGTGAATCTTCCACAGAAGAAATGGCTCCTATTTTGATTGTCCCACAACACAGGTCAAGGGAGTAACTAGGTATCACCCCTTGTTGTCTGCCTCCACTGAAATATGTCTCAAAAGGTTCAACGGCCTAGGCCTTCCCCTCTTTCATGATTCCCTGGTCCTTCAGAGCCATCAGACCCACTTTCTCCCCTACAAAGAGCCTAGGAACTCTTCATTGAATCAAAGAGACCATTGATGTGCTCAGAGGGCGGTCTGCTCCTTTTTCTTCAGTGTGCGTGTTCCCACCACAGCCCTCAGGATTCACATCTGTCTCGGGGTTGCAGTCCTCCCCTCCACTAACCCCTTCAAGCCCTGCCCTTCCAAAATGGAACCCACAGCCCTTCGTGGTATGTATCATGTATTGTTAGACATACAGCCCAACACAAGCATGCAATCATCACACAACGTCTGGCACTACTCACATTCACCATTGTAGCATCCACCCCAGCCCGGTGACATGCAAATGATCACACCACACACGGTGGTTGGTATTACATGTCTTCATTCCACAGGTTGTAACTTTAACTAAACATTCTACAACATGAATACTATCACCCACACCCACTGTTCTATGGAGTCTGTCAGGAAGCAAAAGGGTCCCATCATCTCAAACTCACAAGCCACTACATCGATCACTGTATTAAATAAAAACAAATAATACATATTGATCTATAGCTCTCTCATTTTGGTGCTCAAATCAATTTCCCAGATCTGGTCATGTGAGGCTGTGGCGATATTGGGGAAACGTCTATGACTGGCACTGGTGACTGAGACTCTGTTACAGTCGTTGGGCTCTCCAGATTCTCAGGTGGATAAGTCTCACTTCTGACATCAGGAGTTAACGAATGTCAAGGAAGGTGCGTGAAATGCGTGGAATCTTGCTTAATGGACTTTCCAGAACCGTGAGCAGTCACCATGTGTCCTTTATTAGTCACAATCCTCAGTAGGTCGACAATACCGTGTCTTCTCTTTTGAACACAGTGCTCCAAGCACAGCTGCATCTATCTGTTTAGATTTTCATTTTGCGTTTGTGGGATGAATCAGTAGTGGTTATCAAGGTCAAGAGATCTTTCAGAGGTCCATTGTGGCAATTTGGTTCCTGTGTTTCTCCCAAACCTTAATGTGGCAGAACGTCTCACCTGTGGTTGAATGGGGGTGGGGGAGTTGACCTGTATGTACAAAGTGTAGACTGAAGAACTGATTTGAGTTTAAGCATTTCCAGCACAGTGCGCTGAATCATCTTCTTGTGGGTGCTCATAAATATATTGATAACATCATTTTCCTGTAGCCAGAGAGGTGTGCGTTTCTGACGCTTGACCTATAGAGGAGTGGAAAATCTTTAAATATGACTTTTGAAAAGGTGGGCCATTGCCAGATTTCAAAATCAACGTTAACACCCCAGGTTGCAAAAATACTTCCTAATTTCTCAACAACTCGGTCATGAGTAATTAATAGATCTTCCACAAGATGAAAACAGGCATATTCATCAACGATTACTAGTAGATGATGCCCATTGTCAAGTGGTTCAAAGAAATCAATTGCAATCTTCTCCTATGCATGCTTTGGGAGATCAGACGTGTTTAACGGATGCAGGGTTGTTTTGGATGACAAGCAGTTGCACAAATGACAGGCCCTTAACTCTTGTCATGACCAGGAGCCACACTCGGCCCCGTAGAGCTTGTTTAGTAGCAATAATTCCACAATGTTCCTCATGGGTCAGTTCAATCACTTGTTGTCTCAGACTCTCAGGAATGACAATTTGAGCCTTGTAATACAGGGCCTTCTGGGGTAACAAAGTTCTTCCTGCAAATTTTTGAATTTCTGGTATTCAAAGTCATTATGAAGAGGTTGAGCATGTTTTTGCCACAATTGATATGCAATAATGTCTTGGAGTTTTAGCAAATCTCTGCCAGTGCTTGAGGCAGCAATGATTTGTTCCACTGATAAGGCAGCAGGGGCAACTGGATTCCACGCTGACATTAGCACACGCATCAGCCGCTTTAGAAGTGGTGCTGTGACACTGTATTGGCACACATGAGAAAGTCAGCAGGGTTTTGATCTTTTTTGGGACAATGTACAATCGTTTAATCATACTCCTGCAGTCACAACCCCCACCCCTCAATGCGAGGGGGCATCTTGACTTATGGATTTCCATAAAATATTTCCCATACAGGAGCACATAACAAATGCTCACAAGTCCACACTACAGCTAGGCTTTCTTTTTCAGGTTGTGAATGGTCACATTCCATCTATGACATACTCCAGCTAGCATAAGCCATAATGTGTCTTGGAATGTCCAGTGTGCAGGGCAAGGATGGCACCCAACCCCACTGGGCTTGCATCAACAACACCTCAGTTTGCAATTTTGTTTCATTGTAGGCAATTTCAGTGGCGTTCTCAATTGCATGCTTGATTTTCGTGAAGCTTTTGTTCACATTCACATGACGTTCGAGATATAACATTTTGTTTTGTTAAGTCTCTCAGTGGGACACTTTACAGTGGCAACATCACGTATATTCCTTGAACAGCAACCAAGGAAGGATTGCAGCATAATTTAATCTCGTGTGGGAGGATTGGATGACAAGGCTTCTAATTTATTTGGATTCAGACTCATTCCCCCATCAGAAAAGATATGACCAAAGAATTAGAGTTTGGTTTTATGAAACTCACTTGCAGCATTTAAAGTGAAACCTGCATCAGGGTTTTATACAACACACTTGTGTAAAAGCTTTATAATGTTCCTTTCTTGTGGCCCCAAAAACCAATACATAATTACTGTAATTGAAAACATTTGTGAATGGGGCTGTATTATGCAACGAATGACATCCAGAAAGTTCTGCAGCTGATGACACTCGGAAACGAAGCCTTTTATATCTCAATAAACCAAAACAAGTAAAAAAGTTAGTAATGTACTGCAATTTTCTTCCAGCTCGTGTTGGTGATCAACTTTGTTCAAATCAAGGCCGGAGAAGACATTAGCTCCATTCAGCTGTGTAATCATGTCAGCATTGTGCAGACCTGGATGTTTCTCTCTTTCAATTACCTTGTTCGATTGGCGCATATCAACGCTGATGCGCATGGTTCCTCCAATATTTTTCTTCAACACTACCACTACGGATGATGGGGCCAGACCAGCGGATCGCCCAATGAGGTCATGCTTTAATAGTGGCTCAAGTTCTTTCTCAACACCTCTTGTAAAGGGAAATGCAATTCTAGGAGGTTGGCAAGCAAAAGCACGAATGTCCTCATTTATGTGAAGCTGCACGTTCGTTGTGTTAAGTCTACCTAGTCCATGAAACAAGGATGGAAACGGACTCACTGTCTCCTCTTGATGGGTATGGACATAATTCACAGATATTGGTTCCACATCAGCAGCAGTATTGAAACCGAGTACACAGGCACTTGATGACATACCCTGCAATATGTGAATTAGTGCTTATACTTGTGTTTCGTGGTAGTTAGATATAAACCTTGACTTTTCAATGGTGTCGATGCAGACTATGTGAACACTTTAGTCTTGAACGGCATGAGACGTGGCATGGGAGACATTTCATAATATTTCTCCTTAAGCATAATCTTTATCGAAGCACCACTGTTGATAATCAAAAGGTATTGAACAACCATTCACCTTTATTGTAATTTTAAGACCATGTTTGAATGACTTGTGATTTTACTTGTTGACAGGTCTTTGACTCGCATGCTTCTTAGCATGTGGCCAGTGCGACATGATGTAAACAGACATCGCATATCCATCTTTTTCACTGTCGCTTAACAAATACATGGAAGAACTTTTAAATGAAGATTTAGAGAACAATCTACTTCATTTAGGGTCTATTTGTCTCAGATGATGTTATTGTTTGGCCTTGTGGTAGAACATAGAACTTTGTATCTGGAGTGTTCTGGAGGCCATTTTGTTTTCATGACGTGACACTTAGTTTTTCTCCACTTTACTTTGCAGACTTTCACAAAATGGTTCTTTTTCCCCTGAACCTTTGTATACTTGACCGATGGTTGGACATTTACCGTCATGTGGAAAGGAAAATCCGCATCTGAAGCAAAACTTCTTTGAAGATATTATTTTGTGCCCCTCAGCTTTAGGTCTCTTCTTGCTTTTCACATTCATGACTGACTCACTTTGGGCACCTCCAGCCGCCATGTCAGCGGATTATTTGTCAGCACATTCCACAGATCTGGCAACCACTAGGACTCGCTCTAGGCTCAGCATTTCTCTCCGCAATAGTTGTCGAAAAGAATCAGAAATGCAACCATCTAAGACTTACTCAAAGAGCTTCTTCATCATTCTACTCATTGAATTGGCAATGTTTGAGAAGCATATCAAGTCTTTTTATAAATTCGATCATTTCCACAACTGTGTCTTTCTTTGCTGAAAATATAGCTTTCATAATCTAAATTGTGCATTGGATTGAACTGGATATTGAGCACCTCACTGATTTGAGGGAAAGAGACTTCAGCGTGTGGTATTTTCTTTATCACTTCCTTTACTTCTTCATCTGCAAGATTCTTGAGGTATTGGATTAACTTTTTGTGATCAATGAAATCAAACATTTCAATGCAGGCAATCCATCTTACCCCAATATTTTGTTTCTTGGCTATATCGAATGGAAGGGGTGGTTTTAAAGAATGCAGTGGCATCATAACCAGTTATGGCCCTTACGGACAAGAGTATATGCTGTGCACCTGGCTTTGCACCATTCATACCATCCTTGCGATGTGCTTGCTTCAGGGTTGTAATCTATACTACTATTATAAAGGAAGAACTTTGAGGCAGGTGAACTCGGGAACCACAGCGCCAATCCACACACCCGATACATCGTTGTAATCGTCAGGGTGTGCAGATGGACATCGGCTATATAAACTTAATAAATATACGTAATTTCAAAAATTGACCCCCCCAAAAAAAAGTAGTCCCTTGGAATAAGCGCCGGCCGCGAAGTGCGTGCTGACGTTAGGAGCGCGGGGAGGAGCGGCGTACAGGAGGGCGGGGGAGCGATGAGGAGCGGCGAGGAGCGGCAGAGAGGCGGGGAGGAGCGGCGGACAGGCGGGGAGGACCGGCGGACAGGCGGGGAGGAGTGGTGAGCGGCGGATGAGGTAGGTTATTTATTTATGAGCGGTGAGCGGCGGCAAAATACAATAGCAAACGTTACATTAAATGAAGCAAAAATGACAATCATGAGCCAACAAAATAAAAGAGGAAGCAAACGGTGCATTACAAAAGTGAGCCAAACGGTGCATTACAGGAGGAAAAAGTGATGTGTGCAGGTTACAAAAGCGTACAAAGTAAACATAGAGGTATAATACTGCATTACAGGAGGGAAAAGTGATGTGTGCAGGTTACAAAAGCGTACAAAGTAAACATAGAGGTATAATACTGCAATATATGGAGGAAGGCTCCGGGGGACCCACGGACAACGTCAGGCTGGGAGGGGGCCCTGAAGCCTAATTGCTCCCGGACAACGTCGGGACGGGCTGCTAGTGGTCAATATAAACTTGTATGAGTTCTTTTTGCGCTGCCATTGGAGCCTTTCAACTTCTTAAAGACTTTCGAGTTGTGCGGAATGCACCCGACACCTTCTGTGGTGTCCTCTGCTGGGAACAACACCTCTGTATTTACAACCCTGGACTTCTACTTGGGTGGGGTTGCCCAATCTGGTACATGTGATTGTAATCGCTATACATCTGGTTATCGACACCTCTAATATTTCTCTACATCTACTTACAGTGTTCTCTTGCACTGGGCTGTCGTCGCGCATTGCACGCTCCATACCTGGTTGTCAATGCCATTAGCATTTCTTTGCTTTAGAAACGTTTTCTGCTTTTAGTGCTTCCTTGCACTCGACGATCACTGCCTTTGGCACATTGCCGTACCCGGTTGTAGCTACCTTTAGCGTTGTCGTTCTGTATGAATGACCGTTCTGTGTTATGCGGTGGCGCAGTACCTCTCGTTTCAACTTTACTGACAAATTTCCAGCTTCACAGGCCATGCACTAGCTATAGTTGCACTCAGTTGCGGCTTGAAATTCTCATGGGGGGGGGGGGGCAGGGGAGGCTCGCGCAGGAGTTAACGCGAGGTGGGGGGTAATATAAAAATATAAATAAAACTTACCTGACCGGTCGCGTGCTGCCTCTGGTCCCACGGCGTTGTGTCCTCCAGTGACTCGGGGAGGAGAGATACATTTGCAAGTACTTCAGCCCTAGTCATCGCTTGAGCGCTTTGAAGCAAAGAGGTCCTTGGCTGGCACGCTCGGTGTTAGTTTAGCATATTGAGGCACAGTTCAGCAATTAGAATTCCTGCTAAAATAGCTCGCACACATGGCTGTCCCTCGTAAGCGTAGAAAGTTGTTTGTAGTTTTAGTCATGTTTAATCGCACAAGTTGGCGAGAGGGCGCACGCCCAGGTGCTGCTCGCACCATCCAGCGTGAGGTATTCCCACTCTCTTTCAAGGTGCTGCGGCCGCTGATCTCTGCCTGCACTGATGCAGGACAGCAGGACCGGCAGCTTCCTCCTCGAGATGCTTTCAGTGAGAGCCAAGAGCAGTAAATAATTTGTCCGTGAGCATGTCTCTTTTGTAGTAAATTGCATGACTTTGCTTGCCATCCTTCAAAGAACGAGGTAAAGAATCCGGACCTTCTTGGAAGAGGGGAGGGGATAGTCTCCCTCGCATCTTGTTTGAAGCAAGTGAGAAGTTAATGCAGACCCAGCTGCTCAGCAGCTCAGAATCAAGCAGCGGCGTTGAGATGGCAGGCAGTGCAGCTAAGCATCAAATTAAACCTCCACAAAAGTAAAATTCTGTACACCAGTCATTCAGCGTTACGTATTGGTAGGGAACGGCCATTAGCTGAGTCCCGCGTTTTCCTGCTCCTGAACAGGAACAGGCATGCTTCCTCCCCGCCTGTAAGCCTATCACAATGCTGCAATGGCAGCGTTGTGATTGGTCCGGAGTCTCGGACAGCGCCCGGCCGGGCACCTATAGGGAAGCAGTTTTCTCTATGTAGGCTGAATGCAGCCTACATGGAGAAAATGTAGAGTGCGCATAACTGCTTTGGTTGGCCCCAGGGCCGACCAAACCGTCAGGGTACTCAGAGTGATGCAAACCACTCCTCCCCGACTCACCCAAACGCCCGCCCCCAACCAGACATATCCTCCCGCCCACCCCCAATCAGGCATACACTCGCTTTCTCGCAGCCTGAGTAGCAGAAAATAAAATGGTATTTAAAATACCATTTTATTTTCTGCTTCTCACACTGTGAGAAAGCAGTGGGGTGGCGCTCCTCTGCCCTAATAGAGGAGCCGCCCCTGGTTGCACTTTGACTCCACAAAAGCCAACCGCCGATTTTCACTTTGACTGAACCACACGTGGCAATCTCGGTTCTTTGAGTTGCTGGGCTTATGTAATCCCATCCTCGTCACCAATTGTAGCATCCTCCCCAGCCTAGGCACATGCAAATTATCGCGCCACACAAGGAGCTTGGGATAACACCTCTTTATTCCTCAGCATGTAACTGTTAACTGAACATCCTACATCATGAACTCTATCACCCACATACTTACATCACTGTTTTACGGAATCTGTTAGGAATCAAAATGGTCCGGTCATCTCTAACGCACAATTTACTACAACGATGTGGGCTAAGGGTGAGTTAACTACACAACAACACGAACACAGATACTTTACATGAGTAGGCCCATATGCTCCACTCCTGTGACAAAGGTAAAGAGGCACGTTCACATTACTGATCACTACTAAACACAAAACGGGTATGCTGCCAACACTGCGCTTGTGTTACTTACCCTTGTAATTTTAGGCAACTACTGCCCTTTCCAAGAGTTAGTGCTTGATGAGCACTACTCAGCCCTCCATCTAACAAGATTGCATAGCCATGAGACAGGTCATGGCGCACATATATGTCTGTATTCACCCATGACTAAAAATTTAGTGTAATTCAGTTTTGCTGTTTTGATTGTATTTGTGTTTAAATGCATGTTAGGACCCCCCCTTTTCTCGCCCCATGCTTGACAGATCACCCCAAAACTTTCCATACAGCTGGGGCACTCGGGCCGAAGTGCATGTCCATCACGATGCTGTGGACTTTCCAGTCCCAGCACATTGCAAGTTTTCACATTGTAGATAAGTCTTCATTCTTTTACTTCTCAGTTTTTCACTTCAGAAGTAAGCTAGTTTTACGTGTCCCAACCTTAACAATATACACATGTGTAAAATATATATGTACTAACATACATAGAAGTAAGGTTATGTCACATAAACTTGCAACAGTAATTTAAGTATAATTTATAATAAGTAATTAAGTTAAATTATTTAAGTTTAAATAAATATTTAAACATTACATTGAAATTGTCAATGGTTATATGGTTAAAAGATTTTTAGGGCTTAGTGAAGTGTAGTGCTTAGGGGTTAGAGAGTAGTTTTAAGTGCTCATAGATTTGTAGTGTATGGGAAGGAGTAAGGAGTTTTTTTTGGGGGGGGAGAAATCACAGTTGGGTAGGAAGAATGTTTTACTGTTCAGAGATGTGTAGTGCATTTATGTGCTCCTGAGCTGTTCGATGAAGTCTGTCTTTGAGACTTAAGTTTAACTCATCTCAGAACATATGGTTTATTCTTTGGCATCGGTTCTATATTTTTTAACGATGGACTCACGCTCCAAACTAAATAACTTTCTTCTCTTTCCAGTCTTCGAAAATCATCAACAGATTTTAATGTAGGAGTCCAAGGAGGATTTATTATCATCCAGCGTGTATTTTTTTCAATGACTTGGGCTTTCACGATTGCTACTCCTTGTCATTTTCCCCATCCCTGCTATTCTCACATACATTTTTTTAATTTCAAAGTATTTTATTGATTTTTATAGATAAGGCATTATCATTTCTGTTACAAGGTTAGCCAATCGTAGTTTGTACAACAGTGTTAAGATTCACTTCAAAGAATATGCTTAGCTAACCCCACCTGATGTGTGTTGAACTTGGCCCTTTTTGCAGGGTCATCCCTGAACTTTTTACCTTCCTCCTCTATTTTTTCTGACCTTTTGTTGGCTGTTTTATGACTCTGGGCACTTTACCACTGCTGATCAGTGCTAAAGTGCATATGCTCTCCCTACTTTAAATGAATGCATTAATTGGTGATTCCATGATTGACTATTTGGTTTACTTGTCAGACCCTAGTACAGTGCACTGAGTGTGCCCAGGGCGTGTAAATCCAAATGCTGCTAGTAGGCTTGCAGCACTGATTGTGCCACCCACAGAAGCGGCCTTGTAAAGCGTGTCTAAGGTCTGCCATTGCAGAGCCTGCGTGCAGTCTGGTACTGTCATGCTGACTGGGCAAGTGCACCCACTTGCCAGTCCCTAAACCTTCCCTTTTCTTCATATTAGCCACCCCTATGGTAGGTCCACGGGCAGGGTGCATTGTAAGTGTATGGTAGGACAAGCCCTGATGTGTGGCATGTCCTAAAAGTGAATTACAGCCATTTTCATTTTTCACTATTGCAAGGCTATCTGTTCTCCATAGGCCAGAATGGGCGGTTAGCATTATTACATTTTATAATCCTAACTGACTCAGAGAACATGGTAGAAATTTGAGTTTAGTATGCCTGGACTCAGAATAATGAAATACATCTTTTAGTGAAGTTTATTTTAATATTCTGTGTTTGCAAATACCACTTTTAGAAAGTAGGTATTTGCTTGCCTAATCATTTAAGCCTGCCTCTGCGAGGTTGTGTATTCCTTCGTCTGGTTTTGCGAGTGACAGGGCTGGGGGATTCCAAGAGACAGGCTGGGGCAGCCCGGTGGTGAATAGAGAGATCTGCATCTAGATGGGAGGGAGGAGTTGCACCTGGGACCTGAATAGGGCTGGGCCTTCCCTCCACAAAGCTGGCTCCACCTGCTGGGGTGCGGCTGATGTCTCTGCCCTGCACACTGAAAGAAGAGAAGGAAGACTGTCAACAAAGTGCTCCAGGACTGTACTTGTCTTCCACAATGCTGGCTCCATCTCCTGTGGGGCATCTGATGTGCCTGCCCTGCGCTGTGAAAGGAAAGGAGAAGTCTGGTAAACAGAGGGCTTCAGAACTGGTTTTACTGGGCACAGGCCCCTCTCCCCTTAGAGAACAATGGATTTTGGGGTATAAATATTGGGACCCTGATCCCAAGAAATGAGATCACTTCTGGACTTACAATTCGAAACCTCTGCTGAGGAGAGGAACCTGAAGAAACTGAGGAGAGACTATTCCCAAGCTGAAGTGCTGCTTGGGGGATTGGCCTGCAGTGGTTGCCTGACTGCCAAAGAGAGGAGAAAGAACTTTGTGGACTTTACTTTCAACTTGTGATCAGATCTCCAAGGGCTTGGAAGAGAGCTTGCCCCCTGACCGAAGTCTCAGGACCAGTAGACTTCACCAGCCTTTGTGAATTGCTGCTGGAAACGCTGTTTCAGTGGCTACAGAGGCAGGGAGCAGTGACCGACTCTCACAACCGGCCCAGTGTCCTGTAGTCTACGCATCAAGCAATGTCCGCCTCGAACAACGCAAGCTCTGAGCTCACCACCTCTGTCCTGACGCAGTCACCGAGCCATTGCCTGCACCACGACTGGTGGACACCGCGATGTGCAACGTCTCGCTACACCGACTCGTACTGGTCTGACCGTCGTGGTCACTGCTGCCGACTTCGAGTCCCGTGAACGTACCGGAGTTAGGCACCGCCTCGCACGCTTTGCGACACACCGCCCGACTCGCACGGCTGTCCAGACTGATCGACGCCAGCTCCCGAGCTCCGGCTCCGTCGCCTCACCGCAAGCTGCAAGCACCGCCTCGCCCTGCAACACACGCCATGGATCCACCGACTGTCAACAGGCCGCTGCCTGCACCGCATCGAGGGACAATGCGTCCTGCAACGCTTCCTTTCTGCACTACGACGAACATCGGAAACGGCTCGCACATCCGTGCCGTCCGCCTCAAGTAAAAGGTACTGTGACTGAGTCTGTCGACATATGAGTGGGCCCGTACCGACCCAGTCCGTTGGATTTGCTAGACTCTGTTATTTCAACAACGCTGTAGCCAGACCGGGCTAAAGACTCGCACAGAACCTTGAATTAAGACTTTCAACCAGAACTCTTGAAATCTAATAGTACTGTGGATTCTTTTTGTCGTTTACTGGTCTTGTGGTAACTCTATATAAAATATACCTATTTTTGATATAAAACCTTGTGTGGGGTCCATTTGTAGTGTTGTCACTGGGTTACTGTATGTGGTCACAAATGCTTAACTTACAACGCCTCTGAGATAAAGCCTTGCTGCTCGTGCCAAGCTACCAAGGGGGTAAGCAGGGGTTATTTTAGGGGTGTAATCCCCTTATCCTGCCAGAGGAGAGGGTCCCTATGTGCCACAAGTACCTACCTGTGCCAACTAGAGACCTCCAATTCTAATAACGTGGTTTAGTGAGAACAAGAAAAAAGATGCTAGAAGAAAAGCAGGAGAGAAAGGGGTGAAAGAAGGACACAAGAAATGCTGTGTGATTGTGAGACTTATAAATGCCTGACCAAGGCGCCACATTTTTAAACAACTCAGTTGTCCCCTTCTAGTATTTACAAAATAATTATCTTTATACATAGTGGTACAGCAACCAGATGGCCCAGTTTTTGCAAAGGGCTAAAAAAAAAAACTATAAATTGGGGACAGGTGTAGGAAACCAACTGGTCTGTTCCGCCCACACACTTGGAGCAATGTCCAATAAGGCCATTCCTTAGTTATGAAACTAACCTGGTGCTCTTTGATGCACAGACCCTCATAGTGAGTGTGCAATCTCTTTCCCAACTTAGTAGGTTTGTATTGCAGGTGTGTAAGTGGGAGAGAATGGGAGTTAATTGCAGAGTTCCAAACATGTTTTACCTGTTCTTTCTACTCTTGTCATTACAAGGCTGGACCTGCTTTTTGGAAATAAGCAAGACCCTCAAAATCTGGGCAGTTTGATCAGGGGCGTAGCAAGGGTGGGGGGGTCCGAGTTTTGGGATGGTGACTCCTCCCACCTCAATGCGCCCACCAAGGGGCGGCAAATGCAGGAACCGCCACGGGCGACCAAAGGTCTAGCTATGCCACTGAGTTTGAGTGTACAGATTGAGGCGGATTGGGCAATTGAGCATAGGGAGAACTATTAAAAGAGGGCTAGGGATAATTGAGAGTTCCGATTTAAGACAGGACTGGTGACCTGTGTTTCTTTTGTCCCTTCACGGGCATCGATTCATATTTGGCCTGCCATTGTCGTTTAGTGTATTTTGTTACTGTATTGTTTGTTCCCAACACTCCTTCCCTTGGGGTCATCAGGGACATCCTGCTTACAATCATAACAAAGGATGCATGCTGCCTCTGCAATCATGCAGAGAGATGAACGCTTTCCCACGTTCAAAAGTTTAACAGCGATTTCCACCGAATCTGACACTAGGTTGAAAAGTCGGCATGGTCGGGTCAATTATTCCAACAACATGCACATCGGATATCTTTCTTAATGTGGGTTTTCATTTCAGGTAACAGAATGTCTTCACTCAGTTGTCACTTCTCAGACTTCTCCGTAAAACCGGTTAAACTAAGTGGGATTTATCCCAATTCATTAATTGGACCACAGCTACATTCTCTTTCCTTAATGCACACGAAGAATAATGCACACGAAGAATAATGTATGTAATCTGGCATCTTTAAGGTGATCCAACTCCACTCGGCTGTGAAGAACGAAGACCTACATGTATCATTTAGATTAGAAACAATGAATTGCCATTATGCAGCATATGGTTTTGATACGGTTTAAAATAAGCTAACTTGTGAGTTGCTTGTGAATCCTGCAAGTTTATCTTTTGAGCATTGGATTCTTCCTTATTTGTTCCAGAACAGTCAAAAGCTGAAGACTGAAATGACTAGTGATGTGACTGATAAATCCAAAGCCAGAAAGATCAATTACTGACTCCGTTCTTCCATAGAGAGCTTAACTTTGCCAGTAACTAAAGAAATATTCACTATTGGTTAGGTAATCTTTATCACCAGCAATATTTCCATCAACTGACTACAGAGCATATTTACTTTCCTAAAGGCAGCTCAGTTGCTCCTAAGTAACATCTCCATGACTTCTGTTTCTTTGCACATATAAAATAGCCAGTTATAGAGGTTTTCTTTAAATGTGTATTAATAATGTAAATCAGTCCTCTCTTTATTGTCTATCAAAGTTTTTGTCATTATTGATCTTGCTTTAGAGTGTGCTTCCATTTCTTCTCTACATGTATATTGGAGTCAGGTAAAAGAAGTAAATACAGTGATATGTTGCCGATTTATTGTGTGTTAAGAAAATTTATTAAGAGTGGGGGGTGAAAGGGGAGGTCGATGAGTGGTGCCTTGGATGCCACACAGACTCCGCCCCTCACATTGTCTCCGAATCCCTTCATATTCCACAGTAAAGTTCCATGGCAAGACACAATTGGAAAATCACGCTGTGAATAAAATAGGGGGCAAAGTAGCAGCTCACAAGGGAAAGAGATATGGCCATATCATCTTAGTAGCTAATCATTGGGTAAGCTTACAGTTTGGTGATAGTGTGGCACCTTTTTACATGGCAATATAGTGCCTGTCTTGGAAGATGGATTCACCACATTCAGCAACAAATGGAACGAGTAGTCGAAATAATTGTTTGTTGCTGATAGTGGCATTCTCCAAGCTGTCTGGTTCAGGGTCAGCAGCATCTTCTGCTGGAGACAGATCAAATCCTTCTTCTCCAGTAACTGGTATTCAGAATGAAGATTTTGATTTCAAATGTGAGACAAATTAGAAGATCGAGTCGACATGAACAGTACAAAAGACCAATTACCAAATTAAGGCCACAAAAATGAGTGCCCAAAGATGCAGCATGAAAAGTAAAGAGTCGAGACAACTCAATAGTCTCATATTTTGAAGGCTGGTCAGTATTGCTAGAGCTTAAAACCAGCAGAACGCTACAGCTACTAATAGAACAGGGTCATGGGTCACCCAGAAACTGGACTAAAAGCATTCCCAATTGTTAAGCTTACTTCCCGGTGTGATGATGTGCACGGTCTAGTAGTCGGGATGGGAGGAGTTACGGGGTTGTAGGAAGAGGAGGGGCCGAGACAGGAAAGGGTCAGTTAGGGACAGGGAACGAGGAAGAAGTAAGAATAAACCTCCTGAATACACACTACTGGTGTTTGTCGTTATTGCCCTCAAGACACGACAACTGGCGACGAGGGTGGGATGGTGCAGTCAGCCACCCACAGAACCCAAGGAGAAGCGTCCCTGTCCTAGCAGCGTGAGAGAAAAGAAACGCTGCGGAGCCATGTGTGGCTGAAGTAGGTCCGCCGCCCAGAACAAGAGGCCAGCGGTAATTACCCCTGCTCCGCGAGCTGGTAGTCGTGTAGAGCCCTGAGGGAGGAAGCGGCATTGAGCGCCGGGGTAGTTGAAGCGGTGCGCTGATTCGCGCCAAAACCCTTGATGCGTGCAAACTGGCGCGCGATCCACGAGGAGAAGTCGGGTGCCTACCCAGAGTCTGCCTACTGCCCCAGCGGTCGAAGAACGCTTGAGGTGCTGCCCAAGGCGTGTGAAAGCGTCCCGACAAAGAACGTCAGGACGCGTGGAAGAGACGGCTCACCCCCGATGCGTGAGAGACGGCCGGTCCAGCATCCATCGACGCTGAGAGCATTTCCCTGCACCTACCTGGAGATCCTGAAGGTCTGGGAGCGCAGGGACACTGAAAAGTGAAGTCACGTGCAGAAATTGGTTGCCGGTGAGTCCTGGAGAGTGAGCATGCCCTGAATGAAAGCAAGTCTCGTGTGGATCGAGATCTCATGTACGGCGGCCATCTTGGAAACAGGCAACCACTGGGACACCCTATGTGCAAATCATGAGCGGCCATGTTGAAGTCAGGCAGCACCCGGCCAAGGAAAAACAAGCATTGACAACCACAAAACAAGCATTGGAAGTTGCAAAAACAAGCATTGACAACTACAAAACAAGCAGTGGAAGTTGCAAAAACAAGCATTGACAACTACAAAACAAGCAGTGGAAGTTGCAAAAACAAGCATTGACAACTACCAAACAAGCATTGAAAGTTGCAAAAGGAAAAAACAAACATTGATAAGTGCACAAACAAGCAGTGGTCACTGCAATAGCAGGCACTAGCAAGTGTAGAACCTGACAGCAGGTGCTTTGGTCAGCCAGGTCAGCCATGTCGAACTCACCGCACCGAAATGGAGGTGGTGCAGCGGTGGCTGCCCCTGTCACGCCCATAGTCTCGCATCTGCGCCCCCCGGAACCACTGACCCTGGTGGCTGGTGGGAGCATGGGCCCTCGATGGCAGGAGTGGCTGGAGGACTTCGAGGATTACCTAGAGGGATCGAAAGTCGCAGGAGACAGAGACAAGCTAATTGCACTCCGCAATCTGGTTGGCAAAGAGATTGGAAAAGTGATCAAAGAATTGCCGACGGATGATAAAGGGACATATGACAAAGTGCGAGATGCACTCAACAGAAAGTTTGTGCACAAAAGAAATGTGGACTACGAAAGATATGTGTTTCATCAGGCACGTCAAGACAAAGATGAAATGAGCACATTCATATCGCGACTACGACGACTGTCTCAGTATTGCAATTTTGACTAGTTTTCAATGCAGGACGCCATCCGACTGAGAGTCATTGAGGGCTGTCATTCAGAGACACTCCGAAGGCGATTGCTAAGGAAATGCCATAATCTCGACGAGATAGAAGAAATGACGAGAGTGTATGATCAGGCAGAAGAGCATGCCAAAACCATGGAGACCGGGCGTGGTGAGAAGAAGGAGCAAGTATATTGGACTCAAAGCACCAACGCTCAGAGAAGATCAAATGATCATCAGAGAAGATCTCGTCCAGTGTCCAGACACACACACAGAAGTCATCAACGCTATGAATATAGGAGGAGAGACATGAAATCGTGCTACGCCAAGAAGCCAGAACGTCCACGGAAATGCTACCGATGTGTATATGACTTCCTAAACACAGACGCATGCCCAGCAATGGGCCAACAGTGCCGAAAATGTGGACGCAAGAACCATTTTGAAGTAATGTGTGGAGTATACAGCAAGGAGAGAAGGAGCGAGACAACCAGATCTCGCCCAGAGGACAAGCGACATCATGCAAAAGCTGTCCAAGACAGAGCACTATCATCGTCTGGCTCGTCACATTCCAGCAGGGAATCTCACAGATCTCAATGGATCAGAAGGTCACCGTCGAGGGAATCGAGGTCGACCTCTCAGGAGACAACATTCACAGATGAATATATCTGCATGGTGACCGACCCGGACCAGCTGAAGAAATATCCTCCGCTAGATATCAAAGTGGGGACACATGCCACCAGATTTGTGCTTGACAGTGGGGCATCACTGAATTACATGCCTGTGACCGAATATAACAAGATGAAACCAACGCCTGTTCTGAGTCAAGCACATGTCAGGGTGTTTATCTGGATGGCGAAGAAACCCCTTCCCTGCCTGAGCAAGTTTGCAACGACGCTCAAACACGAATCCACAGCAGTACCGGCGTACATTCACGTCATTGAGGGACCGGAGGCGGATGGTCTCCTCAGTCTGCCCACAGCAGAGCGACTCAGACTGGTTGAAATCCTGTACCGGGTCCATGACAATCCAGACATTGTCCGCAAGTTTCCGAAAGTATTCAGTGGGCTTGGTAAAATGAACAAGTGTCTGATTCGCCTACACATCAAGGACCAAGTGCGCCCTATCGCTCAGCATCCAAGGCGAGTGCCTTTCCACCTTCAGCAGGTAGTAGAGGAAGAAATTCAAGAACTACTTCAAGCGGACATTATTGAAAAAACGGATGGCCCCACACCATGGGTGTCACCGGTCGTCATAGTTCCAAAAAAGGGTACCCCGGAGAAAGTACGACTATGTGTGGACATGAGGCTCCCCAATACGACCATAGAATGAGAGCGTCACCCAGGGCCTCACCTGAGCGATATGATATCGGCATTGAATGGAGCCAGGGTATTCTCAAAACTTGATCTCAACAAGGGATACCATCAGCTGGAGTTGCATGAAAAATCAACGTACATAACAACGTTTGCCACCCATCTGGGTTTGTTTCGGTACAAACAACTGAGTTTCGGTATCTCATCTGCAGCGGAAATATTCCAAGATGTCATACGCCAAACCATCAGGCATATCCCGAATTCCCTGAACTACAGTGACGACATTTTGGTATATGGATCAAACACACAAGAACATGACAAAGCCTTGGATCGAGTGTGCCATGCTCTCCTTGAGGCTAATTTAACTCTCAACAAGTCAAATGTGAGTTCCATCAGTCCACCCTTAAGTTCTTCTGTCACGTGTTCTCCGGGGCTGGAATGAAGCCCGACCCTGAGAAAGTAACAGTGCTCAACACCACCAAGCGCCCTCAAGATGTGAGTGACATAAGATCGTTTCTGGGCATGGCAAGCTATTGCTCCAGATACATCAAGGACTATGCCACGATTAGTCATCCACTTCGTGCCCTCACCAAGCAAGGACAACCGTTTGTGTGGAGCCCTCAGTGTGAGCGGGCCTTCCAAGAGATCAAGCAGGCGGTGGAATGGGCGAACAATCTGGCCTACTTCAACACCAAAAGGAAGACAGATCACGGTGGATGCCAGTCCAGTGGGGTTGGGTGCCATCCTGGCTCAATATGATCGTGACACTGATTGGCGTCACATTGTGGCTTACGCCAGTCGCAGCCTATCCGACACCGAGAAGGCTTATTCTCAGCCCGAAAAAGAGAGCTTAGCGGTCGTGTGGGCATGTGAACATTTCCATGTATTCATCTTTGGAAAACATTTCACCATGATTACGGATCACCAGGCTCTTGTCACCATCTTCGGTAATCCCAAATCCAAGATGCCGCCCCGCATTGAAAGGTGGGGTCTACGGTTGCAGGAATACACATTCACCATCATCCATAAACCTGGAAAGGGTGAGAATCCGGCAGACTACATGTCCAGACACCCACAAGCATCTCACGTCTCACACCCGTCGAAAGCCGAAGAGTACATACACTTTGTAGTAGGTGTAGCCCGGCCACCGGCAGTTCCTTTAGAAGCGATAAAGGACGCTACTGAGCAAGACCATATCCTTCAGAAGGTGGTACGTCAACTGCGCACACATCGCTGGAGACATGATAGTGAGGACGAAGGAAGTGACCCACAAGTCCGTCAGGAAATGCAAGCTTTCCGACATGTCAGTGACGAGTTGTCAGCGACCTCAGAGGGGCTCCTACTGAGAGACCATCGGATTGTCATCCCGAGGCAACTACGTCAAGGAGTGGTCAACCTTGCCCACGAAGGTCATCGGGGAGTTGTTGCCACAAAGAGAGCTCTACGGGAGCGAGTTTGGTTCCAGCAACTCTATCACATGGTAGAGCTCACCGTGAAGGACTGCCCTCAGTGCCAACCGGTCAAGCCTGGAGACCCCCCGGCACCTCTTCAAATTACTAAATTACCCAGTGGGGTATGGCAGGAACTTGCCATGGACTTATATGGACCCCTCCAGTCAGGCAGGTATGTGGTGGCTATCATGGATGAATATTCAAGATTCCCAATCACTCAGTTTGTGTCTTCCACCAACGCCTCCAGCACCATTGCTGTATTAGACGAGGTCTTTGCGGCGTGGGGTGTGCCCAAGGAACTCAAAACAGACAATGGTCCCCCCTTTAACAGTCATGAGTTCAGTGAATTCGCAAAGCATCTCAACTTTCGACATCGGAAGATCACGCCGCTGTGGCCACAAGCCAATGGCACCATTGAGCGGTTCATGGCCACTCTGAAAAAGACTTTTCAACAAGCCACGTTGGAAAAAAAGGATTTCCAAATGGCTCTCAATGAGGTACTGAGAGCTTATCGGACTACCCCACATGCGACCACCGGAAAGTGTCCTGCCACTCTCATGCTGGGGCGACCCATTAGGACAAGGATCCCGACGTGGGAAGGGGCTCCGACACCGGTGTCCCCAACACGCGCCCATCGAGAAACAGTGCTGGCTGATCAAGCGGGGAAAAGCAGGATGAAAACATATGCAGACACTAGACGGAGAGCCAAGTCTCCCTCCCTTCGGACAGGAGACTGTGTAGTGGCCAAACAAGAGCAGGCCAAGAAGACAGATTGTCGGTTCAGAGAAGACCCGTTGATCATCACTCAGCAAAAAGGCACCATGACCACCGCTGAATCTGAGAAAAGACGGATTACTCGAAACGTGTCTCATTTTCAGAAATGTACCCCGGGTATGAAAGAAACACTTGAGAGGGATCCAGCACAACGAGATGCCGACGGACTGAGTCAACCGAGTCCAACCCTGAGACTTGACAGGCAAATAGAAGATGCGCCTGCAGAGGTTGGAATGCGTCTCCTACCTCGAAGAGACATACACAAACCAAAGAGACTGATTGAAGAACTGTGATCGGACTAGTTAACTTTTTTTGTTAACAAAGGGGGAGATGTGATGATGTGCACGGGATAGGAGGAGTTACGGGGTTGTAGGAAGAGGAGGGGCCGAGACAGGAAAGGGTCAGTTAGAGTAGGGACAGGGAACAAGGAAGAAGTAAGAATAAACCTCCTGAATACACACTACTGGTGTTTGTCGTTATTGCCCTCAAGACACGACACCCGGTGATACCAATATTAATAAAGGATCATGCAGAGTGTAAGAAACCTGCTTTTTTATGATCAACCTGGATTTTCACCTTTTCGCTGAACCTTATTTTTTCTGCCAGGACGCTCCTTGGCTGGAGCATCTGTGCGCCTAATAAAAACGCATAACATAACATAACATAACATAACTTTACCCCTGCTAACAAGTAGTAAAGTGCATGTGTGCCCCCACCTCTCTTTTTACATGGTTGAATCAGTATACTTTTAATTGGCATACTTACCTTGTATATGTCCTTAAAATATGGTACAATGTGTACCCAGGGCCTGTACGTTAAATGCCACTAGTGGGTTGCCTCATCTAGTGGGCCATCCTCTACAGGGGCAGTGTAAACAAAAAGCAATTTAACCTGTAAAAACAAACCCTTTAGAAAGGTCAATACCTCCCTTTATTGATATTATGAAGTCATCCCTATGTAGTCCGCAGAGCCCATAGCAGAGAGCATGATATTATAAAGTAGGATATGTGGAGGTTTAATTGTAACATGTCCTTTCAGTCACTAGCACCCAAAGGCTATTTCCACTGTAGGAAGGCTGTCTAGCCCACAGGGAAATAGGTTTTACTATTGAACTATTTTCAACGTAAAGTCAGATTATAATAAATAATAAGGAAAAGGTACTTTTAGAAAGTTACCCTTTCTCTGCCTTAGCCTCCAGTTGCATCCCTTTGAGTGCTCATAACAGAAATGAGGTGAGAAAACTGCTGCCAGAGCAGAGACAAAGACCTGGGTGTGGGGTGTTATTTTTATTCATCTGACAGGATGGCCATTTGGCCGTGCCCAGGAATTTACTTTACTTAAAAGAGGACTCCCCTGCCATAGGGAGATAACACCTACACAGGCCCCTTCTTTTCTTTCCCCAGTCAGACAGGCTTCAATTGCAGTGGGAGTGGAACTGCCCTCACAACTGGTTTAGAGTGACCACAGAGGAGGGGATGCTCATTTCCCGGGCTACACCTCTGGAGTGGACACACAGGCTCTGCATTAGGGGAGAAGGGAATCACCATGTTGGAGAGGGGCAATGTGGGATTGTTTGTAATATGGCACGCAGGAAATACTGAAGTGGGTACCCCATTGGTTAGGGAGAAGCCAGGGCCCTCCGTTCCCCCCACCGACAAGCTGTTACCAGGTATAAATGTGGCACCTCCAGTACCCTCCTCAGACCACTCCTGAACTTGAGTAGGAACAGAGGAAGACTAAACCTGCTCTTGGATACCTGAGAGGAGCCCTTAAGAACTGGACCTGCTCTAAGAACACAGAAGACGACACCAAGGGTCGGTCATTAAGCTACCCCCTGTTAAAGCTACAGGGCCACACAAGCTTCAATTGGCTTGCCATGGATACTCGGTTGGCCTCTGCTGGAGTGAGTCCTGACCCCCCCGCAAACCAATATCTGTTCCTGAGCATCTCCTACCACTCCTGAAAACCTGGAACTTAGAAACCTTCTACTCCAAAGATCTCTTGAGAACCGGGACAAACATGCCAAACTGATCCAACCAAGGTGTGTTGACGCTTGCTAAAACTTTAGCTTTTTTCTGCTTTGAGCTATTTCACAATTACAAATCCTCTGCAGCGGGACCCCGAGGAGACTGTACCCCACCATTTGGAGTCCCCTTTGGCTATAGCCTGTAGTCTTGCCCCACTGGAGGAATCTCAGTTCATAAAAACATTTTTTTTTTTTAAATCCCACAAAAGTGACCACACGAGAACAAAAAAGTCCTCATTGGGTGAAGGTTTTAAAAGTATCCGACTGTGAGGGACTTTTCCTGATTACGAAGTTCTAATTGCTCCCGCTTGGAGCTTTTGAGGCAAAAAACCAACTGCTTCTCCAGGATCACATCCAACGCTTATCTGGTCTAGTGGATCCCTCCTTAGCTACTCCCTGCTGCCTTTCTCTGCTGAAGATGTTTGACTTCCATTCTTGAGAGTAAGTCCCAAGTTAAAACCTCTGCTCAGGTTGGGCCTGTTTTCGGTATCCAACTTGTAAACCATTCCAGTGGGCCTCAGAACACACCTAGGTCCAGGTTTACCATGACCAGTTGACCATGGTTGGCATTTAACTTATTTAGGCACCATTTTTAATTTAATATAACATGTTTAAAAAAAAAAAAGCTACTCTGGCTCACCTCACTGGTTTGTTGATTTATGTATTAACATGTAACCTATTTTTCTAAATTGTTTGAGATTTTTCTTGTGTTGTGACTTTATTACTGAATAAATACTTTACATATGCCGCTAAGTTAAGCCTCTCTCCTCTGTGCCATAGCTACCAGAGGGTTGAGCTCACAGTAATTTAGTGGCTATAGTGGTTCACCCTGAGAAGGATTGTGTTTCTTACACAGAGCAGTACTTCTTTTTAACTGGAGAGATACTGCTGAACGTTTGTACCTGCTGCAGAGATGTACATGTAATCCCGCAGCCGCAGGTGAAAATCCTGGACAGGGAACTCCAGCTTCCGCAGTACCACAGAGTGAGTATAATACTGTTCAGCAGGCGGAGTTTTTAAACCGCAGAGCTTAGGCTGCAAACCCTATGTAAATGCCATTCTATTGTAAACAAGAACCACTTTGCATAGCATCAATAACAAGCGTTGACTAGTGGGTACACATAATACAATGAAATCTCTGAAAACAAGTGAAACATATTGGCCTTGCCAATGCTTGTTCGCCCCTCTTTTCTCTCTTGGTCATTGTTTTCTTATCTTCCCCCTTCTTTCTTCCTTTCTCGCTCTGGGTCAAAGTCCGATTATAAATACAGTGTGCCCAGAAATTAGATTTTTGTTTGCACCACCTTCACAAATTAAACACTGTTTAACAACCATGGAACTGAAGCAAATTCATAAATGCGTCACCCGAAAGCAGCAGCTTA
This sequence comes from Lissotriton helveticus, assembly GCF_964261635.1. NCBI lineage: Eukaryota > Metazoa > Chordata > Amphibia > Caudata > Salamandridae > Lissotriton > Lissotriton helveticus. The sequence goes on from NC_136063.1 coordinate 1,586,491,022, forward strand.
TACAATCACGTTGCACCACAATTTACAGCAGGACTTGCAGATTTATACAATTAATTGGAGGTATTAAAGTACCGGCCCCGATATGTTTATGGTTATGACAAGAATTAATGTCATCTGGACGACTAATTGCCAGTCATTGGCTTTCAAGTGCATCACAATGACGTACTTATCTGGCAAAACTAAGCACTCTTAAAAAACAGGATTGGCGAAAGGTCACCACACCGTCATGGGGTCAAGCTCTAGTTGGAGTGCGCAAGAGGGACTTTGCTGCGGTGTTCTTAGGTTTCCAACCAGCTCAATGTGTGAATATTTCATTAAACATTGGCTTTTAATCTGCATTCCACTGCAAACTCTGGACTACAAATCCCAGAATACAAAGAATAAACCTTGACTGAATAAGCTACACTCACGAACGGACCTAGGAAATGTAAGACTCTGCTGCTCATCTTCCAAACTCAGACATATGCTCTGGATATAAAGGAACATCTCTGTATCTGGTCATTGTACATCTATTTGTAAAGAAGTGAAACGTTTGACAAACAAATACGACTTTCTTTCTACAAATATGTGAATTTATAGAAAAGTCGCTCGTGTACTCAAACACACGTGCATGAAGCACGCGGCAAACAAGTATGTAAATGTGCACCGAGGGGCAGCTGAAAGGACTGCTTGCTCGAATTAGACGCTACTAGTGTTCGCTTACCAATATTCTGCCTCAGTGCGACCGGCGGCTTCTGCAATAAGAGCGATGGTTGGGGGCACAAAACAAAGCCTTTTTGTCCCCCAGTTTCCTGAGTGACCTTTGGCAGAGGCGTGCCACCACTCTCGGGTACATTCACAGCTGCCTCCATCTCGAGTTCGACTTTTTCCATGCTCCAGACTAGGAACAATCCTCGCACAACACAGGTGCGAAAGAGGTTCTTTTTAATCACGTGTGAGGAAGGAACCGACAAAAACAGCTGCAAATCCAAACCAGCTTGATTGTGCGCGGGCCAGCGAAGGGTCATTTCATCATATTTCCTCAGGCACGGAGACAAGCCGCCTGGGGGCAGCTGCTGGCGTCACGGCTTTCGTTCTGACGCAGTGAGTTGAGGTTAGAAATTATTACTTATGAGTGTGGCAACATTCCAGTCTTTCTGGAACTTCTTTAAATAATGTTCATCAACATGCAAGCAATTTCCACCCAAAAAGAACCCGAGTTCCCCCAAATTGACTATTTTGTTTTCTAGCATATATGACGCTGCATTCTGGGACATGTAGTTTTGACATGCAGAGTTGCTAGGATAATTCATTGAGGTGATTGCTCGCCGAGGAAATGTGTGGCGATGTAGAGGTCATGAATGTATTTGAGTCACTGCAAAGATTCCTTAGTCTTTCATCCGTCTGATGGCTGTTTATTGCGGTATAGTAGCACTGGATTCATCTGGGTAATAATATAATTTTAATTAGTCACTCATGACCTGGTAAATATAAATAAGAATTTTTGCTATTAATAATGCATGTAATGGGAAAACGAAAATTGAGAACTCACATTAGAGCATGGATATTCACAAACATTTTTTCCGGGATCAAAATGTTTGGTATGTGGTGTGACCGAGGGCGTATTGATGCCAGCGCTGTGGTATTCAGGGCAGGAGCTTTGGCGTGGCGGTGTTTGTGGTGCAGTGGGTATAGGGGAAGCGAAGCATATATATGTCTAGTGACTGAATTATACAATGTGAAAACAGAAATCCTAACTTCCCCACTTTACCACATTGTGTGATCCTAGGCAATTGTTTTCACTTTCCCATCTTTTTCTTTATTATCACATAGACAGTCGCAGCTGGCACAGGTAAGACCGGTGGGGCAGGGCGGGGGTCATGGAAATCAACATCTGACGGGATAAGCTAATTAAGAAAAAAACACTTACCTTGAGCTCGCTGCATCGACAACTCGGTGATTTGGCGAGCATAAGGTAAGTGGTTTTATTTAAAAAAAATAATAATAATTTAACTTATCCCGTTGTATGTCTCCCTCCCCGCCCTGCCTACCATCTCTTACCTGTATCGGCCGCCACTGCACATATACAAAGACCTCGAAATATATGACTTCAGGATGTGAGCTTTACAAAATCCTCTCCTGTGTTTGATTTATTAAATTATAATGCTCATGTACAATGGGAACTCAGGCCACAGAGAGGATGCACATAACTGACTTCACTCTTAATTAAATGTTGGCATTGTTGTCCGGGTGGGGGAAGAATCAATGTTTTTAAGTTCATGTTTGAAAACTTTAACTTTAAACAAAAAATGCTTCTCAACTCACTGATATCTGAATTACTAAGGAGAAACTGTTCTGTATTTAATGAAATACATTTTTTGAATTTTGAAGAGACTTTATAAAACACTTGCATGCAGGATGGGTTTAAAAATTAAAGTGTTTAAGTTAAGAGGTGCAGAGCACCCTAGTTACTTCCTTTCTTTCACTTATCCTTTCAATAAATTCTTGCCTGTGTAACATCTTTTTAATGTTACTACCAAGTTGAGTAAACAGCAGCCCAAGGCTCCTTTTGACCAGGAGGCCGCATATCAAAGGTCCGGAGAGCTGCATGCGGCTCTGGGGACGTACTTAAGTATCAGTGCAGAGGAAACCAAATTATGGAAAAACAATTTTAAGAAAAGGTAAATTTAAGGAGATACAAATAAATCTAAAATTAAAGGAAACATATTAAAGGGAAGATTAATATTAAGGAAACATCCAGAATCACATATTGGCTGAAGATTTGGGGTAGTAAGGTTTTTTCAGTGCAGGAATGGGTGATGTTTAGTGTCGATGAGGTGTTTTAAGGATTCAGGGATGGATGGTGAGGGTTATTTAGGAATCAGGCATGGGTGAGGTTTAGGGTAGCAAGGTTTTGTTGTGGTTTATGGATGGGTGGCATATAGCAGTGCTGAGGTTTTTTAAAAAAGTTTTATGGATGGTGGAGTTTAGGGCTGCAGAGTATTTTTAAGGTTCAGTTATAGGTAGAGTTTTGGGGAAAGTGAAGGGTTTTTAGTGTTAGGGACGTGGCCCAATTTGGATTCAGGCCGGCCCACGGCACGGAGTCTGCCTTGGTGACCGTTTTGGACGACCTGCGTTCGCGTGTCGACATGGGAGTAGCGGCGTTTTTGGTGCTACTCGACATGTCGGCCGCGTTCGATACGGTTGACCATGCGGTTCTACTTGGCAGGCTCCTGGAGTCCGGGGTGACCGGCCTGGCCCTGGACTGGCTGGCCTCTTACCTCTGCAATAGGCAGCAATCTGTGGCCTTGCCGCCTTTTCGATCAGTAGTAAGAGATGTAACTCAGGGTGTGCCGCAGGGCTCTGCAATCAGCCCGATTCTTTTTAATTTATATCTTCGCCCTCTAATAAGTTTGATTAAGTCATTTGGCATGTCTGTTATCAACTATGCCGATGACACTCAACTTATTTTTTCTTTTGAGGGCAGGGAAGCGGTCTCTTTGGAATCCTTTCACCGCTGCATGACTGTAGTGGCGGACTGGTTACGTCAGAACTCGCTCCAGTTTAATGGAGCAAAGACCGAAGTTCTCAATTGCTCATTGGACCGAATGCCCCGTCCTTTACCCGAGGGATTTTGGCCTGTTTCTACCCTAGGCTCTGTAGCGGCGGCAAAATCTGTCCGCAACTTAGGCGTCCTGCTTGGGCCTAGCCTCCAGCTGGATGGCTTTGTCAATAAAACCACGGCGACTTGCATGTTACTGCTCCGCATGTTGCGGAAAATTCTTCCGCTACTCCCCCCACTCGGCAAGGACGGAAGCAGTGCGTAGTATCATCCTCAGTAGATTAGACTACTGTAATGCACTGCTTCTGGGGGCTCCTAACACCTTGGTCATGAAGCTGCAGCGGGTGCAGAACATAGCAGCCAAGCTAGCTCTTTCGCGACCACGGTCTGCCTCGTCCTCTCTTGCGCTCTCAGATCTTCATTGGCTTCCGGTTCAAAAACGGATCTGCTTCAAATCCTCTTGTCTGGTTTTTAGAGCCCTGCATGGGCTGGGTCCAGTGATGTTGCAAGATCTATTCTCCTGGTACTCTACTGCTAGACTTTTGAGATCCTCTTCGGCCTTCCTGGTCACAGTTCCCAGGATAAAAAGGGTGAGGATGGGCGGCCGCTCTTTCAGCTTTACGGCCACCAAACTTTGGAACTCCCTACCTCTGTCTCTAAGGTGCAAGCAGGATCTTTTGTCTTTTAAAAAGGATCTCAAAAGCTACCTCTTCCCGAGAGCAGTGTAGCGTTTAACATCTGTTGGTAATGTTTATGGTCAAAGCGCCAGGATACCCTTTGGGTGACAGCTGCGCTCTATAAGTATGCTCATATTTCACATTGTGTGGAGGTTTGGGTGGTGGGGGTTTTAAAGGTTATAGGATGGGAGAGCTTGGGGGCAGTCAGATGTTTTAGGAGCCATGGTTGGGTGGTTTTCAGGGGTGGTGAGGTTCTTTAGGGTTCAGGAATAGTGGAGTTTAGTGGTGGTGCAGGATTTTAAGGAATTATGGATAGGTGGGGTTTAGGCATAGAAATGGTTTTTTTAGGGTTCAGGAATGGTTGCAGTTTAAGGGTGGTGATGGAGTTTTAGGTTAAGAGTTGGGTAGAGTTTAGGAATAGAAAGGGTTTTTAGGGTTCAGGGATCGGTGCATTTTATGCGTGGGAAGGAATTTTTAGGGGGCAGAGATGGATGGTTACTATGGGTGGTGAGGGTTCAGCAAATTAAAAGCTTCCAAAGTAATTGTTTGACAATGCAAAATATATAAATCCAAAATAATGTCCCCTGACAAAGGATTACATAAAATACCTTAGAGGCAATGTTTCTGAAAGTAAGACCTGCAACCATTTCATTTACACCTTAAAAATGAGTTTGCAGAAGCCAATTAAAAAAATAGAATTGGTTTCTATGAAATGGTATATGTTATTTATTCTGAAAATGTTAATTAAACCATTTAGATGAAATGGTTTCTCAGAAATGCTCTTCCATTAAATCGTTTTTCTATGAAATTGCATACAAAGGGAACTACGTGGCACGAGAATTGGGACTTTTGAATTAGACCCTATTAAGGGTATGTTTTTCCTTTAAACTAAATGTCTAGAATTAACTCCCCCGCATTGACAATATTGAAAAAACAAAGGTTTGGGAGGTGCACAGCAAAGTTACTCGGGGGGTTCTTGCAAAAGTTGTTGCAATTTTAGGGTGCTCTCACCGGGTGGTGTTGTCCGTCTTCACACCACTAGATACTACTGAAGTTGTGTTTGCGGGAACCGCAGGTACATCCCCAATGAGGCACACCGAAGAATGATCACACAAAAGTGCTTCGTTTCTTTCTAGAATTTTTCACGTTTTATTTTCTTAAGAATTACTTCATTTGAGAGTTGTTTGTAGTTTACTGATATTTAAAGCATATCAAGAGACAACATCATTATGCATCCGAACTGTGATATCCTATGCATTTCGGGCTGATGGGCCCTTGGTCACGGATAAGCTGAGGAGGAAGAGTAAAGAAAGACGAGTGTAAGGGATGACGCTCAAGCATATAGCGTGAATAGTGTGTACAAAGTGCTCATAGTGCGATTAAAAAAGACGGATAATATGTTGTGGATGACGTGAAAAAATAGTAACCAAAAGTGATAAAGAACGGATAAAGAAACATAGTTAACTCGTAACTAAAATACAACAATTCCTACTGATGGGAAACATGTAGGTCTAGAACACAAACTTTAACTTTAAAGCCGACGTGGGCGTGCTCCGTACACAAACGGTTGCGTGATGGTTTAAAGCTTGCAGAATAGCGCGTTAGCATGCACTTACTTCAGGATGAAGAACATAACAGCGTATAAACGCGTGCTCACTCGACTTAGCGGCCGGTTGTCTAATGTGTCAGGATGTCTAATGTGTCACTTCATTTCCTGACACATTAGACAACCGGCCGCTAAGTCGAGTGAGCACGCGTTTATACGCTGTTATGTTCTTCATCCTGAAGTAAGTGCATGCTAACGCGCTATTCTGCAAGCTTTAAACCATCACGCAACCGTTTGTGTACGGAGCACGCCCACGTCGGCTTTAAAGTTAAAGTTTGTGTTCTAGACCTACATGTTTCCCATCAGTAGGAATTGTTGTATTTTAGTTACGAGTTAACTATGTTTCTTTATCCGTTCTTTATCACTTTTGGTTACTATTTTTTCACGTCATCCACAACATATTATCCGTCTTTTTTAATCGCACTATGAGCACTTTGTACACACTATTCACGCTATATGCTTGAGCGTCATCCCTTACACTCGTCTTTCTTTACTCTTCCTCCTCGGCTTATCCGTGACCAAGGGCCCATCAGCCCGAAATGCATAGGATATCACAGTTCGGATGCATAATGATGTTGTCTCTTGATATGCTTTAAATATCAGTAAACTACAAACAACTCTCAAATGAAGTAATTCTTAAGAAAATAAAACGTGAAAAATTCTAGAAAGAAACGAAGCACTTTTGTGTGATCATTCTTCGGTGTGCCTCATTGGGGATGTACCTGCGGTTCCCGCAAACACAACTTCAGCAATATTGAAAAAACACAGCCTTTGGACTCTACTCAGTGTTTTACTGTTCTTGTGGCTCATGCAATATCTTAATTTCACTGCATGGCTGCCAAGAGGCTCTTAGCATGTATGATATGTGGTCTGGGTCTGCCTTTTTAGCCAACAGTACCGTTGCATTATGGGAACTGTAGTTTCTGTTTTAGCATTGTAAGTAATGGCTCTAAAATCTCAGCATTCAAAGTTTTTTTAACTAAAAGTCAGGACATACAAGTCATGGGACCCCTTGGCAACAACACAACTACAAAGAATAATATGTTAATGGAATTTCATAACTGCTTCCTGCTCCTATGTCAAGAGGGAGACTTTCTGACTGTCATGACATTCGTTATAACAACACTCTGTGTATGATTACAACTATGCTAATAATTATCGCATCTGATAAATATCTGGCACCAAGGTGTTTGGAATTTATTGGATGTGGTTACTATCACCTATTTTGACCTTTTGGGGAATAACAAACAGATTGCCTTTACCCTTGTTAAATTCTGGACAGCTTGACCTGCGGACATTTAACAATCAATCAATCATGCCATTTGTATAGCGCACTACTCACCCGGGAGGGTCTCAAGGCGCTTGGGGGGAGGGGTATGCTACTGCTCGAACAGCCAGGTCTTGAGTTGTTTCCTGAAGGCGAGATGGTCCTGGGTCAGCCGAAGGTGGATGGGGAGGGAGTTCCAAGTCTTGGCAGCCAGGTAAGAGAAGGATCTTCCTCCGGCGGTGGCTCTTTGGATGCGTGGTACGGCTGCGAGGGCGAGGCTGGTGGACCGTAGCTGGCGGGTGGGCGTGTAGAAGGTCAGGCGGTCGTTGAGGTACTTGGGGCCCAGGTCGTGGAGAGACTTGTGTGCGTGGGTGAGGAGCCGGAACGTGATCCTCTTGTCGACGGGGAGCCAGTGCAGGTTCCTCAGGTGGCTGGAGATGTGGCTGCGTCGGGGGACATCCAGGATGAGTCGGGCGGAGGCGTTCTGGATGCGCTGGAGTCTTTTCTGTAGCTTGGCTGTGGTTCCGGCGTAGAGGGCGTTTCCGTAGTCCAGTCGGCTGGTGACGAGTGCCTGGGTGACAGTCTTCCTGGTCTCGGTCGGGATCCAGCGGAAGATCTTGCGAAGCATACGCAGGGTGTTGAAGCACGATGAGGAGACGGCGTTGACTTGTCTGGTCATCGAGAGGGAGGGGTCCAGGATGAAGCCCAGGTTGCGTGCGTGGTCGGTTGGCTTGGGTGCGGTGCCCAGGGCTGGGGGCCACCAGGAGTCGTCCCAGGCGGAGGGCGAAGATCCCAGGATGAGGACTTCCGTCTTGTCCGAGTTCAGTTTCAGGCGGCTGTCCTTCATCCACTCGGTGACGTCTTTCATCCCTTCGTGTAGGCAGGTTCTGGCGGTGTCGGGGTCTCTGGTGAGGGAGAGGATCAGCTGGGTGTCGTCGGCGTAAGAGATGATGTTGAGGTTGTGCTGGCGTGCGATGGCTGCGAGAGGTTTCATGTAGATGTTGAAGAGGGTGGGGCTGAGTGAAGATCCTTGCGGGACGCCGCAGATGACTTCGGTGGCCTCGGAGCAAAACGGGGGGAGGTGGACTCTTTGTGTTCTTCCGGCGAGGAACAAGATGATCCACTTCAGTGCCTTCTCTTGGATACCGATGTTGCTGAGGCGCTGGACTAGGGTGCGGTGATTCAGAAAAGGGGGTGGTGATGAACAGAGTGCCTGAATTAAGCAGACCACTCTTACACAGTCCAAAGATCAGGGCTTGATCCATCACCGTTTTTTAGCTCACTGCACCATCCCAGCTCAGAACTTGGCTATATGCAAATTAGTCTGTTCCTGTCCCAGTGCATGATGGGAACAGGGCAAACCAAACTACCAAGCCAATTCTTATACTGGGAAGGAAACAAGCTTCCGGGGACCGGTTTCTGCCATTTCAGGCGTCGTCAGCCCGGCTTGCTTGAATCCTGATGGTGCAATGAGCAAGGGACTCACATCTGAGTATACCCTTCCACGCTTATGGTGGACAAAATGATTCAGAAAAGGGGGTGGTGATGAACAGAGTGCCTGAATTAAGCAGACCACTCTTACCCAGTCCAAAGATCAGGGCTTGATCCATCACCGTTTTTTAGCTCACTGCACCATCCCAGCTCAGAACTTGGCTATATGCAAATTAGTCTGTTCCTGTCCCAGTGCATGATGGGAACAGGGCAAACCAAACTACCAAGCCAATTCTTATACTGGGAAGGAAAGAAGCTTCCGGGGACCGGTTTCTGACATTTCAGGCGTCGTCGGCCCGGCTTGCTTGAATCCTGATGGTGCAATGAGCAAGGGACTCGCATCTGAGTATACCTGGCAGACCGTGTCGAACGCAGCAGAGAGGTCCAGGAGGATGAGGGCCACTGTTTCCCCCTTGTCGAGCAGGGTCCGGATGTCGTTGGTGGCTGCGATGAGGGCGGTCTCGGTGCTGTGGTTGGCTCTGAAGCCGGACTGCGAGGGGTCGAGGGATCCGTTCGTCCCACTGGAAGGCGGTCAGCTGTCTGTTGACGATCTTCTCGATGACTTTAGCAGGAAAAGGGAGGAGCGAGATGGGGCGGAAGTTTTTGAGATCGGTGGGGTCCGCTGTAGGACCCCACCGAAGAAGCAACCATAATCACTCTTGGCAATTTCCAGTTATGAGAAACATCACACCCCTTGTAATTGTCATCCCAGCTTAAACAGGAGCTTATGCAGGGTTCCCCGTTGTAGAAGTGAAATGTTTTGTTGGAAAATAGTGATTTTCAGATGTGCTGTGCTTAGTTTCTTAAAAGGTACAGGACAATTTGCATTAATATGATTCTGGTTTTATACTAATTGCGTAGATTAACTAATGACTTTTGCTTTCTGTAATGATACTATTACTTAAAAAAAAAGCAAAAATACTGTTAACTGGGAAACTTGCTGAAGAGGTTTTCTTAATGATCCTATCTGAGCAATAAGGTTCAGGATTCATCCTTTCATGCCTATCTATCTACCTTAATTAATTAGGGGTGGAGTATCAACAGTGTTTAGGGGAGAAAGAGAGAAATGGCTAATTAGTGTTTGTAAGAAATTGCGTTAGTAGTTGAGAGGGGTGAGAGCCCCACTCAGGAAATAATTACATTTCTTGTCAGGGAGAACCACAATAGGCACTAAATATAACTGTGATCTACCCTCTGGTAGCATGGCACAAAATCAGTCAAGTTTAACTTAGATGCACTGTTTAAAGTATTTATGAAACCAGTATATATGAAACACGCAAACAGCAATATAGTGACAACACCACACCAAAAAAATCCCAAGCCAATTAAGACATATAAAGGACGTTTTCATAAATAAAATGACAACCAAACATCAAAAATTCAATAAATGAAACCAGAGATTTGAATTTTTTTAATTTAAAGTAAAAATAGCACCAAGGAGCACAACGCGCCAATTGCATTTATCTCCTCATACTGGACCAGTCAAAGTCAAAAGTTTAGGCCGATTGCAATTTCGGGTGTAAGATGCAGATACCAAGTTGGTCCTGGTGGATGGTTTACCTTCTAACTTCATTCCGTTCCATTAGCGGTGTATTCATTGGAGGCACAAAGAGCTGGTTGTCGGTCAGAGCTTCACGTTGGCAGGAAACGCAGGGCAGTTGTTATCAATGCAAAGAGCACTGTGCAGGTGAGTTCTAGAGTCTATGGCCAGGAAGATTGCTTCAGCAGTTACATGCAGCTCCCATTGAGCTCATGTTCGCAAGGAGAACAGTGTTGGTTCTTTTTTTATGCCAAGAGCCCAGAACCTCAGGATTGTCAAGTGTACCCTGACATAAAGGATTGAATTAAATACCTTAGACAGCCTTTAGGTTGAAGGAGTGCAGTCTGACACCAGCTAACTAAGAGTCCAGGACCTGAGAGTGGGCACCTCTTAGGGGTCAAGACCATCGCCAGTAGCAGGATCCAGGCAAGTTCAATTGTTGCCGGGCAGTCGCAACTGCCCCTTGGAGTCAATTCTGGGATCCTGGGTACAAGACACACTGGCCCAGTCTACCTTTCAGCTTCTAACAGCAGGGCTGTCTTTTTGAGTTTCCACAGCCCCAGGACTGTTCTGATGAGAGGTTCCTTAGGGTGTCACCTCTATACCCAGTGCCAACAGGTATGTACTTTCACCGCCTTTGTCTACCCCTAAATTGTCTAATTGTTCTTACCCCTTCCCTGGCTTTGACCTCAATCTGTCTAGCGGGACAAAGAGTAGGAAGGCCCAGGCGTGGGCTGCATTTGCCAATGACAATCCAGCTACCTTCATAAGTCATGAGGGTGGTGGGCACAACCCTCCAGCTGACCTTCAAAGCTTAGGAAAAGCTGAGCACAACCCTGCTTAGGAGAGGAACACCCTTGTCCTCACCTAAGGCCCGTTTTCCCCTGTCTGGGAGGAATACACATCACATCACACCCCAGGAGACACATTACCAGTCCTGTGACCTTGGACACTGGCAGAAAGGTATATTTGGTTTAGGCAGAAAAATGCTAGCTTTCTAAAAAGTGGCATTTTCCGACTAATAATTACAAATTAAATTTTACCATTAAAGAGGGTTTTAAATTGAAATTCAAATGAATGGAAGACGTATTTATCTGCTTTCAAAATGAAATAATCACTTGGTAAGTGTAATAAGGCCACCCAGTGTTGATCTATGGGAGAGATAGCCTTGCTAGCATGAAAAGCGACTTTGGAAGTTTTTCACTACCAAAACACGTAAAATGTAAGTACACATTTTTTAAATGCCATGCACCCATCCCTATGAGCATTAAGGGGCCTACTTTAGGGGGTGACTTTTATAAGTATTTAATAGTAAGGCTACAGCCTGGCAAAATGTTTATTTGGCCAGGTCAAATTGGTAGTTTAAAACTGGACTACATGCTGCAATGGCAGGCCTGAGACCTGTTTTACAATGCTACTTTAGTGGGTGGCACAACAAGTGCTACATCCCACTTGTAGCATTTCATTTACCAACCCTGGGTGCATGAAGTAACATTTACTATGGACTCATAAGTAAATTAACCTGCCCATTAGGTGTATACCAATTTTACCATGTTAGGAAGGGGGAACACAGACACTTTTCTACTGGTTATCAGGGGCAAAATGGGCTGAGTTCTAATGCCAACAAAAACAGGTTCAGCAAAAATATGGTGGTGAGGGATAACATCTGCGGTGAAGACCAAGCACAAGGTGATAATTTCCAGAAGGCCACCCCTTTACCCTCCAGCAGAGAGCGGGGAGAATTATCCACCCTCATGGGAGTTCTCATCGCTAAGGCAGAAAAACCTGGTAAGACCATCCGCATTGGCTTGTTCAGGGTGATGTTCCACTATAAAATTAATTCCCTGTAGGGAGAAGGACCCCCCCACCAGTTTGGGATTCTCACCCCTTATCTGCATCAGTCTTCTGGGGTCAGTCTGAACCTGGGAGTGAGCCAAAACATGCATGGTTTCAACTTCTTCAGTGCCCAGACTACTGCAAATGCTTTCCTTTCAATTGGGCTCTACCTCTGTTCCCTGGGGAGTAGCCTCCTGCTGATGAAGGCTACAGACTGGTCCGAGCCCTTATCATTTAGGTCAGAGAGGACTGCCCCAATACCATGCTCGCAAGAATCTGTCTGCACTACTAATTCCTTGGAGAAGTCTGGTGCATTGAGCACTGGTACGGTGCACATGACTTCATTCAGGGTGTCAAACTTGATAGTAAGGCCTGCTCTTTGAATGGCTCAAAGCACTGCCTGGAGGTGGTGCAGTTAGGCAGTCCAGCTAGAGCTAAAGAGACAATGTTAACTCGGTAAGCTCTAATCCACACAGGACCTGGTTGACCAGCCTCTGAAAGGTGGTAGAGGCATTCTTTAAGCCAAAAGGCATCACTATAAATTGAAAGTGGCCCCCTCGGGTGGAGAATACGGACCTCTCCTTGGCCCCCTCAGTTAAGGCAATCTGCAAGTACCCTCATCAAATCGAAGGTACTCAGGAACTTGGCGTCTACCAACTGTTCAATGAGTTCATCTGCTTGGGGATGCTGTGAGCATTGGTCATGTTGAGTAAAATGAGGCCTCAGTAATCCTCGCAGAACATTACTTTTAGAGTGGTGCCTGGTGGGGCAGCCATGGGCACCAGTACTACAGAATTGAACCAGGGACTATAGGAAGGCTTGATCACTCCCAAATACACAGTCTTGGACACCTCGTCCTTAATGCTGGTTCTCACCTTGTCAGACTGCCTGTATATTTAGTTTTTAACAGGCATGCCATCCCCTGTGTCTATATCATGGGAACACCCATCATTGAGACCTGGGATCTCTGAGAAAAGATAAACAAACTGCCCAAACAAGTGGTGAAAGTCCCTCTGTTGCTCCGGAGTCTGAGTAGGGAAGAGGGCAAATCAGCTACTGGCCCATCTTGCTCCTTAGGAGACAGGAAGTCTAGGAGGGGCTCATTCTCCACACCTCAATATCATCTGTCACCAAACAAGAACATCATGACTTCGGACCTCTCAAAGTGGGGCTTGAGTTGTTTCACGTGTAGGAACCTTAAAGGGTTCCTAGATGTCTTGAGGTCCATCAAGTAGGCGACCTGAGAGGGCTTGGTCCACCAGTCCTTTAAGGCCTGGGGCTCCACGTGGTCAATCATCCACACTTTATGGCAAGGCTGATGCTCCACCAAGTGGCCTTCTAGTCGTATCAGTGTTTCATCACATACTGGTTGGCCTCCAGGTTCTCTGTGTTATCTTTCCAGAAGCGCTTCATTGGAGTCTGGAGGTCAAAAATGTAGTTCACTACATCCTGAGAGGGCTTCTTGGGAACTTGCCCTACGTTTATAAGACTGTAAGGTCCATATACCGCATGACTGTTAGACCTGGCCCTTTTTGCATGGTTATCCCCAAACATTTAGCCACCATCTTCCTATTTTTTCTTACATATTTATGTTGGGTTTAAGACTCTGGGCACTTAACCACTACTAACCAGTGCTAATGTGGATATGCTCTCTGTCTAAATTGTCTTGGTGATTGGCATATTTAATTTATTAGTAAGTCCCTAGTAAAGTGCATCAGGTATGCCCAGGGCCTGTCAATAAAATACTACTAGTGGGCCTGTAGCACTGATTGTGCCACCACATGAGCAGCCCTGTAAACATGTCTCAGACCTGCCACTGAAGTTTTGAACTGCTGTTGCGACCTGGCAAATGCACCCACTTGCCAGGCCCAAACCTTTTGCTACATGTAAGCCACCCTTAAGTTAGGCCCAAGGCAGTCCCATGGACAGGTGCAGTGCATTTAAAAGCTAGGACATGCACTAGTGTGTTCTATATGTATTAATTGTGAAATGCTGCTAATTTCATTTTCACTATTGCATGGACCATCTCTCTGATAGGATAACATGGGGACTACCTTGAAATATTGTTGAAGTGTAATTTCCCATTGGGAACAGATAGAGATTTGTAGTTGGGGGTCTCGGAACTCACAATTTAAAAATACATATTTTGGTGCAGTTGGTTTTAAAATTGCGTGCTTGAAAATGCAACTTTTAGAAAGTGGGATATCACAAATGTTTCTTCAAAAAAAGTATAAACACATGGTGATGATACACTAACACAAATTAATTGTGACATACAATAATTTATTTGGTCAAATCAAAAAAGTAATCATGGAAAGGCAAGTACTACACAACAATTAGGGTGGAGGATGTGTGACAGTGCATTATTGTGTATAACGTACATACATCATGACACTTACATTAAATACAAAAAACCAAATGACAAGGAAACATTCAAAAATACAGTGAAAGAACACATATATTCTCACATAGACCAGAAATTTCTTTACACAATTTATAAGGTCACTGTGGAATGTACTACTTCTAATTAAGCGTCCACGTTTCAACCCTACTAAATCTTGTGCTTTAAGCTTCAAATGAGGGTTTTCTTCAGGACAGGAAATAAAAGGGTGTGTAGCCTCTTCCAATGTGGTTCAATAGGAATCCAAACTAGTAGTCCTATCAAGGAGCACAACCGTCGCTCTTTGAGGTAAGGCAATCTGTCCAAGTTGGGGCTCAGCGCAATTATATGTATTCATTTTTCACATGGTGCCTTTAATGAAAAAACCTACTGTGTAGAGATATCTGTGGGCTTTTACTGTACAGGCTCTTGGATGTATCTCTAAGAGTTAATAGGCAGGCTTGACAGTCACCAAAAAGTTCCCTCTAGTCTTGGAATCTGCTCCAGTGGGCTCTTTAGGTGGCTAGCATATGTCTCCTTAGGAGAGAATGCATGAGCGGCGATGCAGTCTGCCAGCCGTCTTCAAAGCCCATGGAAAGAATATGGGTCTCTGTTGTGTCTCCACTCATGACACAGGGCAATTTGGAAATCCCTACCGCTAAGCCATATGCTGTCAGGAAGAAGAGCTGGATGCTTCAGGATGGACAGCCACTCTGCCTGTTGCTTTGTTGGGCTGGCCTGCTGCTTCTGTACGGTGAGTGAAAGGACTGGACTTTGCTTTCTATACCCTGCTTCCGTTGTTTTCCAAGGGCTGGTGTGCTTGCCTTCTGTTGAGAAGTCTCAGGGCTATCAAATACTTCACCTACCAGTGCCTGGGCTCTTCTGCT
Organism: Lissotriton helveticus; assembly: GCF_964261635.1. Lineage (NCBI taxonomy): Eukaryota > Metazoa > Chordata > Amphibia > Caudata > Salamandridae > Lissotriton > Lissotriton helveticus. The sequence continues at coordinate 1,586,506,247 of NC_136063.1, forward strand.
GAGAGTTCAGACCTGCCAAGTGGTGCCAAATCCAGTTCATGTGCCCTTGTAAGTGTAATCTGGTGATATTAAAGAGAAAATCCATGCATCGACTCCCAGTGCCTGTTTTCTCGATGCATCGCTGCAAAAGATCGACGCATCACCGCTTCCAGCATCGAAGCATGTTTCCCGCCTGAAGCATCGACCCAGCTCACCATCGTAGAAGATTTGCCACAGCGTGAGCCTGAGTACCATGTCACTGATATCCGTGCACCCACTTTAACACCCATGCAGCGCCTGCTCGCAGCTGAAGAATCGATGCAGCACCTCCCTCGCTGCTGTGAAATCAATGCAGCGCCTGCATTGCTGCTGTTGCAGCAACACAACACATCTGGTTTTCCGACCCATTGTCCCTAAATGCCGACTCCTCATCGACAATGCACCACAGTAAGGAACCAAGGCTGTGTGTCCGGAAACCAATGCATCACCTCCCCTGCCCAGCAGTAAGGAACTGATCCATCACCTCCCCTGCCAGTAAGGAACCGATACATCACCTCCTCTGTGTAGTAAGGAAAAAATGCATTGCTTTCCTTTTCTGGTGCCTCACATCCCCTGCACCTTGCACCCTCTTTGACTTGTGACGCATCTAAGGTACTTTGTGCTTACACTAACGCATCCATTGATTTCTATGGACTGAACTTGCTTAACCTTTTAAAAGTGATATTTTGACTTGCGAATGTTAGATTTTTGTCTTGTTTCATTCAGATAAATATTGACTATTTTTCTAAACTGTTGTTGACTCCTTTTGTAGCGTTTTCACTGTGTTACTTTGTGTGTGGGTACAAATGCTTGTCTGACTGTTCATGCCAAGCTGCCAAGGGGGTGAGCAGGGGTTATCTTAGATGTGTGACTCCCTTACCATGACTAGAGTGACAGTCCCTACTTGGACAGGGTGCAAACCACTGCCAACTAGAGACCCCATTTTTAACAGTGACTAAAAAGAAGTTAAAATGGACTAAACCACTCACCTCTGATGCACTTTCCGGTATGCAAAGCGAAGACATGCCAAGATACCTCATGGGACCAAGTAGGGCCATAATTATGCCCTTCAGGGTCTAGTTGAATCTTTCAATAAGCCCATTAGTTTGGGGGTGATATGGCGTGGAGAACATATAGGTACTCCGCACTCTCCTACATGAACTTCATGTAGGCAGACATGAAGTTGTTGCCTTGGTATAACACAACCTTTTTGGGTAAACCCATGTAGTTAAATAGCCACATCAGTGCCCTCGCTACTGAGGGAGCAATCACCATCCCCCGAGGAATTCCCTTCAGATACCGTGTGGCATTGTTCACCAAGAACAGGATGAACATATTGCCTAGGGCAGTCTTCAGGTCCAGAGGCCCAACAAAGTCAATGCGCACCCTCTCAAAGGGTGTTCAACTAGGGGGAATGGGAGCAGGGAGGGGCTTGTGATTTGCCCCTTATTTCCCAATGACGTGGCAGGTTACACAGGATCCTCAGAATGCATCAGGCTGCATCCTCATCAGAGGCCAATAAAAGTGGGTGACCAGTCGAACAAAGGCTTTGGCTTGCCCCAGATGTCCTGCCAGAGGGATATTGTGAGCTCAGTTCAGTAGGACTGCCTAGTAGCACTTGGGGGCCACCCAACACATGAGTTACTACAGGATCAGTGATATTAGGCTCGCTATACAGGAGATGATTCCCCCAACAGATAAGGTGATCACTGGAGGTGTCTCTAGCTGCCTTGGGCTTGGCCTGCGCCTGTAGGTGAAGAAACTGTAATCTTCATTCTCAGGGGTCTCACTAATACAAAGAACTTGGCACAGAAGCTGAAATATGAAAAGACATCTTTATTAAACTTAATTAAGTGAGACTACGTCACACAGAAGCCTTTAGCAACTGAATGAGGCAGTCTAAAGAGTACAAAATACAGAGGCCTTTTATATGCTTAGGTTTACAAACTCAGCATAAAAGAAAGGGGCAGTCCTAGCTTCTGCAAGCATGCACAATACCTAATATGGACATACAAGATCTGCAACATATTAGCCAATAGGAGAACATTAAAAAAAAGCATCATATAACCAGAACGTCCCCCTTGCGTCGTGTTTCTGCCCAACCCACAAGTAAATTAATTACAGCACCTATAGGTCAATCAGTAATGGCAGGACATGTCTGTATGCAGTTAGGCCAGCTGGTGTCTGAGATTGATTTCAAAGCAAGGACGGAGGGGGGTTTTCAACACGTTGCAGTCCAAAGGGCAGAGACACTTCATGAATAGAGCAGCCTGTGTAAAGGCAACACAAATTGACGACAAATGTAAGATGGAGTCAAAATGAAAGAACCTCAGAACCTCCTTTTGCCATTACACAGGCAAATCCTAATTCATTGCTAGGTGAGCATTCTACTCATTTTATACAAACAGGTGTATATATAAACTATCAGCAGGAATACAAAGAGAACAAAGCATTTAACATTCAGATAGCAAAAGAAAGTAATGACCACTATTACAAACACTTTTATCATATTTTTTTCACAACCCTAGGCAAAAGCAAATCCTAAAATTATTTTGCAAACATTTTTAGGGCTCCTAGTTATTTCAGTGACTATTGACAATGCCAATAAAACAATAAGAATCAGTCTCCAAACAACCATTCTATGCAATCGCACGGGAAATACCCAGAGTCCGTCGAAGCCTCTGGTAGGCTTCTATTGTCCATCAAATCTTCTTCTGTTGATTTCTTCCGCATGGGCCTCTTCATTCAGGCCTTTCCTGAAAAATGGTGCTTCTCAGTATCCGTTGGAGTGCCTTCCTGGCAAACACTCACAGCTCACTTAAAAGTCTCAATGTCTCAATGCAGTGCACCAATATTTCCTGTGCTGCAGGCACTACAGATATTGTGCTCTTCGTTAGTCATGGGCACAGATCATCTCATGCAGACCCAAGTACTATTAATCGGGAAAGAGCAACAGACTGTCACACTCGGCAACACTTTCAGGCTCCAACACTCTCTATTCAGTGTCAGAGGATGCTCGGGCTGCTCTTTCATTTAATCATAGGTACCACAATGTAGTGCCTTTTGCCAATCTTGGATCCTCCGGTGCACTGCACTTCCATTGGAGCAAAGAAAAGGGGGTGTGTGGCCAAAACTCAAGCCAAGGGGCTCAAGGGGCTGCACACTGTCAGAGGTTACCAGCACATGACAGGTGGAAAACTGAAGCCTCAATTCTTTCGCTCTTTTGCACTGAAACTCTGGTTCTGTGGCAAAACCAGCTCCTCCTTCTTTTCTGATGTTCAACGCCTTCTGATGAAGCAAGCACAATACTTTGGAGATACTATTGATGACACGCTGGCGATCGCTGTCTGGGTGCTGGGACTTTTCATCTGTTAGCTGTCACTGATGGGATTGTGGGTGAGTTCCACAGGTTATTATGACTTAATCCCGCAGAACCTAGTGACGTTGGAAATGTGACACAGTTGTTAGTTTCCTTCAATTAAGTACAAAAACAGTTCACTGTATAACAAGGGGACTGCAAGCAGGTGGCCTGCAATCTTTAAAGGAGTGGCCATACGTCATGGGACATTTCTGGTCTAGAACACACTGTCATTCTCAAAGGCAGTACAAAGACAAAGGCAGTAGGCAAAACAGTGCCTCTAGCCTCTTCAATTGGTTTCCATGTGAGAGCATATCCTCTACCATCTAAGGGTAGATAGCTACATGGGAATTCTATCTGAATAGATGTCCTCACACATAGTGGCATTGTCTAATGGGGCAAACACATTTTTTTCTCTAAATGATTACATATAGGTGTTCCTAAATTCCGTATCTAGAGCACCTCAAAAGAGAAATCACATGATACAGATTATCAGGGACATGTAGATACCTCCCTTTTAATAACTCTGCATCAGGTGCACTATAGAATACACAGGCTAATGATCAAATGTGGAAACAAAAGACAAGAACTAAAGAGTCCTGGTATTTCCATGATTTAGAACACATCTAATCCACCAAAAATTAAAGCAGCAGAAAAAAGGAACTAAAAACCAAATTAGAATAGGCATTGAATTTGTCATATTCAAAAAAACGTAAGGTGTCTCCTATTGAGGTGGAAAACGTATCTTACTATAGTATTGAGTCAGTTAACCAGTCCATCACTACCCTGACAGTCAGACTGGAAAACATCAGAGTAGGCCTAAAGAAAATTCTTGAAAACCAGTCTGGTCATACAAAAGGGAATTATACATAATATGTGTGTCTCTGGTACATTACTGCAATCTGGAAGTGTGAACCTGAACAATACAAAAATAATAAAAGGGCTAACTGGTGAAAGGAATATGGAAAAGAGAAATGGAACTAGGACACAGCTAAAATCCCCAATAGCTAGGCACGATGCGACATCGGTCAGGGGAGAAGTAACAAAAGAAAAATCTATAGGAAGAACAAGGAATTATTGGGTGAACAAAAATCAAAAATAGTTAAAAAATGTTAGCTCTACCGCTGGCCGCTAAACCATATACAGTAATCTCAGCTAATGTTCCAGTTCCTTCTTTAGAGAAAAATGAAACCTTGTTTCCTTTATGGTACAAAGCCATACACTACTAAGGAAGCAGAACAAAACGGACTAATGTAATATAGAAATGAGGTCACCATGTACAAGAGTCACAAATCTATAATTTATCCTTACGTCCAATCAGGATACATAAATTTAGGGCTGTCTGTTCCTTAAGGGAAGAGGACAGTATCGTGACTAACAGCAGGAGATACACTTTGATCCTGTATATCTCTTTTATTTTACTATATAGCCAAATTTGACTATCACTGGTGAAGTGTTGTCTGTCTTGTTCACAGCATAAAAAATCATATCTGTGAAATTTAGTATCAGTGCAAATTCACCCAACTGTTGTGCAGCGATATACATCCCTTCACAACACAGGTGAACTTGTAATAGTATCTAAAGCAGCAACATAAAACAAAAACATGCATAAAATAATTTTTAAAAAAACACACACATGCCAAGCCATCAGATATACGCGCTGTATATAAAGCACAAAAAGCATAGACAAAGTACAATAGCATATGTAAATAAGCGGTAACACACAACACCATTGCATGCACTTTATGCACTGGGAACCTGCAGCCCAAATCCACTATTCAGGCCTGCTTAATTTGTCAGGTTTAAAATCCTCACCCTCCTTTTGACAGCAGATCACCAGTTAGTGGAGATTTGGCTGTCAAACACAACTTACTGTGTCGCTTCTGACAAACAGGACCAGCAGGAACAATTCATAAAAGGATAAAATGCAAAAATATGTAAAACGCACGAACATTTCTTTTCAAAAGAAGTCATAATAAAAAAAACACATCTTTTTCAACATACTGTGACACTGCACAGAGCACACAAAATATCAACTGTAACCAACCATCTTTTGAAAACATGCTAAACCACCTTAATTGTGGCGTCCCAAAAACTCTTTCACAGACACTCTGCGTGTCCCGTGCGCCAACACCCTTTTAGGCCCTGCTTTTCCAAGCAATGATTTCTCCATCTGTTTACACTTACTCCTAACTCTCACCTCACTGACCTTAAGGTCAAAATCTGCCTTGCGGGCTCCTCAGCCCTCTATCTCTTCCTCACTCTAAGGCTGAAAAAGACAAAAAACCTTCCCAACTCTTTCTAACCTGCAATAACCAACCCTATTTAAAAACACATGATATATATATTACTCCTGGTAGGGGCTACAATTTATTTCTATACTTAGATTATTAAAACAGTTACTGTGAATAATTTGCAGAACATAATAACACACATACCAGTTTTTAGAACAAATGCTTGTTTGCAATGGTACTCATTTCATCAACCTTAAATGGATTAAGGTCTCAGTTAGGTCCAGCCAAAGTTAAAACCTTCCACCCTGATATTAAACTCAAACCTCTGCACCAGGCACATTGGCTCACTGAGCCATTTAAAAGCAAACCCAAATGGGAACAACCTGCAAATTTGTATTATACACACATGTATGCATTTACTGAAACCTAAAGCACTTTAAAGCTATTGTAAATGGCAAGAATGCCCACATTTTACCCAAATTCGACTTTGATATTTGGGGCACTTAACACCATCAATGCTACAGGGATTAATCCTCTGTGCTGAGGATTGATCAATCCCATTGTTCATGACGAGCTGAGCTCGTCATGAGCACACAAGCAGTGCACTGCATGACGAGCTGAGTTCGTCATGAGCATGGAAGGGGTTAAAAATAAAGATCCTATAATTGCATTACTTATTAATCATCCTCAGAATGTTCTTTACAAATTGCAGAGATTGGACATTAGACATATCTCATGCAAATCCTGAGAAAAATGAGTTTTTCACGCCTGCGCCAAGTGAAATTCTATATGCTAATGTCCTCATTATGCAGTCTAACTTAACTTAAATTAAATTATAATGCTAGGAGGTCACGGTATAAGTATTAAGCTTCATGAATAGTAAAAAACAAATTTTGTAGCACTTATTTTTATAACCCAATCATTTTTGATAATTCCACATATTAAGGTTCTGTAATTCCTCGAATCTGACTTCATTTTCTTTTTTTTTTTGTTTTGCTCTGTGCCACGTAGGCCTGCAAAGATAGCCTGACGAACAAGGTGGTACACATTAACCAGATTTACTCTGAAATAAACTATAAGAAACTGACCTCTTGACCCAAAACTGACCTCGCAAAGCCAATTTTCCTGATTGATCTTTATCTGAAATTGCCAATCAATGTTCAAGACATCGTTAACTTTTTAGATTCCTTGCACTTGCCCTATCTTGTTTCCGCATCTGTTACTGTTTCTTTCTTTTTAAATGTTTCTTCATTACATGAGTTAATTATTATTTAGCAACAGAGCCAAGAATATGCTTACAGAAATGCTTAAAGAGAGGAAAACCCTTAATTGAAATGTCTTCCTATAATACAAAATAATGAACCTTAGTTTTGGAACCTTTTTAAAACAACATTCTGAAATGCAAAGTTTCACCCGTTCAACTGAGGGCAAAGTCCTGGCTGAATAAATATTCCTGTTTATGTAGCTTGTCTCTCAATGTTTGTAACATAAGCTCGGTGGCTGTCTATTTAAAACTAAAACTAAGACATATCAAGTTTCAAAATGCGTGTGCAATACAGCAAGGTCCAATGTATTCAGATGATGTGTTTGCCTGTTAATATCTAATACAGCATTTTCCTTAGATATATTGTAAGTTTATTTATTTTTTTGCAAAACACCCAATTTCGTTTTTGGGGCTTGTTTTATTCCTAGTGAATGTGAATTTACATTTTAGTTTTTAAGCATTTAGATATTTTGCTTAATAGACTGAAAACATCAAAAAGAAACACAAACACACATTTGAGCTCATTTCAGACATAAACAAAAAGGGGTCAAACACTCAGGACACACAATACGGCACGCTTTAGCCATGCATTCCATAAATAGCGCCAACGCTATTCACTTACAGAAATTGCACTAATGGGAAAACCACATAAACATTTAAACACACATTTAACCCACAAACCAATACTCAGAACAGAAACAAAAGACAGCCCACAGACTGTAATTAAACCAACCCATTTGTAAATACTAGTTGTAAGTCATATTTACAAGAAACACTTCTCAATTGTGTTCCAAAAGACTGCAAAAACAGACTGCTACATATCCAAGAAGCCAAAACACACTCAATTCACTAGCTTTGGCTGGCAGAACACCAAAAATCGCTCTGCATATCTTCATTCATAAAATTGCAAAGAACAAACGATCCTTGTATGTATTATGTCCATATTTTAATTCCCTGGGGATACAGAATCACCAAGGAAGAAATATGTTTGTATACCTAAACCTATTTAGGTATTCCTTCTAGGAGAGCCGGCTAATTAATTTCACATCACAACTTGGTACCTTCCAAATAAAGCAACACATTCCTCTATGTGAGCTTTGAAACAGGCATGCCAAAAATATTGCAGAATATACAATATTATAATCAAAGTGGTGCTTAATGTACTTTTCGTACGTGCACCGTTCAACAAAACCAAATAGAGAAAAATCTCCTCATTACCTGTCTACACAAATTGCAATTTGCATATCAAATCCATACAAATCAAAAGTTGGCCAACACAAATTCCAAAGTTCCAAAGCTACAGTAAGCGTTACTAAACTACCTTACTCTTACCAATCAAAAGCTTGTCCAAATTCTAACTGCCAAGTTCTAAATGACCTAGCGGTCCTTTTTTAGAACACTCAAGCCAAAAAGGTTCTCAGTCAGGAGTGACATCATGTGGAGGATCAAAATCAGGAAGATCAGAAATATACTGGGCTGCAAAGACAAAGAATCTCCAGAATCCTTGTGCACAGAGTAATAGAGTCCCGTCCTGTCCTCCTCAGTAGATTTCAGTCTCACTTCTCTGATGAAGCCCACGTTGGCCGCGCCATTTGAAGAAACTGTAATCTTCATTCTCAGGAGTCTCACTAATACAAAGAACTTAGCACAGAAGCTGAAATATGAAAAGACATCTTTATTAAACTTAATTAAGTGAGACTACGTCACACAGAAGCCTTTAGCAACTGAATGAGGCAGTCTAAAGAGTACAAAACACAGAGGCCTTTTATAAGCTTAGGGTTACAAACTCAGCATAAAAGAAAGGGGCAGTCCTAGCTTCTGCAAGCATGCAAAATACCTAACATGGACATACAAGATCTGCAACATATTAGCCAATAGGAGAACATTAAAAAAAGCATCATATAACCAGAACGTCCCCCTTACGTCGTGTTTCTGCCCAACCCACAAGTAAATTAATTACAGCACCTATAGGTCAATCAGTAATGGCAGGACATGTCTGTATGCAGTTAGGCCAGCTAGTGTCTGAGATTGATTTCAAAGCAAGGACAGAGGGGGGTTTTCAACACGTTGCAGTCCAAAGGGCAGAGACACTTCATGAATAGAGCAGCCTGTGTAAAGGCAACACAAATTGACGACAAATGTATGATGGAGTCAAAATTAAAGAACCTCATAGGCCCTCTGAATTTTGCAGAACTCTTCCAAGGGAAGACTTGCTTTAGTTTGCCACCCAGCCAACTCCGGTATCTCCCCCCCCCACCCTCCAGGGCAGCAATGTCTTACCCTGTATGTTCTGGGGTATCACCCTCAGGATCAGCCTCCTCCTAGGCTGTGGGAATTGCAGGGGTGAGTTTTCTGCGACCCTTGCCCATTATCTTCTTGGCAGGTGTATGAGACATTTTTCCTTGCTCTAGAACTTTTTGACTCCCCTGATGGGCTGCCATGCACCATATGGTCAGGCACACCCACTCAGGCAATCTCAACATCTCCAGGTGGTACCTGAGCTCCACCTCTTTCTAGGCGGTGTGCTCTTGAGCAGTAGTTCTTAACCTGTGGTCTGTGGACAAAGCCTACTCAGGGGGTTTGTGACTGCTCAGAAAGTCTGATAATATTACCAGATTAATAAAGTGTACATAATTAGAGAAGCAAAATGTTAAACTGAAAATGTTAATAAGTACTGTAAAGGTGAAGGAATTTGAAATTGGAGGCAAAAAAATTAAGTTAGTATCCTCGCATGTATTTGTTGGAGCAGTGCATTAAACAGAATATAGTATGCACAATGAGAGCCCTCAATTGAACTTAGAAAATCTACAACCTCCCCATTAAAATTAAAATGTTGCTTTTTATGTTTGTGAATAAAATACAATATTTCATCATTTGTATATTTGTAAGATGAATGTTTGTTTCTGTATTTTTTGTGTATTGGTTTTCAGTTTAAATCGTCGAAAATGCTTAGGTCTGGGTCCCCGGCTTCCAGTAATGACTCAATGGGGGTTCCTGGATTCCAATAAAGATTTGGTGGGGGTCCCTGCATTCCAGTAATTATTAAGCGGGATCCAGGGAAGTTAAAAGATTAAGAACCATTGCTCAAGGTCATTCCCTAACAGACAGTCAACAGGCATGGCTGGACTCACAGCTACAATTAAGGAACCTGGGCCCCCTCTATTCAAAGAGTACTAGGAAAGTAGAGCTACTGGATAGTGATGCGCCTGGTTGTCTGCTGTTATAACCTGGTGGAATACATCAGGGACTGCCTGCTCTAAGGACAACAGATGATACCTTACACTAACAGTAGTTATACTGGCTCCTGATTCACTCAGTTCATCCAGCCTCAGTCCAGTGATAGGTACCCACTGCCTATACATTTTGGAATTTCCAGACATGTGAGCCTCCGGCACCATCTCCTTGTCACCCAGGGACACTAGAGTAACTGCTGCATTTCTGCCAATACTAACTTGGGAATCTCTTCCCCTAGGACTACAGTAGCCATCCCTTGGATAGGCCGACCAGTGGGAAGCAGCTTCCTGCACTGACAGATGGGATCCCCTGAAAGTGCCCATACTGGTATCACTAAGGATACTTGGGCCTGAAGTAACTGGGGGGCTTTTGCCCAGGATTGGACTGGAGTGCTCCACTAAATCCATCCAAAATTGGTGAGACAGTTTGACTGTCTCTCAACTTTAGCTTGTGCTTGTCTGAGGGGAAGATAATGTTTCACAACCAGGGCTTCTTTCATCAGGGCATACTTTACCCTGCCCACCTTTCCCAGGGCCAGCAGGGTATCCCTCCCTGAATTGGGTATATGTTTCTACAGACTAGGTTCCCAATTTTCCGTAGGGACTCTGTGCATTTCTAAGACTATTCATAGGCCTCAAGTTGATAATCTATGTCACCCTCCACTACATAGCTAGGCACCAGGTCACTGAGAATTTAGACCCTTTTACCTCCTCTACGCATTTCTGTATCATTGCCATCATCTTCACTGATCTGCAAGTCCATTTACTTCTGACTTACTCCATGAGTCAGCAATATTTTCTCCTACTCCAGCTAGTTTTCTTTCCTCCAAGGCCCTCTCTGCAGCTGCTTTGGCTTTTTGTTTCTCCGTGGCTAGAACAGCCAGTTACATCCTCAGCTCTCTTTCAGTCTACCTGTCTTCCAACTCCTCAGAGGACAGGTTGCAGGAGGACACCCAGCTTCCTGCTCTGGATCCAGCAGGGGACCTCATGCCTGTGGGCCCTCCTAACTCCTCTGATTCTGATACCATGGTCCAGAGGTTCTCCACTTCTCCTTCCCCATTTCATCCTCCCCTTACACATCATCCTCTTCCTCCTGTGATTTAGACTGCAGTAGGCGGACCTCCTCCCAGGTTCTGAGGGATGTCATGTACTTCAGTTTACTGGAGCCTTTGGCTAGCTTCAGCCCCCTCTCCTTGCTCATCATTTTCAGCTCTGCCACAGAGTAGCCGTCGGTGTAGCCAAGGTTTCCTTCCATTCTTGCAAAAATTATCTTAGGCAGAAAGTATGAGGCAGGAGTTAAATTTGGCAAAAGGAAAAAATTATTCAATTTAAAAATGAGAATTAAAAAAAAAAGTTTTGGTGATCGATTATTTATATGGTATTTTCGATCTCATACAAATCACGGAGTGGGACTGCACAAGCACAAATACTGGATCCTACCACTGCCATCAATTTAAGAAACTGGGTTATTAGTTGAGAGGGATGAGAGCCCTAGTCAAGTAATAATAATCACAACCCTTGTCTCGGTGTACTACAAAATTCACTAACTAAACCTGTGCCCAACCCTCTAGTAGCTTTGCACAAAAGCAGTCAGACAAGTACTTATGCAGCACACAAACTCTCACATGGCCAGGTTAGGCCTGGAAAGAAACACTGCTATCTTTACATGTACATGTTTCTTAAGTTGCCTTCTTTTCTACACAATAACTTTTGACACACATTTGCTTGCATGACCGTGCAGGATTAGTTTCTTTTAAACCACATTGCTTACAATTCCACTTTGTATGTACAGTATCATGACACCTTGAACATTTAGTACACGGCCTGTACACACATTGTGCTAATGTTGTTGTTCTTTTTTTTGTCCATGAGGGAACATAGCTATCACAAGGGCATAAACCATGTCAACCTGACTGAAACATCTGCAGAGGAGCACTCAACTGTCAATTTATGGTTGCTGTGTTGGAGTCTCAGCTCAGCTAATTCCTGTTTGCCCTCTGCAAGGAGGGATGTCCAACTTGTGACCAAGACGGGGACCTGCATATACTTACCTTCAGGTAATGGGGAGTTAGATTATCCAGTAGGAGAGTCTTGGCAAAACACCCTCTCTATGCAACTTGCGTACTGGGAGCACACTATGCTCAGTACTTATATGCCAGCATATATACACTGTTTTACCACAATGGAGGAATTGTTTATCCTTTACACTGTTCTTATGCTGCTAATCCCTTTTATCTACTTCTGTCTATTAATCATTGCAGGCCATACCTTCTATACAAGAATCACAACGGTTTAATAAATATTTAAATGCCCCTTGGTATAGTTCTTGTGTACCATTTAGAATATGCACGAGTGACTGAGTGAAACTGTTCTAGATCTGTTACCACGATTCTTTGGGGAGTCCGGATTGTCATGTTCTGAGGCTGCCCAAACCATTTCTTACCTTACTAGGTTTAGGGGTACATATGCTGGCCCTGTGAGCTAGCAGGACTATGGGCCAACATCATGAGGGGGTGCATAGAATCAGTCTGGCACCAACCCAATGTTTATGTTGTCATACAAATGAACATTTCCTACTGAGAACGTGGAAACTATACAACAAAACTGTAATAAAGTATCTAGAATATTAATGTACATTTTAATAAATAAAATGACTCCAAAATGATAAAACTCCAATAAGTAGAACTGGAGATATGATTTTTGAAATTTTAGATATAAATAGCACCAAGAAACTTCAAGCACCATTTGCGGTTACCCCATCGCGCTGGAGTGGGTCATAGTCAAAGGTTCAGGCTGACCGTAATAGAGCATGGGTTGGATACAGGAAGCAGGTTTGTCCTTGTGGAACTTAGTCCAGTTCCATTTGAGGATCCCTCAGTTGAATTTCCATATTGGCAGTGTAGTCGTCTGAATAAAGAGCTGGTCCCCTGTCAAAGCTTTTTGTTGGTGGGAAATGTGAGCCGGTTTTTTTCGATGCAAAGAGCACCTTGCAGGTGAAGTGCGGATTCTTGCGCTGGAAAGGTCATGTCGACAGTTGGATACAGGTTCTGCGTATTCTCAGTGAAGTCAGCTCGCATTCAAGAGGAGACTGAGGAAGGATCTTTTTCAATGTGGAGAGCCCAGAACCTCTGGATTTTCACCTTGAGTCAGTTCTTCCAGTTTTAGTTTGGATGAGTAAACTCTGACACCAGCCAAGGGTCTATGATCTGGTGGGCACCACTTGGGTGTCAGGACTCATTTCAACAGAAGCCAACAACAGGTTCCAGGCAGGTTCAATTGGTGCTGGTCAGCTGGGCAGTTGCGAGGAAGGCCTCTGGAAATTTGTTGTATCCCTGTTGCTCAAACAGGAGGTCTGCCAGCTGATCCTTGGAGTCACTTTCAGAGTCCTGAGTTCCAGCCAAGCAGGTCCAGTCTTCTTTCAGGCTTCAGCAGGTCAGTCCTTCTTCTGAGCCTGCACAGGTCCAGGAGTGCCCTTACAAGAGGTTCTGAGGGTTAAAATGATTGTAAGAGAAGGAGCACTGAATAATTGACTAGTCTGTCATAGAAATATGTTTTGATTAAATCAATGCCTATAAGTAGCTAAAGATTCAAATAATTAAATAACAGAAAATTATCCCAAAGAAGCGCATCACATTGTCATGTATATTCTTTGCGCTCTTTCTTTTATAGCTTTTTCCATATTTCTAATGCATGAAGAAATAGCCAACGTGCTTCAATTGCACAACTTGGGGACTTCTTCAAGGCTGTTAAACTTACAAGACACAGACTTAAAAGACATTTGAACAACATAGTTGTAGTAACATTTCTACATTATTTATGGACAAAACATCTTACAAAATACTTTCAACAGTCCATTTTCTCAATAACACTTAAGACACAATTAAGAATAACATGTAGCACTGTATAACATTAACAATCAGTCTATAAGGACTGCAGGATGCTCTCTATGTTCGATAAAGAGCACCATAAAACGGCAAGCAGTATATTACCGGCACAGCCTCCCATACGTGCACTCAATGAAGTAACAACACACTGCATTAGTCAGATATTATATGGCATGCCCACCGGCACAGTCTCACATGCGCACTTATTGAGGCATATATGCACGGTACGTGAAAAGTTAGACATCGGCACAGCCCCATAAGCGCGCACTCATTAAGAAAATATCTGTCTGTATGTTAAAGACAGTTCTGGGTATGTTAGCCCTCCAATAACCTAGCGAGCTACTGACAAGTAAAGACATCCTGCTGCACCACCCTTTGTTGGCCTCCTCTGAGTATAATGTACTATGCGATTAACTTTCCAGAAAACAAACTACAACACGTAGGCAGGAGACCTTGTTAATACACTAAGGCTACATGCTTAATTTAACATTTTTATACCAATATCGCGGCCCATAGCGATGATTATGTAATTACACTTTTTCAAGCCCCTTCACAATTACGGGACACACCTCCAGGTTACGTCATAAGTCCTGTGCATGCAGAGCGAGGGCTCGGCCATCTGTCTTTTATGTTTCTCTCTACAGACGCTAATCACGACCGATTGAAATCACTGGAACCTGATCCACAGCGGCACCGGATGATATTTAAAGCCCACTCCGACCGAGGACCCAGTAACGACGGAGATCCGAAGCAACCAAGTAGGTCTTAACGAGGGTCCGGACCTGTGACGAAGTAAGTGGGGCCTTGTGGGGACTATGAACCTCAATACCCTAGGGGGTCTTCTGGCTGCCTTTTGAAATGACACTACCATACCCTACATGTGTCTTTTTTTGGACCTACCAGACGTAACTACCACCCAGACCCTGTGACTGGATACTCATGAGGTTCACCTTGTAAATCACAAGAGTAAGAGCTCTATACTCATGGGCATCATTAATTAATTTTTATTGCACCATTAGACTCCGCTATTGAATTTCACCACTTAATAGCGCATAACCCGGTAACACCATGTACCGTCCCCTTGATACCGCACCAATCGCTATTTTCCGAGTATACCACGGACACCACGGCAGAAAGTACAGAAAGCAAGAACATGCATAACAGCAGCTAACGTAAAAACTGTGTGTTTGTCTGTCTTGTCCTAAATGTTATTTTCTTCCATACAGGTTGATCTCTGGAGGGTACTACAACACATAATTGGTCGTTTTAATTTTATTTTGACCACACACTATATGCACATTAGGTCCTGAAGAAAGTCAGATCAGTTTCAAGACCTGGCTGAAACATGTCGACCACAATGGATGTGGGAGACCATTGCTAACTTCAGACACATCCACCGCCTTGTTTTTATTACTGCCAAAGGCCCACTTATTAAACAACTCCCGTGGGTAATGGGACCCAAGGACAGTTATTAACTCACACTCTCACACAATCACAGCACACCTACTCCCCAAAAAAACCCGCTCCGCTGTAAACAGGCGTCGTAGCACACCCGGGGCACACTCGGTGCCACTGGGTGGGACCGGATGATGAAGCATGCCATCAACTAGGTTGGTGGGTGAGGGCTTTCATAAGAAAAAGGTTTTTTTCCCTGACAAACTACACAGTTTATCTTGCTCCTTAACACTAGCTAGTTCTTCTTGATTGCATATACATTTCGTGGGGAAGGGAACTAGCCTTCTTGTTCCTCTCTCTCTTATTGTTATCCAACACTACTGGGATATACCTACAACCTCCCCAAGTCTATATGCAGATTTATTTCCATAGCACTATTGCTCACTAAACCGAAATGCGCCCTTCACTGGGGCAGTAGACACTCCTCCACAGATTCAGCCTGGCTTAAATTTATATCCTACTGTGACAAAATCAGTGATGACTACGCACAGCTCCAGCCTCTTACATCTAGGCCTATAGATAGTTGGCAACCCCTCTGTACTTATCATCTTTCATTAGATTCGGATTACATTGACTGAAGCCCTCCCTCCTCACACCATATACTGAGTCATTATACACAATCATATTACCCTCATGCACCATAACCTCTGTAATACATTCCACTCATCATCCACACTTCTGCCCTCCAACCCCCCATTGTCATGCTACTGATTTTTTTCATTTCATTGTTTGTTGTGATAAATTCAGTTCAAACACATGTTTTGAATGTTTGCAATTATTCATGAAAAACGTAATAAATAAAGTAAAAAAATAAAATACCAGTCTCCGCTTTCCATTGTCTCAGTAGACCCATGCCTTCCCATATGTGTATGATACATATAAAGGGGAGTGTCCCCGTGAAGAGAGTGTGTGCCACAGGACCACACTAAAATACAATAACTGAATATTCAAACAATAAACAGTGACATTTCAAATGGTAATAAAGTTTTATTACCAAAAAAGCAAAACACAAATTCAATAATACTACAAAATTCAATATTGTCAAAGCCCCCAGGGGGGGGAGGGAAGGAAGAAAGTACTAGGGAGGAAGGTAGTAAAGATAATAGACACAGTATAAATGACCTGATTATTACAAGGTTACGTGACACAATACAAAAAATTAACAATATAAAGGCCTAGCTACGACCAATTACAACCAATTAACAAATAATCCAAAATATATCCGGCATGTCTGATAAATCAGATTGATAAGGATAATGTCCGGTATATCAGAAATAGAACAGTCGACGTTTCGACCCCTATTAACAGGCTGAATGTAGTCCTTTCACGGGGTCTTCATCAGGACGTCACACGGGGAGGGGGGTGGGGCGGGCCAACTGTGGGAAGAGACATTGCGACTTTAGTACATGGTCAAGACGGGAAATAATCCAAGGGTCTAAACCTATTAATTAATTGTGGACATATATACAACAAAATTACCATGGGGTACGGCCGGAGGGGGCTCTGTACTCTGGATTTGCGCCACGCTAGTGAGTTGCGGTCAGTCAATAACGGTGGGAACCACCACTACAGAGGAGAAAGATTACAGTTAAGACTGCACAGTAACAAAAAATCACAGTACTATGGGGTAAGACCAAGAAACTCCATTTCCCTGTTAAAGTAATTGGAGTGTCCACAGGCGGAGAACAAGCTCCCTTGTTCCCGCTATAATGATTGTGATATGCGATGGTTAATTACCTCAGTGCTCTGGCGGTATAGTACACCAGGAACGGCGTGTTTAGCACATATATTAAAATATGGCCCCTCAAACGAGCTAGAAAGGGTGAATGAAATAACGTTACTGAATATGTAACATTATTGGCCACAAAGATTAAACAAGTTAAAAGCGATGGAATGGGTGTTTTAAACTTACGAGAGAACTGGTGTGAGTCTGATTTATCTTGAATGCCTCAGAGGTCTACCTTAACGAGGTCGTGTAGAGAAACATAAAAACGGTACACCGTATGTTTAGAAAGACGCAACTTGCTGTGGGAGATTAAAAAGAGCAAGGGTCAATATTTATTTTAAACCATCAAGCAGACTGTGCAATGACGTGCGGGCGCTCTTACTCACAGGAATGTTTGGTGTGGCAATGCGAATTCGTCTATAGAAGAAGCCGGTAACCGCTAAACAGAAGGGCGACTCTCCTTCGTTGGGCTTTATTTTCACCTTTGTCCTAAAAGGCGGAAAAAATGAATAAATCTCTTTGACTCAAGACGGAAAGGAGGCGGCAAGGGCGCCCGTCAATTGTTTGCTTACTTCAGAAGTGAACGATTGGTAGGCTACAGGGATCCGCGCTGCACAGTGTCTGCAGGGGTCCGGACAGCAACTCCGCCAAACCACAAAGCGGAGTTTGTGGGCGGGGCCTATTGCTGACGGATCCATTAAAATGGAAAAGATACTCAAAATTACGAACGGGGCTAGTTAATGGCGGTGGAATTGCAAAAAGAAGTTGCAGTATAAATACAGTTAAAGTATAAATACAACCCCAAAGTGGCCCAGCAGTTCAGATAAATAAATCGGCTAAGCATAACGTGGTCGGTTCAAGTCAAGTGTGTAAGACACAATATTGATTCTCAGTATAACACATTATCAAATATTGCAAGTGGTGCTTCTCTCACACAAGAGGAAGTAAACCACTTGTTACATCGATCTCAGGCTGAACGTTAAAGAAGGTCTGTGAAAAAACATTGATGATTACAAGCACAATCAGTCAAAATTACGGAGGCATAATTACAGATTCCCAAAATACAGATGGAACAACAGCACAGTGGTTAAAAAGAGAAGAGAAACAGTGGGTGCATCTCTCGCACAGGAGGATGAAGACCCGTTTAGCCCCTTCTCAACAGATAACCAGAATTGACTAAGAGGTCACATTTGTCATAACGTATCAATGAGAGCCGTGTTAGATCTATCACCCTAGCGCTGCCAATTGTGATAGGCTGCTGTCCTGTTCATTCAATCCATGTTTTATGGAGTCCAGAAGTGACATCCATTTGGACTCCCGTGTGTTAAGGATAGACCGGAGGTTGCCTCCTCGTCTACCCAAAGTCACCTTTTCAACGGCGAACCACCGCAAGTCTGTGACCAAATGGCCAGCTGTGAGCCAATGGTCAACAAGGGGGGCGCCTGCCACTTTGCATCTTAATCTACTGCAATGAGATGAAATTCTGGCCTTAATTTTCTGTTGGGTTTGACCTACATACAGTTGACCGCATGGGCAACGGATGATGTATATCACTCCCGTGGAATTGCAGTTGGTATAGTGTTTGAGAGTGTACGTTCTCCCATGATGATCAAATGTTTTGGTTTGGATTGTGGTATCGCATGCAGTACACCCGCCACATCTGTAGTGGCCAATTACAGGGGGCAAATTCCAGAGAGATGTTAAAGTAGGTTGGTTCTCACCTTCAAGAAAAGAATGGACAACCATGTCCCTAATATTTTTTGCTCTCTTAAAAGAATGGAGAGGCAACTCTCTTTGATTAATGACATCGGCCACTAATGGCCAGTTATAATTGATGATCTTCTTGATCTCATTGCTGCGAGTGGAAAAAGTCGTGACACAGATCACACGATCAGTTGTGGCCCGTGAAGCATCATTTGGATTAAGTAGAGCATCACGGGGGTTATACCAAGCCCGTTTCTTGGCTCTTTTAACCAGCCTGGTGGGATAACCCCGTGATATCAGACGGTCACTCAGGACCTCTGACTCTGAAAAATAATCTGCTCTTGTAGAACAGTTTCTCCTAATCCTAAAAAATTGGCCAACTGGCAAGTTGTCCTTAAGACCTCTAGGATGGTGACTCTGGTATTGTAAAAGTGAGTTTCGCTCAGTGGGCTTCCTAAACAAAGTAGTGTACAGATGGTCTGAATCTACGCAGATTGAAATGTCTAGGAAAGGTATAGCTTCTTTGCTGGATTCCATCGTGAACTGGATTGCCGCATTGCGGGTGTTGAGCCAATTATGAAACAATTGGAGTTGGACAACATCTCCGTCCCAGATGCAAAGGACGTCATCTATATATCTGACCCAAAGGGGCAGATGGGCCTTAAAGGGATTGGTAGCTGGAAAAATGTGCTGATGTTCGAAATAATCCATGAAGATTATAGAAACCGGTATCCAAACCCTTTTGCGTAACTCTTAAGATGGTCTTACTTTTTGAGTTACGCAAAAGGGTTTGGATACCGGTTTCTTGAGCAAACATGAGTTCGAATTCCTCAATCAGAAATTTCCCAGACTGGCGACAATTTACACTTTGCCTAAAGTTCATAAGAACCTGAGTAAACCTCCCGGACGCCCGATAGTATCTGGCTGTGGGTCTCTCTTGGAACCTCTATGCCAATACGTGGATTTTTTCCTTAAGCCTATTGCTTTACAAACTAAGGCTTATTTACGAGACACAACCCAAGTCATTAATCTGATAGACGGTCGACCTTTCAATCCAGAGAGTTCCCTTCTGGTCACATGCGATATTGTATCGCTCTACACGAGCATACCCCAACAAGAAGCATTGGACATAATAAGAATGGTTTTGGACACCCGACCCACCCCGGCCCAGGTCCCCACTGAGTTCATTATCGAACTATTGGAAATTGCAATGATGCAAAATTTTTTCATTTTCCAAGATCGGTTCTACTTGCAGACCAGGGGCGTAGCGATGGGGGCCACCTTCGCTCCAAATCTGGCTATAATCTTCATGGATTATTTCGAACATCAGCACATTTTTCCAGCTACCAATCCCTTTAAGGCCCATCTGCCCCTTTGGGTCAGATATATAGATGACGTCCTTTGCATCTGGGACGGAGATGTTGTCCAACTCCAATTGTTTCATAATTGGCTCAACACCCGCAATGCGGCAATCCAGTTCACGATGGAATCCAGCAAAGAAGCTATACCTTTCCTAGACATTTCAATCTGCGTAGATTCAGACCATCTGTACACTACTTTGTTTAGGAAGCCCACTGAGCGAAACTCACTTTTACAATACCAGAGTCACCATCCTAGAGGTCTTAAGGACAACTTGCCAGTTGGCCAATTTTTTAGGATTAGGAGAAACTGTTCTACAAGAGCAGATTATTTTTCAGAGTCAGAGGTCCTGAGTGACCGTCTGATATCACGGGGTTATCCCACCAGGCTGGTTAAAAGAGCCAAGAAACGGGCTTGGTATAACCCCCGTGATGCTCTACTTAATCCAAATGATGCTTCACGGGCCACAACTGATCGTGTGATCTGTGTCACGACTTTTTCCACTCGCAGCAATGAGATCAAGAAGATCATCAATTATAACTGGCCATTAGTGGCCGATGTCATTAATCAAAGAGAGTTGCCTCTCCATTCTTTTAAGAGAGCAAAAAATATTAGGGACATGGTTGTCCATTCTTTTCTTGAAGGTGAGAACCAACCTACTTTAACATCTCTCTGGAATTTGCCCCCTGTAATTGGCCACTACAGATGTGGCGGGTGTACTGCATGCGATACCACAATCCAAACCAAAACATTTGATCATCATGGGAGAACGTACACTCTCAAACACTATACCAACTGCAATTCCACGGGAGTGATATACATCATCCGTTGCCCATGCGGTCAACTGTATGTAGGTCAAACCCAACAGAAAATTAAGGCCAGAATTTCATCTCATTGCAGTAGATTAAGATGCAAAGTGGCAGGCGCCCCCCTTGTTGACCATTGGCTCACAGCTGGCCATTTGGTCACAGACTTGCGGTGGTTCGCCGTTGAAAAGGTGACTTTGGGTAGACGAGGAGGCAACCTCCGGTCTATCCTTAACACACGGGAGTCCAAATGGATGTCACTTCTGGACTCCATAAAACATGGATTGAATGAACAGGACAGCAGCCTATCACAATTGGCAGCGCTAGGGTGATAGATCTAACACGGCTCTCATTGATACGTTATGACAAATGTGACCTCTTAGTCAATTCTGGTTATCTGTTGAGAAGGGGCTAAACGGGTCTTCATCCTCCTGTGCGAGAGATGCACCCACTGTTTCTCTTCTCTTTTTAACCACTGTGCTGTTGTTCCATCTGTATTTTGGGAATCTGTAATTATGCCTCCGTAATTTTGACTGATTGTGCTTGTAATCATCAATGTTTTTTCACAGACCTTCTTTAACGTTCAGCCTGAGATCGATGTAACAAGTGGTTTACTTCCTCTTGTGTGAGAGAAGCACCACTTGCAATATTTGATAATGTGTTATACTGAGAATCAATATTGTGTCTTACACACTTGACTTGAACCGACCACGTTATGCTTAGCCGATTTATTTATCTGAACTGCTGGGCCACTTTGGGGTTGTATTTATACTTTAACTGTATTTATACTGCAACTTCTTTTTGCAATTCCACCGCCATTAACTAGCCCCGTTCGTAATTTTGAGTATCTTTTCCATTTTAATGGATCCGTCAGCAATAGGCCCCGCCCACAAACTCCGCTTTGTGGTTTGGCGGAGTTGCTGTCCGGACCCCTGCAGACACTGTGCAGCGCGGATCCCTGTAGCCTACCAATCGTTCACTTCTGAAGTAAGCAAACAATTGACGGGCGCCCTTGCCGCCTCCTTTCCGTCTTGAGTCAAAGAGATTTATTCATTTTTTCCGCCTTTTAGGACAAAGGTGAAAATAAAGCCCAACGAAGGAGAGTCGCCCTTCTGTTTAGCGGTTACCGGCTTCTTCTATAGACGAATTCGCATTGCCACACCAAACATTCCTGTGAGTAAGAGCGCCCGCACGTCATTGCACAGTCTGCTTGATGGTTTAAAATAAATATTGACCCTTGCTCTTTTTAATCTCCCACAGCAAGTTGCGTCTTTCTAAACATACGGTGTACCGTTTTTATGTTTCTCTACACGACCTCGTTAAGGTAGACCTCTGAGGCATTCAAGATAAATCAGACTCACACCAGTTCTCTCGTAAGTTTAAAACACCCATTCCATCGCTTTTAACTTGTTTAATCTTTGTGGCCAATAATGTTACATATTCAGTAACGTTATTTCATTCACCCTTTCTAGCTCGTTTGAGGGGCCATATTTTAATATATGTGCTAAACACGCCGTTCCTGGTGTACTATACCGCCAGAGCACTGAGGTAATTAACCATCGCATATCACAATCATTATAGCGGGAACAAGGGAGCTTGTTCTCCGCCTGTGGACACTCCAATTACTTTAACAGGGAAATGGAGTTTCTTGGTCTTACCCCATAGTACTGTGATTTTTTGTTACTGTGCAGTCTTAACTGTAATCTTTCTCCTCTGTAGTGGTGGTTCCCACCGTTATTGACTGACCGCAACTCACTAGCGTGGCGCAAATCCAGAGTACAGAGCCCCCTCCGGCCGTACCCCATGGTAATTTTGTTGTATATATGTCCACAATTAATTAATAGGTTTAGACCCTTGGATTATTTCCCGTCTTGACCATGTACTAAAGTCGCAATGTCTCTTCCCACAGTTGGCCCGCCCCACCCCCCTCCCCGTGTGACGTCCTGATGAAGACCCCGTGAAAGGACTACATTCAGCCTGTTAATAGGGGTCGAAACGTCGACTGTTCTATTTCTGATATACCGGACATTATCCTTATCAATCTGATTTATCAGACATGCCGGATATATTTTGGATTATTTGTTAATTGGTTGTAATTGGTCGTAGCTAGGCCTTTATATTGTTAATTTTTTGTATTGTGTCACGTAACCTTGTAATAATCAGGTCATTTATACTGTGTCTATTATCTTTACTACCTTCCTCCCTAGTACTTTCTTCCTTCCCTCCCCCCCCTGGGGGCTTTGACAATATTGAATTTTGTAGTATTATTGAATTTGTGTTTTGCTTTTTTGGTAATAAAACTTTATTACCATTTGAAATGTCACTGTTTATTGTTTGAATATTCAGTTATTGTATTTTAGTGTGGTCCTGTGGCACACACTCTCTTCACGGGGACACTCTCCTTTATATGTATCATATTGCACCCAGGTCCCCGTGACTATATGGGTTTAACCCCCTTTGTGTAACATTCCCATATGTGTATGCCCTCAGGTACAAGACTATTCAGAATCAGGACAATTCCTCCCTACATAGGCATCCCACAATAATTCACACTCTTTGATACAGACTGAGGTCATGTAATTTGCTTGGTGACACCTGATTCTTCTTTACAGATACTATCAAGCCTTGAAAAAGTTGCAATAGATAAAACATGTGTCGGCTGCCAACTAGCAACATGTGAATTCTTAACCAAGATTTGTGGGACTGTTTAAACACTGATTTAAATAAAAAATCTCCAATTCTGGAAATAAACTTTGAATGCCTGGTCAGCATGAATATTTGGACTGTAATTGGAGTGTGCTTTGGTATCAATTAGTTACAACTATTTCAAGTGCTCCGTGAAAAATGTTAGAGCCCATCCTGTTTTATAGGGACCAGGATGCGACCCAATGATGAAGCATGCCACAACTAGAGTGGGTAGGTATCAAACTAATACTGAAAGATTTTTCCTCGTGGGTTAACTACCATTATTTTCTCCATGACTTGTCATAAGTCTGTGAGCAGTAGACTATAGGACACTTGTACTCTCTGAAGTTCATCATGTATCCTTTCAGGGATGTTAATGAATTCAATTCACTTGAAAGGCAAGAGTGCTTCAGATATGAACTTTCAGTGTACAGTCCCAGTTCTTTAATTCCAAGTTATCTGCGAGATGTGCCCATCTCCACTTTCTCAGCCAACTAAAACCTGCTAAACGGAGCTGACGCACATTCTCTGCAACCCAGGCCGGATTTTATGTGAACACAACACGCACACTTTTGCACCTTCTGACCTACAGAAATACCCCTTCCATAATAGGGACATTTTAAGGATTTGGGGGGCACAAGCTAAATATTAATTGGGGCCCCTTCCTTGGAATAACTCTGAATTTCTTATCTATCTTCAGCTCATGTATGCCCTCCGCAACTATAGTTGGATCATTGACAACCCTCTTTGTTGGCCAGCCTACACCTGGATTCAATGATAAAACTACCAGTCTCTCTGCCAGGCCAGCACCAGTGAAGCAGAAAAACGAACAGCCTAAAAAACTTGCTGCATATGGTGCAGTGGAATGGTGTGTTGCCATGTGATCCTGTGCATATTGAGGGTCTATTTTGTTTACTGTACTTCATCAGTTCTCTCGGAGGAACAGGAATTTGATTCAGAAGACACTAGGCTAGATTTCACCGGCCCAACAGCAGCTCCACATGAAAAGTGCAATCTTGGAGGGAGCATATTAGTGTTGCATATAATGTCTCTCTGCACTGCTAATTGACACGTGGCCTACCATCAAGCCCTGCGTCATTGCAACTGAATTCATCAGAAAAGACTAGTGGTCCAACCAAGCCTTCTATCCTCAATGTGTGGTGTAACAAGTCTGTCAGCACCATTTGGGCATGCAGTGCTGGTGGGTGCTTTTGTTTATCGCACTGCATGGGACTGGTATTCTGAGCCAAGGCTGAGATTAGTGGTCTGACCAAACATTCTATCCACAATGTGTGGAGTAGAAAGTCTGTCAGCACCATTTGGGCATGCAGTGCTGGTGGGTGCTATGATTTATTATACTGCTTGTGCTGTTTGGGACTGGCATTCTCAGTCAGGTGGCAGTAGGCTGTAGTGTCTTGTGAGTTAGTGATGACGGGACTCTTTTGGTCCCTGATGGACTGCAAAGAGCAGTGGTGTGGGTGCATGGGTCTGGATAATAGAATTCATGATATAGAATGTTCGGTTCACGGTTCCATGCTGATGAATAAAGACGTGCAATACCAAGCTCCATGTGTGGCATTTATAATCTGCAAGTACCCAGACCGGGGTAGGATGCTACATAGGCTAGTATCGCACTGGTCTGGCTGCAGCTCCACAAGGACAATGAAGTCCCAGAGCTGGCACTCAATGCCAATCTCTATTGCACAGTAAGTGGCACATGCTGCATAAAGGCAAATGCATTTTCAGTTGGGCTGGGTCTATGCATTTTAAAAGGTTAAAGGGCTAACGGAATCTATCCTGAAACGAATAAGTATTTTTCTTTATCCCTCAGGTGGGGGCTGTAAGTAATTAAACAAACTGGTTTTGATAAAACTCTGGACCGTTTGGGACTGTCGTGAAGCTTAATGATGGGGCTCCTAGAAAAGTGGGGGCTCTGAACCAGAGCCCACTTTGCCCATGTATTAAAATTTCTCTGTTCCGTAGGATTTGAACATGCATCTCAAGTTTAAAAAAAAAAAAAAAAAAAATACAAAGTTTTAAAACTTTGAACGTTGCTTCAAATAGGAACAAAGCGGTCATTCCAGTCAGCGTGACAACGCGATTTCACACACATAGTTTTCAGAACATTTGAGATTCCCTGCAAATGCAGTCTACTACATGCTGTTTAGAATAGCAGGCAGCAAAAACAAAAGGAACTTTTTTTTATTGATGACAGTGTTACAACAGTGCAGGCATCATCACATTGATTATTCATGCAAAAATAGAATTTTCCATTTTGGATTGTATACTTATTCACCATTTGGCTATACCTTCTAGAAGGAACGTGTTTTTGAGCTATACGAGGGTCGCTTTTCTCGTGGCAATAGCTACTTTCCATGAATAGAGATTCCATTGTCGTGGCTCATGTAGCATCAGCTAAAAAGGATTTAGGTCGGTTTATGCGCATTTCACTTTGAGCATGCATTGCCTTCCTCTTGTAGAGCTCACGATATTCCGCCTCCCTATTACCTATATTACTAACGACTATGATTTTCTTTAATATGTTATATATATATATATATATATATATATATATATATATATATATATATATTAATGTGCTGCATACTGTATTACCACGCGATGGCGGTGTAGGATTTAATATACCCTACGGTTTGGCAAAAAAGCATCGTATCAAACACAATTCCAGCTTCTCCGAGACCACTTACTCGATGAAACCATAGTTAAAAGGGAACAAGTTACAGGATAATCTGTTAATTGTGTTGTGCCGTTTTACGTGCACGCTTTTAACGTAGGCAAAGTGAATGCTTTTAAGGGCTTTGGTCACGGTGGTGTACCCACCCTCGAGGTCCACACATGCATGTTCACATCCTTGAGAACTACACATGTAACGCTTATTATGATGTTAACATTGATAGGCATTGGCCTATTTTAGGGGACATTGACAGTCTTCGGGAGTTTTTACTGACCCAGTGCAAATTTCCCATAGTCCATTTTTGTTGTTGCAGTTTTATATAGCGTAAACTCGACCCGAAGATATTGGAGCGCTTTACATGAGCATCAGTTAGTTACACAAGAACACATTCATTTTTAGTAGGCACGAGGAAATTAAATGATTTGCACTGAATCGCAGGATGTTGAGCTAATGCCAAGGCTCGAAATTGGTTCCCCAGATCCAAGGATGGCAGCGCTGGCCGTTAGGCCACATCCTGTCTCCTTCGAACCGCAGTCCTCAATAAACGCACGCCATCATACAGCTTTGGGGTGAAAAAGTAGCCATGTAGAGGGATAGTATGTTCGTAAGATATATTGTCATTTTAATTCAGCAAAGTATTTAGATCCAGTGTTTAAAGACGTGCTTGACATCCTTGCATCTTCACGCACTAAGCCAAATGAAGAAGAAATAAAATGTTTATTACATCCGCGGACAAGAATTCTTGACATGCCATGGATGCTTATGCTGACCCCCTCAAATTGATCAGACAGAGTCGGCCTCAACAATTTGCGGTCTTGCCTTGCGTCGCCTTGAGCTTCCTTTACGTTCTTTTGTGAACAGAGAAATTCTGTTTTTAGAGAAATGCATCATTTACTTACCTGATATTCTGATGCTCCACCCCTTTTAAGGACTTTAAGCGCTGGGTGAAGTCTTCACTCATGTTACTGAAACCAAGTTAGAACCATTGCTTCACTGTTATCACTTAGACCCAATCAAGGATGGTGCTTCATCTTTGCAACATATATAAAGAAACTTGACCTTGAGAAGGATGTATCACATTACATTTGGGAACGTATTTTTTTCATTGTGTTCATTGCCTTGTAGCATTTTTTGTCCCTATATTTAGGTTTCACCTGCACAAATATATTGTATTGAATATATCTTAAAACTAGCTTACAACCCGCCTTTGCTTCTTATTTGTTTGTGTACTTGTCAGTTTACTTTTCCTCCATTTCTATCAGTTGTACCGTTCTTCCATCAGTTTTCCGTGGCTCAAGTACTTATTCTCATATGGTTTGGTGAGTGGAACTTCTTTTTATTATGCTAAGGCAGTACAGCGTTTGCTGTTTACCTTTATCTCTCTTCCCCTGTCTGCACGCATTTACAGTGTCTGGTTGCACCCATTTACTGCGTGCTTTTAAATGTAATCTTGTCTGGTTAGCACACATTTTTACACTGGTTGTCAGCTGTATGTTTTTTAATGTTTGGCTCCGATGCCTCTGAACTAATTGTCTACTGCTGCCGAGACTTAAACCTGTTTCTCCAGCTTCAAAGATGTCCGCCACACCGATTACGCCAGATCCTTTACCCTTGTTCCTGCACTCCATTCGAATGCATGTGTTTAAAGTCAGTCGGCAGTTTAGTCCTATACTATCTCTGTGTTAGAAGGTGGTTCTGACACTCTGAGCTGCCCGGATTTTTTGCTTTTTGAGCACCTATTTGTTGAGCTTTTACTGTGGGGGAGTCTCATAAGTTGGGACTCACCCACAGTGAACTCATGATGAAAGAGACATATGTGGATTTTACTGGTGTCCCCCTAGCTTGACTAGGCCGCTGCGCAGCAGCTGGAGTAAAGGGCACCAGGCTGGTTACATGCAGACACATGTGTACATGCGTGTGCACACGTGTACGGGCTGCACAGGGGAGATTCCTGCCGTGCGCAGCCAAGGAGCAGCTACAAAGTGAATAGTGTCAGGACTTATGCAGAATTGGGCGGTGACAAGGAATAGGCTTTATACAGTAGCAAGAAACATGCCAGAGAAAGTCAGTGTATTTTACTGTATTTCACTTCATTATTTTCCTATGGGGTTGTGAAGCCCATGGGCTAGTTTCACTTTCCTAAGGCCTACAAATTGCAGACACGCACTAAAGTCCACTGTAACTGGTGTGAGAAGTATTCTGCAGAGTCCAAAGTCATATTTGTACTGCTTTTGGGTCATCCAGAAATGTCATATTTCTCTGAGTAAGCCCATAACTAGGGCCTGGCTGAAAGCGGACCCCAGCAGGCTGGATTAATGACCTTCCTTTCAAGAGCAAAGGCCTCCTTTCCAAAGAAGAGAAGATGGTTGGTGCTACAGACTCGTCCATCAGCAGCTGTCATCAGGTGCCAGGCACCAGGCTGCACAAGGGAGAAGGCAGCACGGGGGAAGGGGCTATCTGAGACCATGTGGCAGGAGACCCCTGGACGGCGCCATCTTGAACCAACCCAGAGGCCTGGGCTGGAAGGACCGAGTAGGGGCAGTGAAGTGATGTGGTGCTGTTTGATAGGACAAACGGGGACTTCCTACCAACCCCCTCCCGAAACTTTAAAAAGTGTTTGCACAGGAAGAGAAGCTCTCTCTGGGGTGTGGTCTGCTGAGACAGAGGGTGCTGGAGCCTGGCGCAATGGGTAGTTGGAAGGAGGCACCCCCTGACTGTCCCAGGATCCTGAACAGCACCAGGAGAGGAGCCCAGGACCAGTGAGCAGATGCTTGGGCCTCTGCGCAAGGAGAAGAGAGGCCCAGGAAAAGAGCCAGGTGAAAGGCTGGCGTATTGAGCCAGTGAAGACCGCTCCCTACTGAATGTGCTAGAGATCGCGGGTCACCCGACCAATAATGTCGCCACTTCTGGCTTCGGGCCAATATACTTTACTTTATCATATACATTGATCAGGTGACCACACAATCTACTATCAATAATTGTGAGTTCCCTTTTCGATTTATTTCCAGTGTACCCAACTTACCATCCACCGTTATGGGTACCTATGACCACGATGGGTCAGGGAGCTAGCTGTAAAAGGAAAGGCAGCAAAATATACTATTCACCATATATCTTTACTTTTCATAAAATGACCACGGACAACTGGAAGTTTTGAAAGTTTATCTTAAATTCAAGTAAAAGGCAGTCATACAGTTTTATCAAAAGAGTGCTAGTGCAACAGGGAACCCGCTAAGTGAGAGGAAAACTAAGATAAGGGGCAAGGTGAACACGCTATAAATCTGAGTTACTTTAGTCAGTTTACGAGAGAAAAACCAAGACCATATCAGGAAGTTGCAAACTGCAATACAGAAAATGATTTCTAAAAGGTAGGGTAACATAGGAACACGCTATGAAATCAAATGCAAATGACTTTATGAAATGCAATGGTTGCAGGAGAAAGCATGGAAAATTATTCACGTGCAAAGGTATGTCTTTATTGAAGCAAAGACAGAAAAAATAGAAAGGTGCAGTTTAAGAACTCAGAGCGATATTTACCTAGACTGGTGTGAAAACCAACCCTGGCCACGGGTCAGTTAAGGGCAGGAAAAACCCTCAAGGAAGGATAACCCTCAGTGAGACAGCAGGTGCAGAATGGACACCCCAGGACAGGACAGGAAACCCAGATTCGGATCAGGACAGGACCACCAGGATACGACCAGCACCCGCAGTTTGGAAGCAACGCCTGCGCTCCACCCTCTCTGCAGCTATCGATCAGGACCCCGATTGGGTCAGCGAATTCCCAGAAAAAGTGCTCCGCCAGCACTTAAGGTTCAGTAAAACCTTCAGAGTCTATGGTCAGATTTCGGACAGAGAGCTCCGCAGCACCTCTGTATCAAGTCACCTATTGAGTGCGTTGGGTCAGTGACGGGTCAGCTATTCAGACAAGTCGGACAATTTCTCTAGTTAAACCTAGGCTAGTTATACTGTTTTAGGACAGGGTACCACCCCCCAAATGTTGCAAAATGTCAGAATCCCCAATTTGGATTGGTCCTAAGGTAGGCTTTGGTTAACACACCAATCAGAACAGACAATTCTAAGGCCTAATTTGCATCCTAAGGTGCCGCCTAGCAAGATTGGGGTTCCCACGAGAAGTCGCACGGAATACAATGAAAATTTATACAATGTATTACAATATAGCATAATCTAGATGCTTCTGGCTGGGTGAAGGTGCACGTTCCCAGGCAGGCTCTGCCAACAACCTTCTTTGGCTTGGTTTCAATGCCGTTTCACTGCATCTGCTCATGCGCCGATCTGCCCTCCAAGATGGACTCCCCATCCCCATTCACCCCTCAGTGCCGAAGATACATGAAAAGTA
Organism: Lissotriton helveticus; assembly: GCF_964261635.1. Lineage (NCBI taxonomy): Eukaryota > Metazoa > Chordata > Amphibia > Caudata > Salamandridae > Lissotriton > Lissotriton helveticus. The sequence goes on from NC_136063.1 coordinate 1,586,537,022, forward strand.
AGCGAAAACAAATTAGTACATAAAAATAAATGAATGTATTACATGTCATGATTTCACATTTCAGGTTTATCATTATAAAAATATACTATGCATTATTGGTAAGTGCAACGAACAATTTCACAAGAGCAGCAGCACAAAGCTTCACCACGTTATAGCCATCTTATTGCTTATTACGCATGCGCACCCTTTCCCTCCAAAACTATCTACACGAAGTCACGTGAGTGTGACTGACGCATGCGCAGAAGAGGAAAGTCAAGCAGTGGCCATTTTAGAAACACGGATTAATCGTATTAGTAAAACACATAGGCAAGCATCTCTATGATACCCACGCACATCCAAAATACATAAAATTAGTAAAACGAACAATTAAGTTACGAGATTATAATAGATTTTCGAGGTTCTTGAATTGAGCAAGTCGCGATGCGAAATCTTGCTCTATCAATCCCCTCTTTGATAATATTTACTATCATCACAAAAAATGGAACCAGATGCCAACTTTCTTTCACACCTTGTACATCTCTATCTCTTCCAACAGGCGATTCAATTTTTCTTTCTCATTTAAAGTAGGGTGAGAATTTTTCACCTTTTTTATAAATTTTATTATTCATTTCTTCTAATTCAAGCTCATCCGCACTTCGTTTCACTCCTCTTGCATTCACTTGGTATTTCTTTTGGTGTTTGCGACATTTGCAACAGACGAATATGAGAAATAGGATAAGACCTATCACTCCAATTGGCATCAGTACCTTTAACAATAAGCTTTTACCTAAACTAGCAAACCAATGACCTACATTGGAGAGACCATCAACCAGTCTCTTCCAGGCACTGTCAACCTCGAGTGGTTTGAGTTCCTTTTCCAAATTAGTAATGTTTTTCACATATCTTTTGAGCTGTATGCTCTTGTCCGGAATGTAAGTGCAACAATGTTGCGCTTTCAACATCCGGCAGACTCCGCCCTCTTTTGCTAATAAGGTGTCAAGAGCAAGTCTGTTCTGCAAAACCATTGATCTGATCGCAACCATTTCAGTATTGACCAGCAGAAATCCATGAGCTGTGTCAGTAGACAACACATCCACTATAGTGGATAATTTGCAAATTCTGTGAGTGTTCAGAACCACTCCCACTCCAGGTATCAGTGCACTAAAAATACTACCCATTATTTCACCTACACTTTCTCTTTTACTACGCACTAAGCCAGTAGTATTTTCATTGCTTCCAGAAATTTCATTTACATGGTATATTTTCGGGAAGACAATGCCAAAATAGCAGCTTCCATACCAGTGATCCGGCAATTTGAAATAAGCCTTGTCTCCACATATATAATAAATTCCAGGAAACACAGGCTCTGACCCATTTTTGAATCCCCAACCTCCAATTACCTTGTAATTATGTTCACATTGACTGGAACCAATGAAAATGTTATTATAATAACTAGTCTTCTCGCGATGAAGACAGAGTTTCCCTTTCTTCTCGAAATCCAGCAACAAAGCAGGCCCTGCCCCGCCATTTGAGGTGCTTTCCATGTTCTCAGCCCATTTAGGTGTTTTCTGCCTTTTGTCATTTGCCTTCCTTTGGAAACTCTCCCTTCTTTTCTCTGCCATGTTTAAAAATATCTTTTCTTGTTCATGTAATGTACAGGTCAAGTTATCTCTGTGTGCTTCAGCTATGTCTATATTGCCTATAGTCAGAAAATAGTCTCCCATATATCGTATTACGTCACTTTTGGTATGTACAGGATTCAGATTTCCACGAATGGGAAGTTCAGAAAAGATCACGTCATTATTAGAATAATAGTACTGTAACGGTCCTCTTTTGTAAAATAAGCTTGCTAAAATACTACAGGAGATTCCATAGGTCAGAGGTAGGTGATGATATGTCACGCCTTCAGCCACAGAAGTAGGCAGCTTCATGCAGACATAACAATCTTCTATTTCCATAGTTTCTACGTAATGCACTAACAAATTTGCGAAAACATTTAAATGTGTCTTGTTTCTAACTCCGTGGTAATGTAGTCCTTCCTCATCTGATGCTTCTAAGTCTCGTTTTGTCTGTCTGAGTGCTTTCTCACGTCTTTCTACACTTCGTGTTGTCAGTTCTTCAGTGTCGGTAATCTGAGTAGGGTCAATATTAGTATTTTTGCTAACCATAAAGGGAATGAAAACTGTTAATCCTATCCAAATTAATATTACTATAACTATACTACATATACACACTTTGCAGCATGTTTTGCAACAACTGCGGCTAGGTCTACCACTCACGTTTGTATCAGACATTTTGGCTCAGAAGGAAATTTTAACCCCTCTTTGCAGCTTTTCCCAGGTAATTTTATTGCTGAGCAATTTCACGGCGGTTCTTCCTCTTCCTCTGCAGAGTAATCAGGAATGGGTTCTCTGTCACTTTCGTCAGTAATATCAAGATCCTCAAAGTTTTCCAAGATTAAGTAGGTCCACTCCGGATCCTTGTATTTTTCGTTTTGTCTTTTTATTCTTTCACTCCTTCTCTTGGAGTTATCTTCAGGTATTTCTGCAATTCGGGGACTTTTTCTTATGTCTGCAAGTTTCTCTTGGACTGTTTTTATTCTTAATCTTAGTCTTTTAATATACCTCGGCTCAATGTGCTTCTTTTTCTTGAGTCTTTTAGCTGGCTTTCTTCTAATGTCCTTTTATTTTCACTTGTTTGTGGCACTTCAATATCTGCCTTCTCCCTTTCTGTCTGGCTAGTCCCAGGTCTTGTATCTATTTCTTCTGCCTGGTCGCTAAGCTGGCCTGGTTCAGGTATTTTTTGTGTTTCGCTTTCAACTGTCTCTGTTTCTATGTCCTGAACATGTTCTCCTAGTTCTGTCTGATCCTGCTCGAGCACTTCGATCCCATGATTTTCTTCTGCTCGAACTATTACACTATGTCTAGTCGGTCCCTTTTCGATATCAGGAGTCTGTGGAGGAGTATCGATCACTTGTTCTGTCCCTGTCTGACCTTGATTGATTGATTGATTGATTGATTTTGGGTTTTATAGAGCGCATAGCTACCCTAGGGCATCCCAGCGCTAGTGACCACTGTCCTGTGGGGTGAGGAGACAGGATGGAGGGCTCAGGGGAAGAGTAGAGTCTTTAGTTGTTTCCTGAACCTGAGGTGATTGTGTTCTTGCCTCAGGGAGAGAGGAAGGGCATTCCATAGTCTGGGGGCATTGTACGAGAACAGGCGACCGCCTGTTCTGGACTTCCTGATTCTTGGAACGTTTGCAAGGGAAAGGGTGTTTGATCTTAATTGTCTACTCGACTGTTGTTTTGTTACAAGTGGCCTAAGGATGGGAGGTCCTTCGTTGTGCATAATTCTGTGGGCTATGCACAGGGATTTAAAGTTGACCCGTTCTTTTACTGGTAGCCAGTGCAAGCTTCTAAGGGCTGGTTTGGCCGAGCTCCTTGCGGCAGTTCCTGTGAGGATTCTGGCGGCCGCATTTTGTGCACATTGAAGTCTGTGGACTGCAGAGGCTGGGGCCCCCAGATAGAGGACATTACCGTAATCCAATCTGGAGTTTACCAGCCCCTGCATTAGGAGCTTCCTGGAATGGAGGGGGAGTAGATGTAGAATTTTTCGTGCCATCTTTATAAGGCCGAAGCAGGTTCCCGCGGTTTTCCTAGCTTGAGTCCTAAAACTGAGCTCCTGGTCCAGCCATATCCCAAGGCTCTTTACTTCGGGCTTAGGGGATGGCGGGGTTCCCATGCATGGTGGCCAGGGGAGGGGAGTGGGGATTTTCTTAGGGTTTCCCAGGAGGAGTATCTCTGATTTCTCCCCATTCAATTTTAATCGGGAGTCACACATCCACTGGTGTACCTTCTCAAGACAACTGGATAGATTGGGGAGGGCGTTGTCAGACTTCTTCTTCGTCCTCAGTTTTGATGTGAATCTCAATGATCTGAGGGTCTTCGCCTGTGCCTTGCTCGACCTCTCTATTCCACTCTGTCTTCTCTTATTCGCTCTCTTGTTCTCAGTGGATCTCCAGTAAGATCGATTATGGGTATCCAATCCTCTGACCAAATCCTTTGCAGCTCGTCATCAGCTACTTTCGGACCAACGTCTGTGGGCTCCTCGGCAGTACTGGTGCTTGGCCATACGTCATCGGCTGCCTCTGGACCAACGCCTAAAGGACCCTCAACGGGACTGGTGCTCGGCCGTCTGATATCAGCTACTTCAGGACCAACGTCTGTAGGACCCCTCAGCTGGACAACCTTCGGCTCCCGGTTCCTCGTCGGGTATCACCTTCTGGGTATGGCTGGCATGGATCCACTTGGGCACGCCTGCACACTTCACAGCGGTCGTTGTTACCAGGATTACTTGATGCTTTTTTCCCCACCTTGGCGCAAGGCAACTTGAACGAGTATGCTTCTTTATCTTAACCCAGTCACCAGGAACCAATTTGTGAACTGGAGTTGTCGGGTTGGCGACGGCGTCTGCCCCAATCTGGCGAGAGATAGAACGCACTTGGTCACCCCGTTGCTTGCAGTATTCAAGTACCAAATCATCAGAAATGCTTAACAGTTTGTATCCTGGTACCCATGCTTGTCTCATCACTCTTCCCATCAATATCTCATGGGGGCTCAGGCCTGTTCTTCGATCTGGAATGCTTCTGAGTCCCATCAGAACAAGAGGTAAGGCATTTATCCAGTTCAAGCCAGTAGAATCACATATTTTTGCCAATCTATTTTTTATAGTACCGTTTATCTGTTCTACCACTCCAGAAGCCTCTGGATGATATGCACAGTGCAGCTTTTGTGTGATCCCAAATGCTTTACAAAGCTGGGCCAAAATTTCAGTCTGAAAATGTCCGCCTCTATCCGAGTCAATAAAGACTGGAACCCCGAATCTAGGTATCAACTCTTTTAGTAGGAGCTTAGCTACTGTTATGGCGTCATTCTGTGTGGCAGGGTAAGCTTCCACCCATTTTGAAAATAAGCAGACAATGACAAGGACATATCTTTTTCCCTCACAACGAGGCATGGTAATGAAATCAATTTGTATTCTCACAAAGGGACCCCCTGATCTCCCAATTTTCATCAGTTCAACTTCTGTTTTCTTGCCAGCGTTGAACTGCTGACATGTCAAGCACCTCTGGCAAAGGGACTCTGCTACCTTCCTGAATTTCTTGTTGTACCAAGTCTGTTGAAATACCAGAACCATGGCGTCCCTCCCAATGTGTGATCCCTCATGTATCAATCGAGCCATTGGGGCAAGCAGGTGTCTTGGTAACACAGGCATACCATTTGGGCCCACCATGACACCATCCTCACGCCTCGGTTTACAACCTTGTTCTTTCCATTTCTCTTTCTCTTCCCAGGGCGTCACATGCTGCCATTCTCTCACTTCATCCCAAGTAGGCACTTCTTCAAACATTCTAAGTTGGCAGCTGTTTCCAACCCCACCCCGATTGGGATTTATTCTCAGTCGATCCTTAGCACATTGTTTTGCCACCCGATCAGCGAAATCATTTCCCAAAGATACAGGGTCAAGGCCCTTCTTATGAGCAACACATTTGACCACTGCCAATTCTTTTGGTAATTGGATTGCCTCTAAAAGGTCTTGGACAACTTTTCCATTCCGAATGGGGGTACCTGAAGAAGTCAGGAATTCTCTTTGTAGCCATAATTGGCCAAAGTCATGCACAACCCCGTAACAGTACTGACTATCAGTATACACTGTTACTTTTTTGTCTTTTCCCAATTTGCAAGCTCTTATCAGGGCGATCAATTCAGCTACTTGTGCAGACTTTACTCCAAATAGATAAGATGCTTCTTCAATTTTGCCTAACGTGACCACAGCATAGGCAGCACTTAGGCCTCCTAGTTCATGTCTTAAGCAGGAACCATCCACGAACCATTCCACATCATGCACAGGCAAAGGAGTTTCTTTGATGTCTGGGCGAGGTTGAGTACTGAACTCTGTCAGGTCAATGCAGTCATGCTCATTATCTCCCTTATCTTCCAATACCATTGAGTCAGGGAGTAGAGTGGCAGGGTTTAAAATGTTACATCGGGTAATAACGATATTTGCAGCACCCATGAGAATCCTCTCATATTTAGTCAGCCGACTAGGGGTGAGATACTGAGTTTTTGTACGAGTCAATAGGATCACAACTGCATGTGGAACATATACAGTTACAGGATGTCCCATAATGATAGACTCACTTTGTTCTAAACTGGTGCAAGTTGCAGCTACAGCTTTTAGACATCCAGGTAGTCCAGCAGCCACTGGATCCAAAGTGGCAGAAAAATATGCCACAGGCCTTCTGGTCAACCCATGCTCCTGAGTCAGGACTGACAATGCACAATTGTCACGAGTGTCACAGAATAAGCCAAACTCCTTGGAGTAGTCAGGCATTCCCAGAGCAGGGGCTGTACACAGGCAATTTCGCAACTGTGTGAAAGCTGTTAGGCTCTCGTCATTCCATTCAACTGGGTCCTTTGCTCCTTTCTCTGTCATTTGTATCAAAGGTTTTGCAAGAACTGCAAATCCCACAATCCATTGCCTGCAATAACCTACAACTCCGAGGAACATTCTGATTTCTTTCTGAGTACGGGGTAACTGCATATTCTGAATTATTCTGACTCTCTCTGAGGTGACTTTTCTGATACCTTTTTCTATCTGGTGTCCCAGATATTTCACTGATTTCGAACAGAACTGTAATTTTTCAGGGGCCACTTTATGTCCCTTTTCACTCAGGTGATTCAGTAGGGCAATGGTGTCAACCACGCAATCCCTATGGCTTTTGGACGCCACCAATAGGTCGTCAATGTACTGTACCAAAACAGATTTTCCAGGTAAGACTAAAGTTTCAAGGCATTTTTTCAAGATCTGATTAAAGATAGAGGGGCTTTCTGTGTACCCCTGGGGGACCCTGTTCCAAACATACACGTTACTGTTGAAAGCAAATGAGAAAAGAAATTTGCTATCTGGATGCAATGGGATCGAAAAGAAAGCATGACATAGGTCTATCACAGTGAACCATTCAGCATCCCAGGGAATCTGATACAGGATGACTGCTAGGTTTGGGACAATGGGACAGCAAGGAACCACAATTTTGTTTACCTTTCTCAGGTCCTGCACTACTCTGTACTTGCCATTAGGCTTTTTGATGCCCATAATGGGTGAATTACACGGGCTACTCATTACTTCCTGTATGATGTTTGCTTCTAGCAATTTCTGTACTTCAATGGCAACACCTGCTCTCACTTCGGCACTCATTTTGTAAGGCTTAGTGTTAGGGTAAACTGCATTTTCTTTCATTGTTATTTGTATGGGATCCACGTTTTTCATCAACCCTACATCCTTTCCAGTAAAGTCCCACACTTCTGACTTCACTGTCTGCTGGAGTTCTTCAGGTAAGTCCTGCATAGTCATTCGTTTTATTTCTGAGTCAGGTCTAATTAGCATTAGCTTGTAGATACCGTCTTCATCTGGGGTTTGAATTTCGACGCCCTTTGGTGTGCAAAAGATGGTACAATTCATTTTGCACAGCAAATCACGTCCCAGTAAATTTACCGGACTGGTATCACAGACAACACATCTGTGCATTTGTTTAAAGTTTCCAATTGAGATCTCCATGGGTTCGGTAACCGGTGTACTAATTAATTGATTAGATACACCTACTACTTGGATTGCTTCTCCCGAGAGGGGTAGGTTTGGAACGTCCACTGTTCTCACAGTAGAACGGGTAGCACCAGTGTCCAATAGAAAGGTGACATCATTTCCATCAACCTTTCCTTCAATGTATGGCCCTGACTGGTCTACCGGCAAAGAAGCTCCAAGTACGCACTCCTCGTCCTCCCCTCTTAGGCCCCGTCAGTATTGGTCATCACAGAAAAAGGTGTCGTTCAACAAATACTGCGAAGTTGCTGTATTTCTATCCTCATTGCCTCCCCAGACTTCTACATCATCACCCTGTGGTGACTTCCCTTTAAATATAGGCTTTGGCGCTCGAGGCACTTGAATCGTTTTTACCTGCTGCTGGGTCTTTCTTTGCTTTTCATTCTGCGTCTGTGGAATTAAATCAGGTGTTTGGGCATTATCATTTTGTAAATACGGACACTCGTCTCGCCAATGTCCAATTTCTCCGCACTGATGGCAGGGAAATTTCTTTTTGGCTTCCTCCCTACTCATTTTAGGTCGGGGCTTTCCTCCATTCCCTCCCCCAGGACCTTGGTTCGGAGTAACTTTATTTAATTTACTCAGTTGCTTTTCTTGCTGTTCTGCGAGCTTCACTTGAGCCCACATCACCTTCTCCTTCAGGGCCTTTTTCTTTTCTGCCATTTCGTCCTCACAGTACTTTGCGTACCGTAGGACCTCATCTATCTTTTTGGTATGCCAACAGATTTTATTATCCTTTATCCACTGACAAATTTCGGGTCTTAAACCGTTTACAAACCTGTAAATGAAGTGGGTCATGTCCTTCATCTCGATGTTATCTATACAGGAAAGGGACGAGACAGTGCACTCGTCCCTTTCCTGCGTGGTTCTATCTATCTTGGTCCAATCAGTTTCCTTTGCAGGTACTTTTATTTTCAAATGTTGAATTACCTGTTCATACTTCCTCATCACTTCCTTTGATGGTTCCCCTGTCTTGTCATCTCTCGGGTATTCCTCACTAGGCCAGGCGATGGCTATTTTACACTCAGTCCACAGATCTACAGGGACCACTATGTCGAAGAACCCATCCAGGTCTTTCCATAGGCATTTCTGCACTTTTACAAATCTCTCTACCTGCCGGTACCAGTCGACTGTTTTTTCTCGTAATTTTGGGAAGTCATTTGTGAAGGACACAATATCCTGACGGGACCATGGGACATGTACATATTTTCCCCCTGGTACTTCACGCATAGGGCATAACTGTTCTGGCTTTTCAGCTTCTCTTAGAGCGAATTCGGGAGTTACCTGCCTAGACCTGGCCTCATCTTTCTTCCTAGCCCATCTGGCTTTCCATTTTTCCACGTCTCCCCATTTTTGCAATACTGCCAGTAGTTCCTTGACCTGTGCCTTTTTCCCTGACACATTCAGGTTTTCCAAATCTTTGTCTGAAAATTCTGCTCGGTAGGGTTTCTGCAAGGGTTTCGTTTTTGAAATGTCTATTCCCATACTAGCAGCAGTATCAGTCAATTTTTCATGAAGTACTCGGACATTGCGGGTAAGACTTTTGCACATAAACAACAGCTCTTCTTCAGAGTAGGTATTTAATCTGTCTAATCCCACGTTTCCTGCCATTAATTCTTCTATTTCTACTCTCAGTTTGCAGAGGTCTAAAGGTTTCGTTTGCGAAGTTTGTTTCTCTAATTCTTGACTCCATCTTTCAATTTCTTCAGGTGTGACCAAAGTGACACTTCTAGTACCTGAAGTCGATTCCATTTGAATCTCCCTCGTATTGAAAGGATTATGTCTTTTCTGCATTCTCTTCCCTGTATTTCTAATGGGCAGATCCATCAGTGAGACTTCAGACTCACACTCACTCGTCTGTTCATCTACAATTAAGGGTTCTGGTCTGGGTTGTGCTATTACGGGAGTAATAACTGGAGGTTTTGGACTTTCATGCCGATCCCCGTACAATGAAACTACTGGTCCGATTGTTACGGGGATTGTCAATGCTTCAGGACTGGTATTTAACTGGGTCATTTTCTGAACGATCTCAGCTCTCTGTTTTGCTAGAACCTCCCGCTCCTTTTCTTCCAGTAATCTCTCTATGGATTTGTCATGTAACACCTGCGGGGTTAGTGTGGGAGCATAACTTGGGGCAGTAGGATGAGTCTCACTAGGTCCTTCATCATAATTTGGTCTTGGGAATAAACTTCCTGTACCTAGGGATCTTCGTTCTTCCTCATACTGTGACTGTAATAACGGCATTCCTGAACTTGACGGTCTCACCTCGCCTCCATAGGGAGGTCGAGAATAAAAATCTCCTTCCCGGGAATATCCTGTCTCCCCACTGGCTGACATTCTGGGATAAATGTTTCTTGTATTCACTGGTCCTAGACTCTCGGTATAGGGAGGAATGTGGTAACCCCCTCCTACACTTGCGGACCTGATCTCTTCTGGTGGTGGAGGTCTTCGGGAAATATCTCCCGCACTTAAAGGTCGGTGTCCTTCATTATAAGGAGGCGGACTTCTCGTACATAGGTCATCTAATAATTCATCATCCGACTCTCCGATGGGTACCCAATGTTTATATTTTTCCAACCGTTTCTGTCCCCCAGAAGGATCATCGGCTGGCATCATGGGAAACAATCCCTCCACTATCATGTTCTGCCTCCACTGTTTCATCTTTTTAGCTCGTGCTTCCTGTTTCAATTTTGGATAAAATTTTGTTAACCCTTTATCCATCCGTGGCTTATCCCTTTCGAAAGCCTCGATTTCCCATTCCTCTAGCGCTTCATACTGCGTTAATCTAGGTCTGGGATGTAAATCATTCATCCGGGTTCTCAAATTAAATAGAATTCTGCTGTTAAATGTTCCATCTAACGGAAAAGCCAATACTCCGTCATCTTTCGTGTATTTCACCCAATTCTCCAACCATACACATGTGTTGTACCCTTTATCGAACATCATGAAAGATGCGGGAGTGTTGGGTTGCGGTATGACAACACCTTCTCTAGTTTTAATCGGCTTGTCCTTTTTGAAATAATTCTTCACCTTATTTACAAGAGATACTTTTCTCTTAGTTCAGTACATAATGTCGTTTTTAACTCCTTTCCACTGATCGTTCTCAAATCCCATATAACGTGGATCAGGTCTGGTATGCGGTCTATACGAATGCCACATACGATTTTACGAGTGATTTTGTTTACAAAATCACTTCCAATCCGAGTGCGTCTATTATTTTCGTGCGACCAATGAAATGCACGAGTTCAAATAATCTCGACCAATGGGTGCGCGGCCTTTTCGCGAGACAGTTCCCACGCTCCGGCGCTCGCCCCTCCTTTACAATTCCAGCTCCGCTACCAGCCCGCTGCGTCTACCAATCCCCGCGCGGCCCAGAGTGACGTCAGAGCAGCTTCGCGACTGACTCCCTCCTTCACAAGGTAACGGAAACTTTCTTTCTTTCTAAAGTGCTTAGTGCTTGGTTATTTTACAACGAATACACATTCGCCACTGTGCTCAAGTGTCTAGACAAGAAAGATTTGTTTTACTGCAAGTAAACTACTTCCATTTACTTTTCACTCACTACGAGTAGATCTCTTCTGCCTACCCTTCACACTAGCATTGGAGAACCTGTTACTCCCCTAGACTCATCCACCTTTCCGGGATATATCCGAGCCTAAAGTTTCCCTAGCGAACCCCTTTGCTTTCACTCGAGCTCCGATGAACCTGCTACTCTTCCGGTGCGACCCTCACTAGGTTATGCCACAGTAGGAATTTTGCCAATGAACCTCGTCACTAACATTTATTCAATCATACATTCAGAAAAACCCTAGTTAGTGCTTCCAGTTCTGCCTAACCTGCACCAACTTTCCTTGGGCCAGTGACCTCAAAGCAAGTGGATTCTATTCACCACTCGCTATTCAATTCCCCGGGGATTCTTAACAACATGCAAGACGTTTTACGTACGAATGGATTAATACATATAACAGTATGATAAGAAGAATAACAATTTTAAAACATTTCATAATTTTTCAAAGCAAACACTTCAAGTGAGTGATCAGATCACCCGAATTGCCTACTCTTGTTAGCAGCATCCGACTTAGCTAGACTAACTAGTCCTACCTATCCTTTAATTAGTCCCTAACCATACCTCTGCTACCAGAAAATTACTGCTAGAGATCGCGGGTCACCCGACCAATAATGTCGCCACTTCTGGCTTCGGGCCCATATACTTTACTTCATCATATACATTGATCAGGTGACCACACAATCTACTATCAATAATTGTGAGTTCCCTTTTCGATTTATTTCCAGTGTACCCAACTTACCATCCACCGTTATGGGTACCTATGACCACGATGGGTCAGGGAGCTAGCTGTAAAAGGAAAGGCAGCAAAATATACTATTCACCATATATCTTTACTTTTCATAAAATGACCACGGACAACTGGAAGTTTTGAAAGTTTATCTTAAATTCAAGTAAAAGGCAGTCATACAGTTTTATCAAAAGAGTGCTAGTGCAACAGGGAACCCGCTAAGTGAGAGGAAAACTAAGGGGCAAGGTGAACACGCTATAAATCTGAGTTACTTTAGTCAGTTTACGAGAGAAAAACCAAGACCATATCAGGAAGTTGCAAACTGCAATACAGAAAATGATTTCTAAAAGGTAGGGTAACATAGGAACACGCTATGAAATCAAATGCAAATGACTTTATGAAATGCAATGGTTGCAGGAGAAAGCATGGAAAATTATTCACGTGCAAAGGTATGTCTTTATTGAAGCAAAGACAGAAAAAATAGAAAGGTGCAGTTTAAGAACTCAGAGCGATATTTACCTAGACTGGTGTGAAAACCAACCCTGGCCACGGGTCAGTTAAGGACAGGAAAAACCCTCAAGGAAGGATAACCCTCAGTGAGACAGCAGGTGCAGAATGGACACCCCAGGACAGGACAGGAAACCCAGATTCGGATCAGGACAGGACCACCAGGATACGACCAGCACCCGCAGTTTGGAAGCAACGCCTGCGCTCCACCCTCTCTGCAGCTATCGATCAGGACCCCGATTGGGTCAGCGAATTCCCATAAAAAGTGCTCCGCCAGCACTTAAGGTTCAGTAAAACCTTCAGAGTCTATGGTCAGATTTCGGACAGAGAGCTCCGCAGCACCTCTGTATCAAGTCACCTATTGAGTGCGTTGGGTCAGTGACAGGTCAGCTATTCAGACAAGTCGGACAATTTCTCTAGTTAAACCTAGGCTAGTTATACTGTTTTAGGACAGGGTACCACCCCCCAAATGTTGCAAAATGTCAGAATCCCCAATTTGGATTGGTCCTAAGGTAGGCTTTGGTTAACACACCAATCAGAACAGACTATTCTAAGGCCTAATTTGCATCCTAAGGTGCCGCCTAGCAAGATTGGGGTTCCCACGAGAAGTCGCACGGAATACAATGAAAATTTATACAATGTATTACAATATAGCATAATCTAGATGCTTCTGGCTGGGTGAAGGTGCACGTTCCCAGGCAGGCTCTGCCAACAACCTTCTTTGGCTTGGTTTCAATGCCGTTTCACTGCATCTGCTCATGCGCCGATCTGCCCTCCAAGATGGACTCCCCATCCCCATTCACCCCTCAGTGCCGAAGATACATGAAAAGTAAGCGAAAACAAATTAGTACATAAAAATAAATGAATGTATTACATGTCATGATTTCACATTTCAGGTTTATCATTATAAAAATATACTATGCATTATTGGTAAGTGCAACGAACAATTTCACAAGAGCAGCAGCACAAAGCTTCACCACGTTATAGCCATCTTATTGCTTATTACGCATGCGCACCCTTTCCCTCCAAAACTATCTCTACACGAAGTCACGTGAGTGTGACTGACGCATGCGCAGAAGAGGAAAGTCAAGCAGCGGCCATTTTAGAAACACGGATTAATCGTATTAGTAAAACACATAGGCAAGCATCTCTATGATACCCACGCACATCCAAAATACATAAAATTAGTAAAACGAACAATTAAGTTACGAGATTATAATAGATTTTCGAGGTTCTTGAATTGAGCAAGTCGCGATGCGAAATCTTGCTCTATCAAATGCACCCTTCTTGAGACCAGGAAGGTGAGGGCAAGTGCTCCCAGTGACTGGGGAGCACCACCAGGAGCAAGAGGAGGCGAAAATGGTGCAGATCGGTACTCTGGGGGCTGAGATATGCCCCCCAGAAGGTAGGCAACCTTTCACCTCCAAGAAGACCAATGACGAAGCACGTGGGGCTCCGCCGCCGATCTTGAATGTGCCAACGGGGGGTGCCTTGCGCCCCCATGTGAAGGAGCCCCCAGGAGGTACCAGGAACCCACCCTGGCCCCACCAAAACTTATACCGGGGAGCGCTGAAGATGGGGAGGGGCCCGGGATTCCAACTCCAGGCCCCGTGCGAGGAGGAGGAGGCAGGGAGCGCCATTGCGCCCCCTCGCAAAGAGGTCTCGGCGCCCGTGACCCCATCTCCGGGTCCCAGAGCAAAGTCTGGGAGTGCAGTCGCGCTCCCTGTGAAGATAACCCCAAGCGGGGTGCTGGGAACCCACCCTGGCCTCCACCGAAACTGATACCAGGGAGCGCAGTCACACTTCCCGTGAAGATGGGGGTGGGGCCCGGGATGTTAACTCCTGGGTCCGTGCGAGGAGAAGGCAGGGAGCGCCGTCGCGCACCCCCCTGAAGAGGTCTCGGGGGCCCGAGACCCCATCTCCAGGCCCGAGTGCTGGAATGAAGGGGGGTGAGCCATCGCACTCCCCCGAAGTCTGGCACATGCGAGGAGGTCTTTGCGTCTGCCCGCCGGAGCGGGCAGACCAGAATGGATGTGCTGGCTCCCGCGGCTGCACACGGAGATGCGGGCATAGCGCGGAGCTGGCAGGAGCAGCTGGAGGTGGGCTCCCCAGGCTGCCCTCCATCTTGGCGATGTGGGAGGGCTTGGGTGGGACCGGGCCTCCCTGAAGGGAGAAGCGGCCGGGGGTGGGCTCCTAGAGCCGAAAACCCCGTACCTGGAGGTCTGGATGGAACTGGGCCCCCCAACGAGTCGCAGATTGGCTCACCTGGGGGTCCGGGTGGGACCCGGCCCACCCAACTGCGTGAAGGGCGGCGTGAGGTCACTGAAGACTGCAGCGCTGCTCTCTCCGGAGCCGCTGCTAGGATCAGTGCTAGGACAGTAGAGAATCGCCCATAATGCTTGCAAGCCCGGATTGGCCTGCTAGGAAAAACAGATTGTTCTCAGCTCGTGGTGTCCCCAGAAGGACGGAGTCACCACCAAGGGAGTGCAGAGGTGCAGGAGGAGCTGCAGGAGAATGTAACCTCCCCCAGCATGAAGAAGAGAAGTCCCTCCCTAGGTTTCATTGGGACTAAAAAGAATAACCCCTCCAGGGCTCAGCAAGGAGTCATCTGCATCCCCATGGCTGGAACCTTTGTTCTACAGCTGGGGGTTGATTAAGGACTGCCTCAAAGAGTGAAGGGCTCAGTGGGGGATGTTTGGAGAAGGGCATTCCCGGGAGGTGAAGAGGTGTAATTGCACCACAAATGCATTTAACCACGTTATTTCTTTCTAGAGGGATTGAAAGTCATATGTGTAATGTGATGTACCTGTGTAAGGTGGAGTCTTAAGCAAAGTGGGGTTAGGTTGTCAGACATTCCTGCTAGGGTGTCTGGCCGTATATGCTTAATCCGGTGATTTCATCTGTGATGCCTTTAGGGGCTGTAATTGCAATGCATTCTAATGAACCACAAATGTGATGAGTACTGTCATTCTAAAGTGAGGCTTAAACATGTATTCTTGCTGCTGCGCTTAATTGAAGAACCCAGATTGTTAGCCCTTAGGATGTAGAGGTGTATACTTCATGGTCAGTAGGAAATGTTCCATCAGAGTTATGTAACAAATATTGAGGTTAGAAACACTAGCCTCCAGACTGGGCGCCAAATTCACAACGAAAACGTCGTTTTCTCTTAGTAGTTCATGTATATTTATTCAGTTCATCCAATATAATTCGAATCAATTTGCTTGTGCACCATTACATTGTCATCATTGCCAACATAATCTCCTTCTTATGTCGCCATGTTATTTGTAACTATCATCCACTTAATCGTGACACCCAATGCATTTCGGGTCGAACAAAACCATGACCCTTCGTCAGGGGTCTGCAAATGGAAATCAAACAGGACCAAATTAGTCACCCTCAGTAATCCACAACTGTACACTGCTCTTAGCAACAATGCGACTGAAAGAAAAACGGAAAGGAAAATAGTGTGTTGTTTCAGACAAACTTCCAAATCACCAAAAGAAAATTCACATTGTTATAATATCAATAAGCGGGAGCATAATCCACCCCAACGATAAGTGAACCCATTATCATAACAACGCTCACTCCCCTCCTAACTGCATTACTAACGGATAACCCGCATGTAAGTAACTTACGAGCATTTGGACGCGTTCGCGCCTCCGTGGATTCCAAAGTTTTGTCAACATGGTTACATCGATGATTCTTATAGGGTGAGGATTCAGTCACGTGATCGCGACCACAACCAATAGTGTTGCGGCACTCCGGTCACGTGAAATGAGTGCTCCGGCTTCATAACAAAATGCATAATCACGCTACGCTTGAAGATAAACAACGATAAGTGTGAAGAAAATGAAACCAACATCAAATAAAACATTGCATGAGCATTGATATCAAATGTACGATAATCTGTAAATCAAAACTTGCCATCTTCAAAAATTACATTATCCGCATAAATGGGGAACAGAAATTTGCTAAAGCCAATACTGTAGATCAGTATATTATAAAACCCACGTATGTTCAATACGATCATTCAAACCCACAGGCTGGGTGGAGTTAAGTTTTTTGATCCGAGTTATGTGTCACCAGGGCAGGTGTGCTTATTTTAAATGCTTGTTGAGATAATGGGGTGGGTTGCCACTGGGATAGTGCCAGTGTACAGGGCCCTCGCTACAGGTTATGTTGAACTAACTGCATTAGGGGGCAAGATAATGTACATACATGGGAGTGGTGGTACTAAGCCCCACCCCCCTGCGGGAGGGGTGGAATCGTTATGCAATGTCACAAAGTAATTCCAACAGCTTACGTATATTTGTAAATTGGTGCATAGTATTGAGTAGTGTGTGTGTTTAATAAATGTACTCTTACTTTTTATAATGCAAAATACAGACTGGACAATCAATTATTGAGTGTTATTTCTGCGCACCTGTAATGGCGATTGCTAGACTACACCACCTCCCATGAGTAAGCCTCAGACTGCTCTGCAATGCTACCCTCTGTGAGTCAGGCGCTACAATTGGGTGTTTGGGTCCCAGTGAAGGACAAATGTAGTCCTGTTATTTGTGCAGGCCTCACAGATACTGCCTCACAGATAGTGGTGCAACATATTTCCCCCTCAGTAACAGCCCCCACCTGCTTCTCTCTGTTCTCTAGCCTCTGGTATGGGTTTAATGCAGAGGCTGTGCTATGGTGTGTTTACTGTTTCAATTTATGTATTGCGCTCTGCCCAGACGTGGGTACCTTGCTCATTTTTCCACTGCATTCTAGCTAACCTTGCAGATGAGTGTTACCCAGAAACCGGTCCCAGGATGCTTGTTTCCGGTTCAGGGAAGACCTGGCTTTGCAGTACGAGCTGGACTGTTTCCATGAGGCACAGGGTCAAGACTGATTTGCATATAGCTGGGTCTGAACTGAGGTGGCGAATTGAGCTAAAGAATGATGATGGATTCAACCCAGATCTGTGGCTGGGGGTAAGTGTCTGAAAAGTTTCAGTGCTAAAGAATGATGATGGATTCCACCCAGATCTGTGACTGGGGGTGAGTGTCTGAAAAGTTTCAGCGCTCTGTTCATCATCTCCTTGTGTTTGCGTTGTTTGCCCTAAGTTGGCGGCGTATGCCCTGACGTTGGTCTCTTGCTCACTTTGCTACTGGATTCAAGCTAGCCTGGCTGACAAAGGGTGTTACCCAGAAACTGGTTCCAGGATGATTGTTTCCGGTTCAGGTAAGACCTGGCTTGGCAGTTCGGGCTGGACAGTTCCCATGAGACACAGGGTCAAGACTAATTTGCAAATCTAGCTGGGTCTGAACTGAGATGGTGAAGTGAACTAAAGAATGATGATGGATTCAACCCAGATCTGTGACTGGGGGGGGGAGTGTCTGAACAGTTTCAGCACTCCATCCATCATCTCCTTGTGTTTGCTCTGCATGATTTAAAAGCATGGGCTAGTGGAAAAAGTTGACCTGTGGGTCCACCTTCTTGCAGCTCCAGATAATGACATTGCAACACCAAGTTAAAGAGCAGAATAACATTTTCTGCAAGAAAATGAATTGCTATTTCAATTTGAAAAAATGACAAGCTATCTTTTCTGCTGCAATGGCGTTGTGTAATCAGGTGATTAGGGCAGCAGTCAAAGTTCGTTTGGACCTGCTGATGGGAAGGGGGTGGTGTCTCTGGAACTAATGTTGTTAAACCGATACCTTGTTGAAGCCCACATACTAGATTTGTATCTGCTCTAGAATACCAACTTATCCAGTATTGGGGTATCTTTCATAGATTCACATGCCTGAATCATTCCCCGTCGTCGAGGCGGGAGTCCTACGGTAAAAATATATGCAATAGCAGTGCCTAAACATTTCTTGTAGTAGGCTGGGCAAGACTATAAGGCCTAACTAGGCCCAAAACTTAGCAGCCTATCTACCTCATTATGTAAAAAGACCTGAAAAAATAGTCGCAGCCAATCAGCTGTCCTCACCCTCTAGAACCTTCCCAGCCCAGGCAGTTCTCCTCAGATTTTCACCGCACTTCGTGTGTAAGAGAGTCTCCCTGAGTGCCTACTCATTTTTGTCTCTTTTTTTCTTCAAAATGTCTGAAAAGAAGGCTCTTTTCAAGGCTTGTGGAACCTGTAATAAGAAGAGGGTCCATGTGAACGACCAGCACTCCGACTGCATCTATTGTCTACACCCCTCACATGTTGTGAAGGATTGTAGAATTTGCCGTACCTTCCCTACTAAAACTATCAGGGATAGAGAGGCAAGGGTTCTTTTATGGTTAAAATCATCTTCTACAGATGATGAGGACAAGGCCTCTACCTCCAGCAAGAGAGCGAGATCCAGGGAGAGCTCTTCTCATGAGAGAAAGAAAAAATCTAAACCCTCTCAGAGAGCCTCAGAACCCTCAAGGAGCACCTCGTCTCCATCAAGACCGTCCACTGTGAGTACAGCCCAGACTAAAACTATTTCTCTGGTGTCTCCTCATACTACGACTTTCACTTCTGCCTCTTCAACCTCTTCTGCTATGGTCACCACTTTGGCTATTACTTCTCCTTTGGTGTCTGCAAAAATTTCGTCATCCTCTATAAAGACTTAGTCGACGAAAAGCCTCTTGCCGTTGACATCCTCGTCGACTATCTTGTCGACGACGGCTCCATCGACGAAGAACCCTTCAGCCACGTCGACGAAGGCCCCACCGACAAAGACGACTAGCC
This sequence comes from Lissotriton helveticus, assembly GCF_964261635.1. Classification (NCBI taxonomy): domain Eukaryota; kingdom Metazoa; phylum Chordata; class Amphibia; order Caudata; family Salamandridae; genus Lissotriton; species Lissotriton helveticus. Next base: position 1,586,556,161 of record NC_136063.1, read on the forward strand.
CGTCGACGACTGTTCCGTCGACGAAGACATCATCGACGGCCTCGTACACGAAGGACCCGTCGACGAAGACACCATCGACGGCCCCGACGACGCGGGACTTGTCGACGAAGACACCATCGACGGCCCCTCGTCGACGAAGACACCATCGACGGCCCCATCGACGAAGGTTTCGTTGACGAAGACAACATTGACGGCCCCATTGACGAAGGTTTCATCAACGAAGACTCCGTCGACAACCTCGTCGACGACAACATCAGTATCGGCAGTACCGTCGACGACTGCTCCGTCGGCGGTAATACCATTGACAGTTCCATCGACGGCAATTCCGGTGACGACACCGCATTCAATAACAAGCTCGTCGTCATCGTCTTCTGCAAAAGCTCTAGCATCAGCTCCACTTTTGCTTCATACACCTCCAACGAGAGTACAGTATACCCGTTTCCAAATGAAAACTTATCAGAGACAAGACTACTCTCACATTTCTCCACTTTTACCATCTCACATTTTGGAGACATATGTGGAGGATGATTCTGATGACGAAGAAGAAGATGAAGGCCCTTTTGGGGTTGCCCGTCACCCTTCACAATTGAACATTAAGTATCAAGAAGAGGAGGAGGACGATGAGCAAGAGCATTACGGCCACGTGGACTTCTCAACGCCACATCATTCGCATAATACAAGACCTCCACGTTCGGAGGACTCCAGTCATCTGCTACCTACTTTGATACAGGACTTACAAGCCATGTTGGCAGACTATCGCCAGAGATTTCCTCCAACTCCAGTTACACCTTTTGTGCCGCCTGTGCCGGTTGAGATGCCAAGGCCTCCTTCGCCGCAAGCCTCTTTGTCGCCAAGGCAGGATACAAATCCTATTCCCCAAGGTGACACGGATACCTCTTCTTCTGAAGAGGCTGATGGCAGGGAAGAGGGCGAGTTGCCAGATGTTACACCTACACATCCGTGGGATGATTGTCATTCCCATGCCTTCAACGCCTATACCGCACCCGTCAGATTCTCCGCCTGAGGATATTGGCGGATTTCACAACATTATGCAAAGTGCGGCTACCAGGTTTGAATTGCCTGTCACAGTGGAGCAGTCTGACTGCTTTTTGCATGACTTTAAGGAGGGATATCGGAGAATGACCAGGGCTATCCCAATAATTGACTACATATGGAAGGAGGGCCTCAACATCATGAAGACACCCGCTTCCATTCCGGCAGTCCTTCCAAGAATTGAGAAGAAGTATCGCGCGCCACTTGATACTCCATCTTGTTTAATAAGACACCCTCGGCCGGACTCGGTCATTTCTCAAGCGGCGCAACAAAGGTCCAAGAACCCTTCAGCTCCGATTTCAACGCCACCTGACAAGGAAGGCAGGAGACTGGATGCAATAGGGAAAAAGTTCTCTGCAAATGCAGCAGCCTCCGTTAAGGCAGCTAATTCGTTAGCAATTCTGGCCCGTTATGACAGACAAATGTGGTCAGATCTGTCAGAATTCCTTGATCTGATCCCGGAGGATCGCCAACAGGAGGCGTGCAAAATCGTGCTTGAGGGAGAAAGGGCGGCATCGGAGATCATTGATTGTGCCCTTGATGTATCTAACACCAATTTTCGACAATTGGCGGGAGCAGCAGTCCTCAGACATCAAGGTTGGCTCAAGGCTACCTCCTTCAGACCTGAGGTCCAAACGAAGATTTTGGACATGGCGTACGATGGGGACTCGCTCTTTGGCAAACACATTGATGATGCTTTGCTGGCTATCAAAACGGATACGGACACTGCCAAATCATTAGGTACCCTACAGTACAGGAGAGGATCCTTTAGAGGAGCGCGAGGCCGTGGTTACTCCTCCAGAGGGAATTATTCCAACCAGCAAAATCGACAGTACCAGTCTCAGTACAAGCAGTCGTACTATCAATCATCCTACAGACAGCCTGCTTCTGGTGGTTTCTCTTGCCAGGGAGGTAAACGGGGCTCGAACAATCAAGGGCGTGATTCCAACAAGCGCCAATGAGCTTTGCCGGACGTCTGTCATTCATCCTCCCCTGCCCGTGGGCGCCAAGATTTCTGCCTTTTATCAACAGTGGCGGAGCATAACTTCGGATCAGTGGGTCCTGGATCTTGTCAGGAATGGACACACTCTAGAGTTTTTGCAAAAACCACCAACAGTGCCGCCCAGGGGTCCCCCTCCCCCTCGTCTTCACTTATTGTTCAAAGAGGCCTTAAAGATGCTACACAAGAATGCGATAGAACGAGTTCCCTCTACTCAGAAAGGGAAAGGATTTTATTCTCACTTCTTCCTCGTAGAGAAAAATTCAGGAGAGTGGCGGCCAATTTTGGATCTGCGCAAGCTCAACAAATATCTGAAGAAACAGAGTTTTTGCATGGTAACACTAACAGATATTCTGAATTGTCTCAACGAAGGGGACTTTATGGATTCTCTGGAGCTGGAAGACGCCTACTTCCACATCCCTATCCATCCAAAACACTGCATATACCTGAGGTTTGCAGTGGCTGGCGTCCATTTTCAATTCAAGGTGCTCCCATTCAGCCTGAAATCAGCACCGAGGATATTTATCAAGTGTTTAGCCCCGGTAGCGGCCATGCTGAGGTCTCAGGGAATGCAAGTTTTCCCGTACTTCGACGACTGGCTCCTAAAAGGACCCTCAAAGGACTCCACAAAAGAAGCGGTCAAGAGTTCCCTTTCTCTGTTCTCCAATCTGGGACTGACCCTCAATGCAAACAAATCTCAACTCCAACCCCGGCAGGAATTAACCTTTCTGGGAGCGGTGTTGAACACACGCCAGTGCAAGGCGTTCTTGACGCAAGAGCGGCAAACCAAACTGTTAAACCTGGCAAAACAGATATTTGCAAGACGGTCTCTTTCGGTCCGAACATTTGCTTCCCTTCTAGGAATGTTGATGTTGATGTTGAAAGTATTTGTAAAGCGCTCTGTGACCAAGCGGTTTCCTGGCACTGATGTGCTCATCTGCAATCGGTCTCATCCCCATGGCAAGACTCAGAATGAGGCCACTGCAGGAAGAATTACATCGACAGTGGAAGCAAGCGAACGGGTCGTTCGACGACCGCATAAAAGTTACATCCAAGATGAAGCAAGCCCTGCTTTGGTGGTCAAAGAAGCACAATTTGTCACCAGGCCTCACATTTCTCCACGACATACCAGAGTTCACCCTGACAATGGATGCTTCCATGGAAGGTTGGGGAGGTCACCTCCAGGACCTTCAGATTCAAGGGCGGTGGTCTCAGCAGAAACATATCAACAGCCTGGAGCTGAGAGCCATTTTTCTGTCCCTACAAGCCTTCCTTCCACGGATTGCGAATTTGTCAGTCCTGGTGAGCACAGACAACACCACCAGCATGTATTATATAAACAAGCAGGGGGGAACAAAATCTCTCTCCCTCTCGCTGGAAGCTCAGGAGATGTGGGAGTGGGTCCTACACCATGGCATATCCCTCAGAGCAGAACATGTGCAAGGTGTCCAGAACTCTCTAGCCGACAACCTCAGCAGGACTTTCACAAGCTGTCACAAATGGGAACTCGAGCAACAGCAAGTGGAGAAAATCTTTCAAACATGGGGAACACCAACTCTGGATCTGTTTGCTACGCAGCAGAACCGCAAATGCTGTTTTACGCCAGCAGGTTTCCTCAACCGGGATCAAGGGGAAATGCCCTTTTAATGAGATGGTCCGGAATATTTGCATATGCTTATCTTCCGATCCCACTCATTCCAAAGATACTGCAAAAGATGAAGAGGGAACATTGCACTCTCATCCTCATTGCTCCCCGTTGGCCAAGACAGTATTGGTTTCAAGAGCTCCTTCAGCTCTCCCAGCAGCCTCCACTTCGTCTCAAGCCGACAGTGTCGATGTTAACGAGAAAGGGAGGCCAGATCAGACACCCGGACCCTCAATCGCTGCACTTGCACGCCTGGCTCCTGACTTCCTAGAGTTCAAGGATCTTAACATCTCCCCAGCTTGCAGGGCGATTCTATCACAAGCCCGTGCGCAAAGTACCATCAGGACATATCGTTTTAAGTGGAAGCGATTTTGTTCCTGGTGTGGAGAAAATAATGTTCATCCACTCCAGGCTCCACCTGAGGATATCCTTCCTTATTTACTGTCTTTAGCTAAAGCAGGTCTGGTTTTCTCGTCCATTAATGTGCATCTGGCGGCAATATCCAGATTCAGGAAGAGTTCCAACAAACCATCAATTTTGTTCATCATCATTGGTCAAACAATTCCTTAAAGGGTTATTCCGAGCTTTTCCTCCAGTTCGGCCCCCCCTCTGGAGTGGGACCTCAATATTGTTCTATCCCAACTGTTAAAGAGACCTTTTGAACCCATTCACAGGGCGGAGCTGAAGTTCTCAACTTGGAAAGTGCTATTTTACTAGCTCTTACTTCAGCCCGCAGAGTCAGTGAGATACAAGCCTTCACGATTACACATCATTTCTTACAATTCTCTAGGGACTTAGTGACGCTTAGAACTAATCCAAAGTTCATCCCGAAGGTACCGACCCAATTCCACATCAATCAGCCTGTCAAGCTCAGAACTTTTTTCCCGGATCCTAAAACTCCAGCAGAAAAGGTATTACATTCCTTCGATGTGAAACGATGCCTTAAGTTTTATCTTCAAAAAACAAAGGACATACGCAAATCTAGTCACCTTTTTGTTGCTTATGGTCAAACCACTGTGGGTCAAGCTGTAACAAAGGCGACTATAGCTAGATGGTTGTCATCTACAATTCTCTTCTGTCACGAAAAAGCTAACAAACCTTTAACAAGAAAGGTTAAAGCACATTCCACCAGAACGATGTCAGCGTCGACGGCCCTTTTCGCTGGAGTGACGCTGGAGAACATTTGCCGAGCTGCTACGTGGAAAAGTGTGCACACTTTTACGAAGCACTACTGTCTGCAGTCGGCAACTCATGATGACACAGCGGTTGGAGAAGCGGTGCTGCGGCATCTCCTTCACTAAGGTTAGATTTTTTATAGTCTTTTTTCATCATGCTTTGATTGTTTTAAGCATATGTATTTCATTATAATGTTCTAATATTTTCAAATGCTGTCCTACTCTACAATGTACTAGATGAAGGTTTTTTAATGCATATGTTATGTTAACATGTTTGTGCTCTATAACCTTCCAGGTGGTGTGGGGATGGTTACGTTTTATTTTGTCTCCCACCTCCCTCTAACAACAGACATGATGTCACTGCTTGCTACTCTGATTCAGGCATGTGAATCTATGAAAGATACCCCAATACTGGATAAGAAAACAAGTAACTTACCTGTAACTACAGTTATCCAGTATTGGTATCTTTCATAGATTCACATGCACCCACCCTCCTCCACGGCAGGGAAGTTCTTTTTTATGGATACTTACTTCTCACTTGTGCTGGGAAAATCTGAGGAGAACTGCCTGGGCTGGGAGGTTCTAGAGGGTGAGGACAGCTGATTGGCTGAGACTATTTTTTCAGGTCTTTTTACATAATGAGGTAGAAAGGCTGCTAAGTTTTGGGCCTAGTTAGGCCTTTTAGTCTTTTCCAGCCTACTACAAGAAATATTTAGGCACTGCTATTGTATATATTTTTACCGTGGGACTCCCGCCTCGACGACGGGGAATGATTCAGACATGTGAATCTATAAACCCGGGGATACGGACTAGCTATCTGGTCCTCTCTCTCCCTCTTGATACACAATAATATTGGCAGCGCACAGCTGCGAGAGTATAATCTAAACCATGGCGGAAAACCATGGCCTGACCTTTACTGAGAGTGACGTGGCAGATATACTATCTGACCCGTCCTTCCAAGCGGACTTCAACATCGCTAAAACCATCGCACAAACTACCGATTGGGAGACCTTAACTGAGAAAAAGCGCAACAGAATACGAACCATCTTACATGGGACAATCCTAGCCCAGTACCTTAGAACCAATTCGGCTCCAAGGGGCCTTCTAGTAACCAACGCACCCAGAATCTTCCTCGACGACCCCACCTTCAGGAAGGACTGGGCCCAGATCGCCTGGCATTGCACCAGGGACTGGATGATACTCATTATCAAAACAGCAAAGCGACTATCAGATGCCATCATGATTGAAATCCAAGCCACAGAGAGCCACTTCAAAGCCACCATCACTGCATTCAAGAAGAAGCTGGATGACCAAAATAGAGAAATTAATGAGTACAAGGAATACCTGACTCAAGCCAAAATCAAAAAATTTGACAAAGATCTGAAAAAATTCAGTTATGCGAAAGTATATCCATACTCAGAAGAGGACTACACACCGCAAATCAAGGACACCAATATGTCCAACTCTTCAGGTGATGATAGTTCTATTTCCAGCGATTCCAGCAGCGGCTCACAAAAACGAGGATGAGGAGGAAGAGGAAGAAGAGGACACCACTGGCCCAACAACTGGCAAGGAGGGCAACAAGGCCACTTCTACGGCTTTCCACCAAACTTTGGTCACATGCAGAATCCCTATTATGGTTTTCCTCCCATGTATCCCCCGGGACAAATGCCACTATTCGCAGGCAACCAGGGCCCACATATTCCTTTTTTAGGACAGGGCCGAAGAGCTTGGGGCCGACGAAGACCAAATCAACAACACACACAGGTCCACTGGGCCGAGAAAGAGAACCCAGTGAGCTCGAACACACGCCAGAAGGCGAAAGAAGCAACGCCAGGACCGAGCAAACACTGAGCCCCACTGACCGACCATCACTGGTATTTAATCTATCCAGTACCCCATTGTCCCACAGAGAACAGTCAGTCCTGGAAAGAGGACTGTCTTTTGTGCCAACCACCAGACTCGACAAATTTAAACTACACGTTGAATTGGCGCAATTTTTCAGAAAACTTAAATTGAAATCTTTCTTTGAAAAACCCACTCCAGAAACTGAGCAACCCCACGAGAACCCTAACATCACGGGCCTCAGAACCAAATCCATATTTGTCCCTCCTCCCTCCACCATCCCTCCCGAAATCACAACGTTTGAACAAGCAGTATACAATGACATTGTTGAAGTGATTGGTTGGGGTGAGGTTCTCAATCTGTCTTGGGAAGACAGGCAAACCATACAACGCCTACAAAACAACCCCACACTGGTCATAAACCCAGCTGATAAGGGGGGAGGCATCGTCCTGCAGGACAAGATAGACTACGACACTGAGTGTCGCAGACTTTTAAGCGACAACAGGAACTACCGCAGACTGGAACAGGACCCAACCGAAGGATTACGAACAACAATCCATGCACTTGTCAAGAGGGCAGCCGATGCAGAGCATATTTCCAAACAGGAAGCTGAATATTTATGCCCTGAACACACCAGGACCCCGTACTTTTACACAGTACCCAAGGTACATAAGGGTAAAACTCCCCCTCCTGGCAGACCTATCGTGTCAGGCATAAACTCCTTGTTGGAACCACTATCACGATATTGTGACTTTTTTCTAAACTCATTGGTGCAAAAAACACCGACGTACATAAAAGATACCAAACACCTCCTACAGGTCATAGGCCATATGGATTTCAACCCTGACACACAACTTCTGGTAGGGTTAGATGTGGAGAGCCTATACACCAGTCTCCCCCAGGATGCCACCTTGAAAGTCCTCCACGACATCCTAATGGAATCGCCCTGGCCCTACCACACTCCGAGGGATTTCATACTAGCATGTGCAACTCTGGCTCTCAAAGAAAATTATTTTGAATATGAAGGCAACTTCTATTTGCAAACGAATGGAACATCCATGGGCAGCGTCTTTGCCCCAAGCGTGGCAGGATTGTATGTACACCACTTTGAACGCACCAACATCGCTGTGGAAACTAACCCGTTCAATCATCACATCCTGAAATGGCACAGGTATATCGATGACATTTTGGTAATCTGGCAGGGATCTCACACCGACCTTGATAGATTCATGACCTGGCTTAACACCAGGGATCAATACTTGAACTTCACCAGCACAGCAAGTAACCACCAACTTCCCTTTCTAGATTTGGACATCACAGCCAAAGACGGGACCCTGATCACAACAACATACTACAAACCAACCGCGAGGAATGCATTGCTCCACTTCACGAGCTTTCACCCCCGCCCCCTCAAAGAGAATCTACCATTCGGCCAGTTTCTACGCATACGGAGAAACTGCACCAACGTGAGTGATTACAAATCACAATCAGCGGACCTGGCCACCAAACTAGAAAGCCGTGGCTACCCCAAAGCCATCATCCGTAAAACCCAGAAAAGAGCGAGAAATCAGAATCGCGACGCTCTTCTTGAGACCATCACAAAGGAGGATCAGGAACAACCCATCACCTGTGTTACTACCTACAACACAGCGTCCAATGAAGTAGCAAAAATCATTAGAAAAAATTGGAGGATAATCAACTCTGGACAGAGAAAATGGGACACACCAAGATTTGCGTACAAGAGATGCAACAATCTAAAAGATCAACTGGTGAGCACCCGACCCAGACCACAACCAAAACAACCAATGAACACCGTTCTGAATGCATGGGGACTGCCAAAGATCACTGGACACTACCCCTGCAATGACTGTAGTGTGTGTCACCTCACTACACACACCAAAACCTTGAACCTTGAGCCCAACAAAATCTGGACCCAACGCAACCACACCAACTGTAACTCACGAAATGTGGTATACCTTCTCACTTGCACGTGTGGCCTCCGCTATGTGGGGATGACAACACGCAAAATTAAAACCAGAATAACTGAGCATCGAAGCACCATAAGATGCAAGAAAAATGTGAGCAGGCTAACTAACCACTTCATCACCCACTGTCATACACCCAATGACTTAAACTGGACAATCATTGAGCAAATCCCCGAAAGCACAATTGATAATGACAAGAGACTTCTGGGTAAAGAACAGCGATGGATATATTGTCTTTCTACAGCTACTGAGGGTCTTAACGATGCCATCCCCTGGAACTCCCTGTCATACTCGTGACCCAAGGACTATACCTCCAGTCCATCCTGATCCACCTGCTGAACCAACCCTACTGGGAACCCCCTGTAAATATCCCCTTGAGGATAGAGCCCCACAGTTCTAAACACTGAGGCTTTGGAACTCCACCCATGAATGTGGCCTAGGTATCGTTGTGGCATTTTGCCACGAGGGTCATCTGATTATACCCCCAATGCGCCAGTATTTATTCCAATCCATTATACTTGCAAGCCCCTAGCATGATGAGGGCACTAATCATCCGCCAGGACATGCGCGACTATATCACATGCGCGCACTCCCCTGACGCTCATGTGCGGACATAACACTACCGTCCGCACATGCGCTTTGCGTGCGTCTGTTACCACGCATGCGAGAATGCTCTGCGAGCGTCTAGTACCACGCATGCGCGAACGCTCGCCATTTTTCCTGACACACCTGTGCGCCCTCTCAAGTGCAATGACTCGGCAGATCGAGTCTCTCTACCCTTTCCCCTACAATACAGGTGCGAACAATTATTCAATCAACAACAGTACAAAACCCCAGCAGCAATGGCCATTACTCACCGGTTCTGCGAAGGAGGCACTACAGGTCCAAAGCAGGCTCTGCCCAGTATTTCTGTGAGTATGATGAACCACCACCTTCACATCTGGTAAGCGCTTTTCTCTCCTACAGGTCTCCTCAATCTAAGTGGCCAAACCCTTCTTTCTCCCCCACAGGGCCAACCCTTGCCACTTCACAGCCATGAAGTAGCATACTACCTTAACTAGCGTAAGAAAGAATTCTTGCGTTTATTTCCTTTCTTTACCACTTATGCACTATTGTTGTGAATACCGTGTTTTAGCCACTCCACCCCCGAACTTTCAGTGCGAACCTCACCATAATGGTACCACCAAGACCATTACACTGTAGCCGCTTATAGCCTGCACCCACATCGCTATAAAGTCGGCAGTCAGATGTATATAAAGCAATACATTCGAGTGACTCTCTTTTTCCCCTTGTATGTTTTGTCCTTGTCTTTACATGTTGCATGTACAGGTGTTTTGAGAAGGGAATCCCCCTCTCACACATAGAAAAACGCTTTAGGGCGTGTATACACATAGTCTGAATTACACATCCACTAGTTCTAATCACTCACACATATTTTAATTCGTCCTGAAGAAAGCCAGCATATTCATAAGGCACTGGCTGAAACATGTTGACCCGTCTCAGGATGTGGGAGGTCGTAACTCGCCTCTAACATCCAACAGCCTTATTTTTAACCGCTGACGGTGGCCCAGGTATTAAAGTCTAATTCACCTACGGGTACTGGGACACCCGCCAAGCTGTTTTAATTCACATCCCATAACACTCTTCACCGCACACTCAGCGATATACCTGCTCCGCTGTAATCAGGCGTCGAAGCACACCCGGGACACGCTAGGTGTCACTGGGTGGGCCCGATGATGAAGCATGCCACCAACTAGGTTGGTGGGTGAGGGCTTTATGAGCACACCTACCAGGTGCCACTACCCCCTGACGAAACATACTTGAGTCCTTGAATTAAAAATGAATAATCTTTGTTAACCCTTTTTTACTCAAGCTAGTCTTCTTTTGATTAACTTCAATCTATGAAAGATACCAATACTGGATAACTGTAGTTACAGGTAAGTAACTTGTTTTCTTACCAAGGAAAAAAAATAATAGGACCCTTTGTAATGGAAGGTGGAATGACTGACTGTAATGACATTTACTTATTTGGCTGGGGTTTGCACGTTTGTGGCACACTGGGGCAGACTGAAGTCTTGGACGTGCCGTCCAATCGTGTATGGCAGCCCATTATCTCCGTCTTTTTAGCAAAACTGTTGCATCATAAGCTTATATTTAATAACTAGTTGCATTCAGGTAGTTGTAGTGACCATAATTAGACCAAGATTCTAGATTGTTTTGAAGAAGTCTGCACAGGAATAAGAGATGCCGTTAGTTAGTAACAGTACTGCTAGGGGTAGCCAAAACACGAACCCGGTTCCCCAACTTTAAAGACTACCTTCCCATTGGTTGACTGTTCATTTATGACATACATTCTCCTTGAAAGAGGGTGCGACAGTCAGCCTTTGTTATTCTAGAACCATCATTCTCGCCTTCTTGGTGGGAGCATCGGCTGCGCCAACTGTGCCGCACATTTTTATTAAGTGTTATTGTGTCCTCAGCGCCCGGCGTTGATTAAATAAAGCATCTTTACTTTCTAACAGTTTGTGACATTCAAATGTTGATAAAAATCAATATGGATTTACTTGAAAAAATCAGTTCAATTATTTAATAAAAACAATCATATCTATGGCCTCTTGAATAATCCACCATGCTGATTGGTAGTTTGTTGTCGTGTCAGTTACTGCAGCATCGCTCAAGACCTATATTAATCAGAGAAATTAATGTGTTAATTTGGGAAACGTACTTTAGAAAGTTAATGTAATTTGAAAATGTATTTTGACAACGTAAGTAGGACACATAAATTAGGTAGCATTTCAATGGATGTCGATTAACAAAAATGAATGGCGTAGCAGGTCACACCTCGGGCCGGCCTTTAGCATGGGCGAGCTGGGCAGTTTCTAATGGGTGGTGTGCTGCCATTTGGGATCGACTCCACAGATTCCATTGTTATAAGTTCTCAACTGTGTCAAGTCTTCAAATGGTCTGACTGTTTACAGTCGGACCCTTCAACAGGGGACAATCTTAGAGTCTATGGGTGAAGGATTATCATTTTGCTGCTGGCAAACCATCTTGCAGAGCATCACTTGTAATGATTTTCAGCATTTAAAGCATTTCAATACTCTTGTATTTATGATTCAAAATTGATATTTATTTGATTTGTATAAAAACTAAGCCTTTACATTACTATGCGCTCAAATGGTAACTCTCTCCTTTTAAACATCACAGTTGTGTTGGTTAACTAATTATGAACCCAATGCATTTCATTATGAGCCGTACCTGCTCTTTCTCAGGGGACTTTTAACATAGTAAATACTTACTGTACCAATGTGTGTGTAAACGAGGCTTTCTCTCTCGTTATAGCGGTCTGTTGTTCGTCGGGGTGTTTTTTGGGGAGTTCCTTGTGTGAATCCTTTCTTTGCCAATAATCTAAGGGGCACATGGAGCTGGGGGCATTAAGGTCCACGGCACCCCTGTCATCTTGCTCCAGCGAATTTCAAGAGAATTTCATATTAAACTCCTCATGTTAAGTATTTTCCAACATCCAAATAACTATAAAGTTAAATTTCCCCCCAGTTTATATTGGAGTAAATTGATGTCACCTAAATCACTATGAAACATGAGCAGGAAAAGTAATAATGCAAATAAAAATATAGAAGATCATATGTAAAAAAGTAATCAGCTGAATCCTCACATATAGAGGTAACTATTCAAACCCATGTACCTGTCCATGACTTTACTCTAAGAAACTGTGTTGTGCTATTTTCACACCTGATGCACAAACTCAGAACATGGTTTATTCCCATATTAAAAGTACTGAATCGTCACTACCCTCATCTCATATCTATCTCAGCCATAATTCCCATTGCGATCATTAAGCTATCTCAAGAGATTAATGTAGAACCGGAAAAAAATTCAAACACATAATAACATAATATCACAGACCATAATGGAATTCAGCCCTCAAATAGATTTGTACAAAAACTGAGATTTATTAAAGTACCTCTTCAAAGAAAATTTCCAAAAACGTTCAATAATACCAGCCTCAAAGGTCACTTTCCATCAATATAATGAATACATAACCAAATATGGATGATGCGTAGTCTTAAAGGACACCTTTGGAAAGAGGTGGACCATCATGTTATTGTAATTTCCCCCAAAATAATCGGTTCAATCAAATAAAAATGTGTAGATTTCCCAATCCAAATTCAAACCGCAATCCACACATTTAAGTCTCTCAATCTATCATGTTTTACACCGCTTCACATTTTGTATTCTATCTTCACCTCTTCTATCACATTTTACATATTGAATCCCTAGAAGTCTAATATTCGAAATTTCATGACTCGTGATGAGCCCAGAAATGACTAGCAAATGGATAGGACATATCCCTATTAAATATGGCTTGTAAGTGCTCTTTACAATGTACTTACAGTGTTCCTTTTGTTGAACCTACATATATTTTGTCACAAACACAAAAAATATTATAAACAGAATAAGTTGAATTGCAATTCATGAAAGACAAAATAGATTGTCATAAAAGTGTTCATATCATACAATTCAATGCACATATCCTTAACATCTTTACATGTGCACTTATCCTTAACATCTTTACAACATGTGCATTTGTAAAAACGCTTTGAGAAAGCAGGCAGCCAGCCTGTATCCGGCTGTTGTCTGTACGTGTCAGTCGGACTCAGTGTTTTTTGTTGTGAGTTTGTTCTCTGGGTATCAATCATTTTAAATCCACATCTAATTTCAATAGATTCCATTTTTTTCAGAATCAGTTTAAAAGTTCTACTTTCATTTAAAAAAGTAGTTTTGAATCTCATACATTGGTCTTGATTTTTGTTTGTCTTAATTTTTCAGTCAAAAGACATAATCTATCCGTTTTTTCTGCCTTAGCTTTAGCTCTTAATAATGTAGTCCCTTCATATCCTCTTTCTCTAAATGTGTTAGGTGTATTTACATATTCAGACGGAATTGGCATGATGTAGCATGAAGTCCATTACAAGCTGTTGCTTTTCTGTGTATTCTACTTTGTAAATGTTCATATTCAACATAAAGTTCAATATCCATGGTCACAATGCTGGTGGCAGTATATTCTAGTCAGCTTCATATTGAGTTTATTTCTATGCAACAATCTGCAATTTTCAACTAGTTCACTTGCGGTACAATTCCAAATTAGGACAACATTATCAATATATTGCTCATCATTAGCTCAGTAGAGTCCATAATTCTTGGACCCGGGGTCGCCGGTCCAACTAGGGTAGCCTGGCACAAAGTGGAAAGGCCTAACTCCAGGACTTTTTTGTTTCACTTGCGTCGCACTCAGCACAGTAACCCAGCGTACCACCACTTAAAAATGACACCACACCGTCGTTAGAAAAGTAGAAAAGCTTTATCTTTCCTTTACATTTTACTTCAGTTGCATCAACATTTACAGTTCATCATTTTACATTTAAAGTCCCTATCCCTATAAATACATGGCATGGCATTCAATCATGTATTACTAGTGAATCTTAGCCAGCTGTAATACTAATCAACAGGATAGATGCAAGAAACCATTTCAGATACTGACTCATTTAAATCTAGATGCTTAGCGTAACGTCTAGTGGCTGTTCAAAGAAAATCACATCAACGCGTTCTCAAGTGATAGAATGCATTAATTACAAGCCAAATAATATCTAAGATGGAAGAAGCAAGTACTTTCGTTAGTCTCATAAGCATTCTCTGTGTAAAGTCTGAACACGCACTGTATTCAGAGAGATTTAGAAATCATGCGTTGTCCCAGGTGGTGAGCACCTAAATCTTTGTGAATAATATGCCTTCACTTGGTAATTCTGACCTCGTTCCCAGACAGTCATAGAAGGAGCAGGAGCAACAGCTAACTCTCCGTTTGCAAGTCTTATAGGTAGAGAGGTTCCTCTTATTCCTGTCTCCCCAGCCCAACACTCATACTTCTTTCATGGGCTGGACTTCGACTATTTACTTAGCCCCAGACGAGACCTCAGCGAGGCACGTCTCCCTCCAGCCCAAGCCCCAGTTTACTTCTTTTTTGCCAGCAACTGCCGGTAATTGAAGGGGTTGGGCCAGTGACTGCCCTGATCGATGTAGGCAGTCCCGCTGTGCTCCGATCCTCCCCGGAGACAGGTTGAGCTCCTGGTTCGACTTCCTCGGCTGTCGCTGCGTTCCTCCCCCCTCACGCCCACACAAAGGGAAACTCCTCCCTCAGCCGCTTACAACTCCGCCTCACTCCCCGGCGATCTTCTGATTAAGGCAGGTCCTCCTCCAGGCTCCCGCTGCCTGGCAACCAGCTCCCCGAGGTGGCGCACTTTCTTTCAAGGCTGGCCCACGGGTTCTCCTCAGTGGAGAACTGGACATCCAGCCAGGCCTGCGATGCGTTCCCGCTTTCCGTCACCCTAGCTCAGGACTGGGCAAGAAGGCGCTGCCGGCTCCAACGTTCGAGCGCAGCACCCCACCCACCACAGGGTTTCTGGAAGCCAGTGGCAGTAATTTGGTGAGTACTCCACTACCGTGGCAGGTCTTGGAGGGACTCAATAGGGCAGCAGGTAGGCAATTTAATGTGGGCGCAGGGTGGTGTCTAATGCAGGGGTCCGTATTACCAGAGTTCTGCCCCACTCACCCTCGCCGAACTGGACAAGTTCTCTCAGTCCCCAACCCGGTCCTCCACTGGAGGTTTTGGCAGTCTCGTAATCTCCCTCGACAGAGTCCTGGCGGGGTCATGTCAATGGCTTGGGGGGTAGGATCACAAAGGGAAGTAGCAGCCTCTGAAGGCAGTCAACCCCTCACAGTGTGTCCACCTCCTCACTTCACAGCCTGGACTCCAGCTGACCTCTTGCTTCAACTATGATCTCCTCACCACACACTCCAAAATGGCCGCACAACATTCCATCTTATATAGCCTGGGCCCAGAGTGTCTAGAGTGGACCAGAAGGTTCTGGAACCCTTCATGACAACCCTATGGCCTCAGGCTGTGAGGTAATCTGGACAGTTGGCAGGCCACCATTTTGTGAAGGAACAGCTACTCTTCCTCCATGATAGAGGAGCACCTGCGCTTCATTGTTAATTAGTAACAATGGAGCGCCCAGAGACCTAAGGTGAACACCAAAAATGTAGTGGACAAAAAGAAAATGGATGGCAAAAAGGGAAAGAAAAATAAGGAGGGACCACCCAAAGGGCTGACAGGTCTAACAATAATTACCTGCGTATGTTTTTAAAAAAAAAAACCTATGAAGAGGTTTGTGTTCATTGGGGCAAAACATTACCTCATCGCTGTTTCTGTTTTTTGGTGGCACAGTCAATCTTTCAAAAATTATTCTTCAACATAAAGTCTGTCAGGTCTAAAAGCATTTGCATGTGTACCGGCTGATCTTGTATAAAAAAAACCCTCTCAAGTGCATTCAGTCCTTGCTCATGATCAATTATTAGGTATAAACTTTGTATATCCATAGTGGCCAATAAGTAATTAAAGTCCCAAAGAATGTCATAAATATTGTTCAGCAAATGTTTTGTAAATTTTCTTTTGGAAAATCTTTTTATTACAACAAGACAGCTCCATTACAGTGCACATCAGTCAGCATCGGAAGTTCATTGGCAAATACAACAATGCAATCAATTAAATCCCCTCTTCATGACCCACAGCGGCCTACACCCATGGATCAAACTCCTGTGGAAACCATTATGCAGTACCAAGGCACCTACCATACCCCGAACTAAATTCCCCCCCCACACTGTCAATCACTCCCGGCCCCCTACTCCCACCCCCCCGGTGCCTCAATATGTCCATTGTCACCCTTGGTTACGGTTGGCTGAGCCCTGAGTGAACAGAACAGATCACATTTGTATCACAAACCATTCAGACAAAAAGGAAAATGTCATTAGCGGACATCTCATCTTGTAGATCCAGTTTGGGTGTCCATCCAAGCCCCTCTGTATCGCCTCCATGCCAGCCATATTCTCTCCCACTTCTTGGGGCAACCCCGGCTGCTATAAATAACCTTCTCCGCCCTCTGGCACCAGTCTAAGTCCTGCTACCATAACTCCACCATTGGCAAAAGGTCACTCCCCCATAGCCTAACTATATTTTTCTTGGCCACCATACTTGCTAAGACTAACCATGTCTTGTCCCATTTTGGCCAGGTAACATCACTCGTCACCCCTAGAACGTGCCATTGGGCCTCCAGCGGCACCTCCGCCCCTATTACCTCTTCCATGATACCTATCAGTCTGACCCAGTATGTTCGGATTTTGGTGCATTCCCATAGAATGTGGAAGAAAGTGCCCTCCTCCCCACATCCCCTTAGACAGAATTGCGAAGCCGCATACCCCATCCTATACTGCACCGTACGAGCAGTGTAGGACCTATAGAGGATACGCAGCTGGATCAATCTGAATCTGGCACGAATCGCCACCTCTCTGGGACACTGTAAGGCCTCGTTCTAATCATCATCCTTTAGCAGCCCGAGATCTGACTCCCATTTTTGTCCCAGGGGTCCCAGCGGGTCCGGAAGATTGTTAACAAGCTTTTTGTAAGTAAGGGAGATAGGCTACTGTCAGACCCTATGATTGATAAGGCTATCCTCAAGTGGGGCATATTCAGGCTGCTGATCCCCCTTTTTCACGTGGGAATGTAGGGCATGTCTGAGCTGTTGATAGTGCAGGAACTCTCCGTTGCCCATGTGAAACTCAGTCTGTAAGGTCGCAAAGTCCACCATTGTCCCCCTCTTCCACACATCCCCCAACACGTCAATACCAAGAGGACTCCACTGGCGTAAATCCCGCAATTTCGCAACTGCCCGGAGGAAATTGCCAGCCCATAAGGGCGTGTGCTCTGTGAGCTTCACCTCCCAACCCAGCAATTTTGTTGCCCGCTTCCACACCCCTACCACCACTGCTGTTTTGGGCGGCAAGGTCCGGCTGCACCTACCCTTGGTGTAGAGAGCTGCTAGGTAGGTCTCGGCTCCCAGGGCCATACGGTCCACCCTATAGGCGGGTTCCTCCTGCGGGGCATACATCCAGCCATTAACGTTGATCAGTTGCGTCGCCCAGTAGTACAGACGGATGTCTCGAACAGTCAGTCCTCCCTCATATGGCTCCCCGTTACAGTTTTTTAAGAGTTATTCTCGGGCACCCTCCACTCCATAGTAAGGAGCGTTGCTCCGATTCCACCGTTTTAAAAATGTGCTCCGGGATCGGAAAGGGCGAACTCTGCAGGATGTATACCAACCGTGGAAGGGCCATCATTTTGAATAAGACGGCGAGTCCCATCAAGGAGAGCGGTAGGGTCCTCCAGTGTGCCACTTCACCGTGGAGCCGTTCTAGCTGTGCCAGCACATTTAAACAGAGAAATTCAGTGTCGGATGGTGTGACCCATATTACCGGATAACGGAACACTTCGCGCCAGACCAGACCCCTGCAATCATCCATCACTTGCGGCTGGGGCCCTGTCAAGACATAACCCAGGGACTTGCCCCAGTTGATGCGGTATCCGGAGTATTCTCCGAATTTACGCAAACGATCATCAGTCTTTGTATGGACGCAGCCGGCTGTTGGACATACAACAAGATGTCATAGGCATATAACGATATGCGTTCCTCCCATCCTCCTCCTAAATATATGCCCCACACCCCAGGGTCCACCCGAATCCAGTGGGCTAGTGGCTCCAGCGCTAGGGCAAATAGGGTCGGGGAAAGGGGGCAACCTTGCTTCGTGCCTCGCCCCAGTCAGGACTCCTGTGACATAGCGCCGTTAATTCGGACCCGAGCAAGCGGCTCCGTATATAGCAGTTTCACCCATGAGCAAAAATTGTCTCCAAATCCTAGTTTTTCCAAGACCGCATAGATGTACTGCCACTCCATGCTATCAAAAGCCATAGGGGCATCGAGGGATAATAATGCCGCCGGTATCTCTGGACGCGCAGACACTGCCTGGAGTACTCCGAACAAACGCCGCAGATTGAGCCGCGTGCTCCTGTGGGGCATGAAGCCCAATTGATCCGGGTTGATCAAAGATTGTAAAACCGCTCCCAGTCTTGTGGTCAGGATCTTTCCAAGGACCTTCATCTCGTAGTTAAGGAGGGATATAGGTCTGTAGGAGCTGCACTCCCCCTGTGGCTTTCCGGCCTTATGGATCACTACGATCGTCGCCAGTCGCAAATCCCTCGGAAGCTTCCCAACCTCCCGCGCCTCAAGGAACATGTCGTGCATGTGTGGTGCCGTTCTACTTGCCACACATCCAAAAGCCTCTGCTGGGAACCCGTTAGGTCCCGGAGCCTTTCCCATTTGTAAGTCCCCCATGGCTTCCTCCACTGTCTTGACCGTAATATCAGAGTCCAGTATGTCTCTGTCTGCTGGATCCAGTATGGGCAGCTATAAGGGGGCCAGGAAATCCCGACACTTCCGCTCCTCCCTAGCCGTCTGAGACCGGTACACCACCTCATAATAGAGCGCAAACTCCTCCGCTATCGCCACGCTAGTGTCGTTCACCGTCCCATCCGGCCGCTCTATTCCCGGCACAGAGTTTCGTTCCCTGTCCCTCTTCTCCAGTCACGCTATCATTTTTTGGCCTTATCCCCCAAGTCGTACACTCATCGCTGGGTGGCAAGTGTACATGAGCACGCCTGTTCCGTAAGCACATCCCTCAGTTCTTTGCCCAAGAGGCGTGCCCTGTGCCTTCTGTCCTGTTCCTGCTCCTGGGTATGCCCCCTCTCGTCCTCCAGAGCCTGAAGCTCCAAATCTAATTTATCAATTTGGGCATATTTTTCCTTGCGCCTTCATCTGACCTCCGCCTGTACAAAGTCCCTGGCCACGGTCTTATACGCCTCCCAGACTATCCCAGGGGAACCCACTGAGCCTATGTTTTCCACGAAATATTGATCTACCCTCTCCCGGAACGTCTCCTGGAACTCCCGATCTTTAAATAAAAAGGTGTCGAGCCGTGGGGGGACACTCCAATCTCGCCTAGGACCCGTCAACTGTACCCCCACCGGTGAATGGTCAGATATCCCCCTTGCTTTATGGTGTCCATCCCGGAAGAGGCCCAGGCAGTTCGTCTGGGTAAATAGGTAATCGATCCGGGAGCCCGAACCATGGGCCGCAGAGACATGTGTGTACTGTCTAAGCTGTGGGTTATGCGCTCTCCATAGATCCACAAAGCCCATTGCCTGTACAAAATCTCTAAGGTGACTCACCCCCCCCCCCCCCCTCCCTGGCCAGTAGAGTCTGCGACCTGTCAAGGTCCTTCGCCATAACGTCATTCATGTCTCCTCCAAGGACCAGCGTCCCAGTAGGCATCTCTAAAAGCAGTTTTCCAATGTCTGGGAGAGTGGTATTGTGTAGTTTCGGAGGGATGTAGAGTGAGCACAGGTTCAGTGTCCGACCCTCCCATTATGCTGACAGCGCCGCGTAGCGCCCTAAGGGATCTAACCATCGCCGTCCCAGGACCAGTGGCAGGGAGTTTTTGACCAGGATCCCCACCCCCCCTGGAGCCCGTGGTAAAACCAGCATATGCACATAGGGTGTAGCCAAATCTATCAAGAGCCTTACAATGGTTCCCTAACAAATGCGTCTCCTGTAGGAGGACAACATCAGGGGCGTGCCAGCGAAGGTATTGGAGCACCACAGTGCGTTTGATTTTATTCTGCAGGCCGTTGACGTTCCAGGATATTACATTAAGGTGTTGTGTCTGTGATGTTTGCATCCCAGCCATCTAACCCGCCCAGTGTGAGGGTTGGCAGCCAAGCCTCCCCGCCTCCCACCTCCCACCCGCCAGCTGATAGTGCCAATGGAGTCAGAACATGTACACAATATAAGAGCAAACATGCAAAAACTTAAACAGGAGCCCTTCCCCCCACCATCCCCCCTCCCTGCTACCCTGCTATGTCAGCCAACAGTGCCAGACATCCCCATCAAGCAGAGTGCCTGTAGCCCTTCTAACAAAAAACTCAGGGGGTGAGTGTTACAGCCAAGTCCAACATCTGAGTCCCTCACCCGACCCCTCATTACAGTGCGTTAGCCACTCCTCCATATGCCATGGCCTGGGGCAGTGTCTCAAAGATGGAAATTACGCCCAGGGAACTCAATCAGGGCCAGCGTATCTGAATATTGCGATCAAATATTTTCCAGTGCCATTATACCTCCTCCCCGGGGATCACCCAGCAAATCGGTGACCTCCCTCCCAGCAATGTCTCAATGTGACCAGACACAAAAGCACCAGTATACGTTACGTGTCCACAAGTGGCGGTCAGCCCATCACAACAGTCTCTGCCATTTCACCCCATGTCCGGCGATGCCGAAAGGCTGCGGGTTCTGTTCCTGCCCGCTGAGCATGGGCTATGTTGTCGTCGTTGCTCTCTCCCAGTGGATCCTGCAGACGAAGCCGGAGACTGGGGCACCGCACCCCTCCAGCTGCCCCCTCACTCTGAGCCCCCCTTCGAGTGTCTGTGCTCCTCCAGCCAAGCCTGCACCTCCTCCGGGGAGGTAAAGAAGAAGGATTTCCCATCCGTCAAGATCTTGAGTCGCGCCGGAAAGAACATCATGTATTTGACTCCACGCTCTCAGAGCTCCCTCTTGACGCCGTCGAACGAATGACGAATGTTTTGTACATTTAATAATGAAGGCTAAGGATTGAACAAATTGTGAAAGATGAATATCGATATATTTAGAAAGAAAACTTTTCTGTACTTAACCAAATTCCTGAGATATTGTGCTTGCATGTAGGGAAATTGCCAACCATATTTGCCTTGGGTAGGAAGTAAATAATGAGAATTTGCAGTCTTCACACATAAGTACTTATATTCTACTCCGCTTGCAATTCCAAATCATGATATTCTTTTAGTTTATCTATTAGTATATTAACACATTTAAGACATTTCCTTCTATCCACTAATTCATAGTCTGTGTGAATATTCAACTGTCTTAGTGCCTCTTGTTTATAATCATCAACATTTATAAGAACTATGTTACCACCTTTTTCTGCCTTTTTGTAATTACATTTTTGTCAGCCTTCAAATCAGATAAAGCTTTCAATCCAGATGTATTCAAATTCTTACCTAGTTTAGACCATTGGCATTATTAATGTTATGTGATACGGCTTCAAACACATCTATAATATTGTCTGATTTGAGACTAGGGGTAAAAGTAGATTTATTTTTTGACTTACACTTCTAGAGGAACTGCATTCTGGACCTCCATGTCACAAATAAGGTCCTCTATTTCCCTTTCCCCTCCTTCCGCTAGTCTGCCAACCAATTGTTTGTTAAAAAGTTTTTGTATTGTAAATAGTTTTTTTGCACACCATCTGATGCTTAGGATCACAATTAGACAATAGTTTTATAAGCTTGTTGGAGGGATTCCGTTTGGAAACAGAACTATGCCAGGGACCACATGAAGTCAGAATGTAGGGACTGAATCACCATACCACATTTGTACCTATGGGCCCAAATCAGACTAGCTCATAGTGCCTTACCTGCCCTCCTAACCTTCACAGAGTAACAGGTAAATTGCCACACCACAACACTTCTCCCTAGTCCCCAGTGGACTGTGGAAACAGATAATTAACTTTCGTTTTCTCACTCATGCATTTCCATAATAAACAATAGAAAGACACAAGGGAAGATCACAATATTTATTGAAACTATTGTGCTCTATTATGAAGCAAATGTGCTGCAATTATAAAGCATATTCAACTGAGCACAATAATCAGCATTACCAGTAACCTGTATACAATGATGAGCCCTACCATGGTGAATAAATATCTGCCTAAGCCTATCCTCACAATGTGAGCACAGAGATCTCCAGGATTAGAACTGCCCACTAGACATGCCATTTGTTTTTAGGTAGTCTTATTCTCAAATTGTGCAAAGCTAGTGTCTGTCCCAGGACTTTTACCCTATGCAAGAATCCTCCTCTCTATTTTTCAAAGGGTGCGTCTCAGTTTATATGCTAAGAAGTGCAGTGTTGGAAAACAGCAGCTGCACTGTTTGTGTCTATAAGTTAGTGTCATGAGCACACTATAGCAAGCACACTAAATTAAGATAATCCGGAACATACCTTTTAACCGCAAGAAAGCAACCTCGATCACTGCAGTGAAGGAATGGGACTATTATTCCCATGATTCCTAGTGAGCCGAAGCACAGTGGGAGGGAGGAATCGTCCATAACCTGGAAGACGACCCTTGATGTAGCTTCAGAAATTCTGGTTTTGGGAGTTCATGCTGGCTGATTGCTTTTGTTTTCCCTGGTCTGGTAAGGGTACGCTGCACAGCTTATTTCTCATAGACCCGTTCTGTTGGGTGCGGAGAAGCCGGTCTTTCTTCCGTTGTCGAGTGGTCCTCGGCTCATATGGAAGGAAAGGCGTTCCTAGATTCCCCACCTGTACTGCTTTGACACTCACTAAGATTCCCACCGTTGGTGAGATACAGTCCTATGGCTCTTGCAGTCGGAATATTTTCTTTTTTTAAAGATAAGTGGATCGTAAGACCTTCATTACCTTCAACAAATATGGCATTCTTGGTTGTGATGGGATAACCATGAGACATTGTGGTACTTTTGGAATTCACGTATTATGTGTGATAATATTCAAAGGGTCCATATTTACCTGTTTTGGAAAGTATTATTTACTACAACCTGGAGAGTATTTTCAAAATCTACTGTTTCTTTGGCTCTGTTAACATGGGTGATTGTGAGAGCTGTATAGGACTACGCTCAACCCCTGTGATGTCTAGTGGAGTCTATTAATGGTTTGTTTACATATGGATTAAAAACACTGTTTGTTGGTGAGGCCTAGGTGGTGAACTTCACTCCATTCGCAGAGTTTGCAGAGTTTTCTACACTCGACACTTCGCGGAGCTTGCGCAGTGCATAAACCTCCGCTTCGGGATGTGCAGCAGAGTTTTTTCCCTCCTCATGATCGCGAACGGTAAGTTCACGATTGCGAATGGTAAGTTCGCAGGCATGAGCTGCCGCTCGGGTAGAATTTCTACCCGAGCTGCAGCAATACTAGCAAAAACTGCAGTTCCCACTGCACTCCGCCACTCACTGAACTTCGCAGAGTTTTTTTGTAACTTCGCGGAGTTCCGCGTAGCAAAACTCCGCGAACTACGCCCAGGCCTGTTTTTGGGAACAGTAACTGAGAATATAGACATACAGTACCTAGATGTTATATGTATGTTCTTTTATATATTCTAACACAGCAAACATAGTGGAGTGACTGGTGGTTATACGCAGGAGCTACGGGCTATGTGGAACCCTTCAGGCTGCAAATGTATTTTTCGTTACAGTTAAATGTAGTTTACATCACATGGTTAGTTGATGTATTGTGGTATACCATACTTTCTGATAAACAGTGTTAGAGGTATTTATGATTCCTTGTGTCCTTTCAGGTCTCCCTCCCTGCATTCTTGATAGTGGATCACCCCAGTCAGAGGTGCCATGCTGCTGCGCTGTTCAGCTGTACATGTTTAACCCCTTTGCAACTGTACTTGTATTTTTAGATTATTACTGTGTGCACTGTGGCGAATTCTCTTTTTGAAAACAATTTCCTTTTAACCTGTCTCTTACCGCATCTTACTGGGATTCTCTTCCTTTTTCTCGCTGGCTTGGGGGGTCTGTAGAGGGTCTCTTGCTCCTTCCCCAGTCCACCGTGGCTTGCCGATTGTGTGGAGGGAAGTGAGCAGTCTACCTTTGTTCCTCCCCTTCACTTCCTCCCGCAGCTCTCCGGGCTGCGCTCTAGTCTTTTTCCAGTTCCAGCTATTTAACCAGCATGCTGGGCCGGATGTGCCAAAGGCAAGCCCGACTGCGCCAAGTCTGCGCCTTCGCCAGATACTCTGGCCAACTCTTTTCCTACTCTGGTAAGCCCTTGGTCTATTCCAGGAACAGCTCCTCGAGCTTCAATCACAGGAGCATGGGCATTGCCGTCCTATGAACCTTCAGGCTCCGGGTGGTGGTCAGAGGTTTAAGTGTGCCAACTGTGAGGCAGCTTTTACATTGGAAGGAGCTCACAATCCTCTTGAGGATAGTTGCAAGCTCAAGCCCTTGTCTTGAAACACTCTTTCATGGGATATCTCCTTAATGCTAGATCCCTGATTAAACATGCCACAGAATTTAATGACTTTGTGTCCCTTCGCAAACACGATTGAGTTTTCATTACCGAAACCTGGGCTAGAGACTCCTCAGGTACAGATTTAGTGGAGGCCATTCCCTTCGAGGGTGTTTTGGCTACACTTGATAGGGAAGGCAGGGTGGGTGGGGGTTTAGGAGTAATGTATAAAGACATTTATTCCTGCTTTACCAAGACCCTCACTTCTCCCTCAGATCCCTACCAGGTCCTTTATTTTGCCTTGAAGGTTCTACCCACCAAGAGTTTCATTGGAGTGGTCACCTACCAGCCTCCTAGACCCAGAGCTTTGTTTTGCCAGAATTTCAGTAACCGAATAGAGCCCTATCTAGCTAGCTCTAAGGTTACCTTTCTGGGTGACTTTAATTTCCACCTGGAGAACACTTCGTGCCCTGAAACGAAGACCTTCTTGGAAGTTATGGACTCCTGTGGTTTCCCTCAGCTACTGAGGAGTCCGACGCATACGGCAGGACACATTTTGGATGGGATTTTCTCCAATGATCCTGAGATAGTGGTGATGGATCCCATTCCACTCTCCTGGTCCGACCACTGTGCCATCCCTTTTTATTATGGAATTGCCAGTATCCCAACATGACCCTCATTTATTTTAAGAACAGGGTGGAGTTGTAGAGAAACCTCAGATGGATTAGAAAGGAGGATCTCCTTAATAAACTCAGCAATTACTGCTGCTCCCCTCATGCAGATGTCAATTCCGTCTATGACGATTTCTCCAACTGGCTGGCGGCAGCATTGGATTCTCTTGCCCCTCTCAAGAAGCACTATGTGGCCAGAAAGCACCTTTCATCCCCATGGTTCTCTGAGGCTGAGGAAGCTCAGACAGGTCAGCCAACATCAGGAAAGAAAGTGGCGCAGGGACTCTACTACAGTCGAAAGAGACCTGCAAAAACTTAGGTTAAGGGAATATAACCAGGCCATTGATGAGGAAAAGGTTTCCTATTATTCCATGATGAAGGAATCTATTAGATCCCCCTGGGAACCTTTCACTATGATCAACTCCCTTTTAGCTCCCACAACCAATGTTAACACAGAGGTTTCACTGGACCTCTGTGATAAAATGGCAGGTTTCTTTTATGCCAAAATCAAGGACGTATACTCTTCTTTGGAGAAGTCCAATTCTGTGGGAGCTAAGTTAAATCCCCTATCAGATCCTCTGGTAATACCTCTGAAGACTGCCGCCTGCGCTCCTTTACTTCCATTCTTCAAGAGGATTCTGAAGTGATGTTAGGGGGAATTAGATCTGGCCCCCCCCTCGAACTCTGTCCTCTTAAAATCCTGAAATTGGGAAAAGAGGCTATTGCGCCACCTTTGACCGCCATCCTTAATACCGTCATCTCCTCTGGGCAAATTCCTACCGCATGGAAAACGGTTGTGGTTAAACCGCTTTTAAAGAAGGCTTCTTTGGACCCGATAGAATAAAAAAACTATTGGCCTATTTCCCTGTTACCCATTACAGCCAAAATCCTGGAAAAACATCTTAATTGCCACCTCAGTTCGTATTTGGAGGAATACCAACTGCTCGATGGATCACAGCATGGGTTTAGGAGTGAACACAGTACGGAGACCGCATTAACTGTTGTTTTTAACAACATGCAACAACAGGTTGATGCTGGTCATACAACCCTACTAATCCTTTTGGGCCTGACAGCAGCCTGCGATACAATTTCTTCCCGTAGATTGGTTGGAAGGCTTCAGGAAACCGGGATAGAGGGTCCTGCACTCAATCTGCTCTTATCGTTCCTCTCAAACCGCTCACAAAGAGTCAAGATGGGCCAATTTCTTTCTGCGCCCAGTCAACTGTTCTGTGGAGTCCCCAGGGATCCTCATTGAGTCCTACTCTTTTTAATATTTATGTAGCCCCGCTCGCCAGCGTGGTACGGTCCTTTGGCCTACAATTGCTATCCTATGCTGATGACACTCAGATCATGATTTCCATCACTGAGAGTGTCTACGCTTTAGCAGTAAATTTTAAAAACTGCATGCGGGCGGTGGCTTAATGGATGGTTGTGAACTACCTAAGACTCGATGGGGATAAAACGGAGGTCCTAATTTTTGGTGACCGAAGGACATCTGGTCAGAGGCTTGGTGGCCTTACACGCTTGGATCCTGCCCTTGCCCTTGTCTCAGTGCCAAACATTTAGGCATCATTGTTGACTCCTCCCTTTCCCTGAGCTCACAAATAAATAGAACTGTCTCTACCTGTTTTGGGATGATACAGACTCTCAGGAAGATCTTCCGCATTCTCTCTCTACCCTCATTGAAACAGGCAGTGGTGGCACGTGTGGTGTCTAGATTAGACTACTGCAGTGCCCTTTATGTAGGGATAAACAAAGGGCTCCTACACCAACTTCAACTGGTGCAGAATGCCGCTGCTAAGCTGGTGATGGGCCTGCCCAAATTCCATTCAGTTACAGCCACCATTAGAAGCCTGCACTCGCTCCCTTTGTGAAGGAGAACTGTGTTCAAAGCCTTATGCCTGGTTCACATAGCCATCCACAATATGGGGTTAGAAGGCATCAATGAAATTTTCAAAGGTACCTCCCTGCAAGGATTTGAGATCTGCAAGCAAGAACCGGGTAACAGTGCGTAGGATTGGGAAAGCCAGGTTGGGGGGGGGCTTGGCTTTTTGCTTATCGGAGCTAATTTGTGGAACTCCCTTCCTTTCCCAAGTTTCCTCGCTGGAAACTCACTCCTTTTTCGTAAGGCCTTGAAGACCTGGCTCTTCACCTATCCTAACCTCTAAGCCCGGAAACTATGGACATCTCTGACTCTGATCTTTTTCTGCAGCGCCTTGATTACAAAATTTATATTAATTCATGAATTCATTATCTTCCTATCCTTCCCTCGCTTGATCATCCCAGAAACCTGTGCTATCACAGCAATTCTGGCTTGGGAATATCAAGAGGTGGATCATTCTGAGCAACAAACCGACCCTGAGGATGTTCTACTCTGACAGGAGATGTTGCTTTACTAACCACAGAAAAACAGGGCACAATGTTGTTTGACCTTGTACGAAATGTTCAGATTGAATCCCAGCAGAAGAGCTGAGTAACCACAATAACATGTGCAGCCTATTTCTAAAGTAATATTGTGGCACAAAAATAAATGTGCTACATGTGGCTCTTCAGAGCAATTGTGGACTACAATATTCAAGTAGGCTGAAATAAGGGAAACTACTGTGGCCCGAAGTCAGAGCTCACTACAAGCTTGCTTTTATGAATAAACCATAGTGTATCAACCTTAGTCTTAAATTTGTCTAATTGCTGACTAGAACCGAAAGAGCGTAACTTTTCCAATACAGAAACCTTATCATCCGTAAGTGTTCTAGATGATAAATGTATTACTATTTTTTTCTTTAATCCATGTTTGCTAACCTGGTTTGTGATTGTGTTTTTAATTCTACCTCCCTTAAGCTGTTTTAGTTTGTTTCTTCCACCTTTTTTCTTTTTCCCTTCCCAGAATCCTTTCCTGTACTCCAATTCTAAATCCGTCAATCTCATGTGTTTCAGTTATGCTCAAAAAAGAAGACCCAAGTATTAGTATCTGCTCCATCACCACTTATATATGTTTCAGATCCACCAACTTTAGATTCACTGACTGAATTTATGCTAACTGTAGGATTGGGTTTTAATCCCACTGTTTGATCAAACTTACAAGCAAGCAAATATACCCGTCCCAGCCTGCAATAGTGCTCATCCTTTATAAAGTTGCTCATTTGTCTACTTCTCAATTCTTCCTGAAATTTAGACAGAACGTCCTTGAATATGTCACCATTTCTTCTGGTATCTTCGTCTAATTTGATATCTGACCTCCGTTGCTTTACCTTATTTATATCAATTTGCAATTCTTTCATTATTTCTTCCTCTTGCTCAATCATTTTTATCATCAGCATCATAGATTATTCTTTTAAACTCTTCTCCCATTTTTCTGAATGGGCCTCACTTCTACTGCTGGGAAAATATTCACACATAATCAACAAGGAATTCTATATACATCAAAACATTTACAACGAGTTGTAGTATCCCACCACTTGGAAGATTCTTTTGGATTACACTTGTGATTTGTTTTGAGGTAAGGCACTTTAATGCATTTGTGGTACATCAATACAGTTGGAAATGCTGAGGATATTGTCTTCATTTTCAATATTACACGTATTACATTGTGGAAGGTAATTTCCCTATTATCTGCAACTTATTTACATTTTTTATTGAGGATAATATATAGGTTTTCTTGGGGTTTAGGATTAGATTTCACAGAATTGAAATGAATTGAAAGCATAAACTACATATGCATTGATTAATTCTACTACTGTTATGCATTCTAGATCGTATTTACTTACAGTGGGAAATGTTATGAACCAATCAAAACTTTTTTTTTTAGGTCACATGGGATCCGCACACCCTGCGTTTAAGAAGCACGCACCCGACGCGACTTAGCGAAAATATAATAAAAAATAATATAAGTACAAATATATTATTTTTATTAATATCTTAGATAATCTCTTGACCTAATATGTATATTAAAGGCACATACATATCATTTTAGAATTTTTTTGTGGTAGTTGCGCGCCCCAGCACGTATATGACGCCACGCGGGACCCGCCACCGCGCAAGCATCGTGTACCGTAATTCGCATGTGTCGCGAATGGGCGGGAGCAGGAGTCGTGGACCGGTCGCATATTACATCATGTAATAATAAATGTATATGACGTAACTGAAAAACACGCAGCCGTCGCACACCTTATGCGGATCCTTTGCGACTTTTCTGAAAATTCGGCTAGAATCCACGCACCCATCATGATGGGGACGCTTTAGGTGCGTGCCTCCCAAAAAATTTGAAAAATGTTTGGGGAAAGAAAATAATATAAATATAATAAAATAAAAAATAAATAAAAATGAAACACTATCTGTTTTTAATTTTTTTTGCAATTTTCTGAAAAATATATAATGTTATTTAATAAATAAAATATTTATAAATAAACAGTTAAACTGTGGAAAATCAGTACAAAAAGTACATATTACACTTAAAAATTAGCATTTAAAAAACATTTGAAATTCACTGAAAAAAACATAGGTTTTCAGACACGTTATAGTTAGAAATTAGCATTTAAAAACATTTTGAATTCACTGAAAAAACCATAGGTTTCAGGGGTGTTATAGTTAGCTGGACATTTCACTCGTACAAAACCATAGAAATTCCTCCGTTATAGTTAGTACTGCTAACTATAACTCGCGCGCCCGAAATGCACTGCTTATGATATCACATATTACCTCATTCATGACCTGGTCAGTGACATCACTAATGACATCTCAAATGACATCACTGATGACCTCATCCATGTGACAATCTGATACACCTCATCACACACTAGTATAACCTTTGATCACTCACTGTAAAATACAGAGTACTTTTTTTTTTAAACCATTGACATACCAATACCAGTTTCTACATACCCACTCACTGATTCCTAGGTCTACACACACATCTACTCACTCACCCATAGATTCACTCATACATGCTGTGACTGATCAATAGAACACTATCAAATGCACTCATACACCTATATCAACATTGACACGCCAGAACTCATCCTAGTCGGGTATGCAATCATCCTACTCACTCATACAAACAATCAATCACACTGACATTTACTCACCTACACACTTATACAAACACCACCTCATTTATTCATACAGATAGTAACTCATTCTTAGTGTCTTATAGAACCTGTACCCAACTATATTGATTTCTTCCTTATGCCCTTTATGTTAAATCTAAGTTCATATTTGAAGGACACGACTGACCTCTTCAGACACCTCCAAGAACTAACATGGCAACCATCCTATATGCTAATAACGATGGATGTAACACCGCTTTACACTAATATTGAGAACAATATTGGCCTAATGGCATATGCCGTTTTTCTAAAGGAAAGAGATATCCAATTCAAACAACATAATCAAATGCTGATGGACATGATCGAGATGTATCTCACACAAAATGTGTTCCTCTTTGGTGACAAAATCTACCAGCAGATAAAAGGATGCGCAATGGGTTTCTCCTTCAGTCCAGGATACGCGTGTCTCACAATGGGATGGTGGGAACAACAAATAGCATGGCATCCCAACAATGACAAATTCGTCAACAAAGTCACGAAGGGGCTAAGATATATTGACGATCACCTAATAGTGTGGGATGGTACATTACAGGAATTTGAGGAGTATTTTAAAATCTTAAACTCAACGAATGCCAATCACGTACAGCATCAGCACTGAAAAGCAATTTTCCTGGACACAGAGATTTACATCTTAAACAACAAGTTGGAAACCACACTTCATTGAAAGGAGACATCCACAAATGCCACCTTACATGCGGATAGGTTCCACAAAACAACAGTGAAGGATAACATCCATTATGGAGAATTTTTGAGATAACGTCATATCTGCTCTGAACAAAAAGAATGGGAGAAACACAGCAAGAAAATGGCTGAAAGATTCAAACAGCGTGGTTAAAAGGATGGAATCATCAAAAAATTCTGGAAACGCGCCAACGAGAAGACGAGACAGGCACATTAGATGCGAAAAATAAAGCATCAGATAACTGCAACACAAATCAATCAGAGGAGACAGCAGTGAGACTGATCTTGGATCACACAAGGTAATCAAAACGAATAGTGGAAATCCTCAGAAAAAATTGGAAACTCTGACAACTGGACCCAACGGTGAGCAAGATAATGTGCAATCACCCAAACATCACTTTCCGCCATGCCAAAAATCTAAGAGTCACGCTGGTACATAGTCACCATCAAGGTCAGGAAAAAAAGGAAAGGGACACAGTGGCTAAAAACAAAGGGCTTCCTAAAATGCTATACCCGTAAAG
This sequence comes from Lissotriton helveticus, assembly GCF_964261635.1. Taxonomy (NCBI): domain Eukaryota; kingdom Metazoa; phylum Chordata; class Amphibia; order Caudata; family Salamandridae; genus Lissotriton; species Lissotriton helveticus. The sequence continues at coordinate 1,586,587,876 of NC_136063.1, forward strand.
TTTACAACAGAAGTAATGTTGCAAAATAACAAGATGTGGCAAATTAAAGAACTCATAATGTGCAAGAGCCAATTCGTCGTGTACGTGATCGAGTGTCCATGCTCACTAAAATATATAGGAAGCACGAAATGTGAATTGAAAAAAAGAATATTCGAGCACGTCCGAGCAACTATCATCAGGGACAGGAGCAATGCAGTTGCAAAACACATGGTATCCAGCCATGAGGGAGATTGGAAATCATTGCGTTTTTATGCACTGGAGACAAAATCCCCACATGTGAGGGGTGGAGATCGAGAAAAAACTTAAGGCGCAGGGAATCCCATCAAATATTGAATTTCAGGACTTTTTCTCTGTGGGATCTTAACCAAAGTGAAGAACTGTATGTTTATCTTTAAAAGGAATGTTGGAACCTTGAGTATGGGACTGAAATGCTACTCCTGAGGAAACTTTGCAATTAACATATATGGTTGTTGTGGATTAAATGTTTGAGTGGCATACACAAATACACTAATATCAAAAGTCGATTAGCCTGACTCAATATAGTCAGTTATATAGGGAGAGGGTTCTTTTTTTTCTTCTTTTTTTTTGGTTTAAAAAAATTTAATCAGTTGTTATACTACAACATAACAACAAGTTTGCCCACTAGAGGGCCTAATCAAAAAATGGCTGAAAATAAAGGGTGCACAGACATGCAGTCGGAATAGGGAAATGTGCTATTATATAACAAAATGTGACAATTGACAGATTAAAAGTGCACTAGAGGGCTCAATCATATGATTGCAACATACAAAACTAGGGTTGATCTCCAAAATAATTTCTGAACATAAGCAACATGGGTTATGAGTTTCCACACCCACAAAATCCTTAAAATGGATTTATTGTGAAGCTTATTTTAAAATGAACATTTAAATCAGGCACCAAATCGGAGCTTCAATCTAAATCGGTCAGAAGTGACACATAGTGAAGAGTAGTTGTTTGTGTCCAAATTATAACTTTGTCTAAATAAAATATAGAAGTTTTTTTTGAAAACCAGATGGGCGTAAACATAATACGGACTGCCCGATACTTACCCAATTTAGTTGTGTTAAATACGGGCATAGTTAAAAAAAAAAATACAGTTTTGGTTGCAACTAAAACTCTGAGAAGGAAACAACAAAGGAATTCCTTCCGTAACAAATAATCGCACAAATAAAAACCAAATACAAAACAAAAGAAAAAACTCAAATAACGAGACAAGCTGATGTAAAAATAGGATTGCTCGTGCTTTTTGAGACATGCGATTGCCACTGTTAACGTTGATAAATAATGCAGACAAACACATTTAACTGTGACTACAACTACCAGAAGGTTTTGCAATGTAATATGGAGTGACATCAGAAGTCACATGTTTGGCTTACTATTCCTTTAAAGGCTGGTTTGAATGTGATGAAATATCAACCGTGACCAAGTTATCTGTCGATAACGAAATGCGTCTGTATTACTTCTTGAAACTAGATGCTGCTGTTTAATTAAAGGAATTGGAAAATACAAGATCCTGTGAGTGCGTACTGTTTTCCTGAAAAGGAAGTAGTTGGTAATATATATTACCTACTGGCGGTCGCCAGTAGGTAGATATAGTTAGGACCTATTATCCATAGGAAATCCGCAACATTCTATTTGAAATAACTTTGGCGCCAGTTGACGAATCTTTGCGAAATTTAGTGGCCCGCTCCGGTCCGCTCCTATCCTGAAAGTCTCGGGGTGATTTGTCAAGCGGGGAGTGAGAAAAAGGGTGGTCCCAAAACATGTTTTCCCCATGCAATTTTCCATAGGAACCGTTAATCGTGGCTACAGCCTGAACTGCTGAACGGAATTACACCAAATTTGGCAAAGAGGTAGACCATGATTAAGACTTGTGCCTTATGTTAAATGGTGTAAATTCGTTCAGTAGTTGCTGAGAAAATCAAAAGTAAAATCATAGATATATCTATGGCCGCGGTGGATCCGTGCATCCTGAGCGCACCGTGAGCGCACCCTTACGATCACAAGCTGCATGCTAATTGGCTGTCAACTGTTTGTCAACATTCCAAACCCGGAAGTGTTGGCAGCCATTCTGTGCCTCGGTAGAAGCGAGGCTCAAGAAATCAGTGGAACAAGTGTGCAAAACGTATTAAGGGGCAGGGTAGTAATATCCTTACCCTCTAGACCTGCTTAGGGGTTCTCACAAGGACCCCTAGGGCCCAAAAAACAAAAAAAAAATTTGGGGGACAAAACAGAAAAATGTGCACAGGGTGCGCGGATCCGCCCTAAAAAAACCCATAAAAATGAAGCGTGGCCTCCCGCGGAGGGGCCAAATACTAGGGTCTCAAATATTACATTTGATGGGGATCCAGAGGGGCCCCGTAGTCCGCGGACCGCCAACTCTCGGTGCTACAAAATAAACGGGTTGGGGGGAGGGGGTGCTCAAAGGCTACTATCCCAGTAAAATACTTGGATGGGGAGCTTAAAGGCTCCTTCCAGCCCGGGGGACCGCTACTCTCCGGGGCTTTCCAAAAAATGGGTGGGGGGGCTCAAAGGTCCCTCTAAGCCCCGGGTATCACCACCCTCCGGGGCTTTTTATATTGTGGGAGGGGGCCCGTTGCCCCATTCTGGAGCAGTTGAGGGCCGTGGGGAACACCACCCCCCAGGACCGGCTCCTGCTGTGTCTCGGGATGCCTATACCCGGGACACTGCTGTTTGCTATGGCAGGGCGGGAGTCGAGGTTCCCGCTCTGTCATAGCAAACTTGAGGGCATATTAACAAGTGCCATTTTGCCGTATTTTCTTAAAAAAAGACAAAAATGTGGTGAAAATTATTTTGCCCAGTTAACTAGGCAATGCTAGGATGCATTAACGCATGTTAGCAGCCAGTTTGCTAACGGCTCGCTTGGCATCTCCAATGAGTTGCAATCCAGGCGTTCCCAGAGGCAAGGTAGGTGTTCCTATGACAATAGAACATGAAAGAGGGAGGTACGACAACAGCGTTGTATTTAGAAGGCGGCGCTGGACTTGAGGAGAGATAGCAAAACTCTTGCTAATCGCAATTTATACCGGATCCTAACATCTGCTCTGAAGTAGACTTAAGCATGTTTAATGTGCGAGGTGGATTGATATGTTAAGTCAACAGTCTTATATTAACAAGCTTTTCAGTTGCGAACATGCATTATTGCTTTATTTCTCGCTATATTGGGGCATATTTACAAGGACAGCGTTACAATTATCGTCGCATTAGCATCAGGAAAGTGACGCTAAAGCGGCGATAATGGGCCTAATATTAGGCTCTTGAGAATTCCTGAGAATTCCAATACAAGCCCAGGTTTACACCAGAACATTTTAATGCTGTCCTTCTAAATATGCCCATTATGGACTCCTAATTTTACTGTAAAAAAAATGATCACCTACTACTGATTTTTATTCTTCCCCGGGATCCCATCCAATGGGTGTATATGCAACGTTGGGGACCTTGGGTGGAGCCCCAATGTCCCTATGGTCCCAGCCAGCTTCCCACATCCTTCGGAAGCCGCCATTACTTTTCCACAAGGGGACCTGCTAATATTCAGCTACCCGTGGGGAAAAGCAATCTGCTTTGCATTTTGGAAGAGAGAGCAGGTTTCCCTGTTCTCTCTTTCAAAATCTAAACCAGTTTGCTATGGCAGGGCGGGAGCCTCGGCTCACACCCTGCCATAGCAAACAGCAGTGTAGAAAAAATCTACTGGTAGGACAACAAAGGATTTTCAAGTCCATTATCGCCGTTTTAGCGGCAGTTGGCTGCCGCTAAAGGGGCGATAATTTTAACGCCATCCTTGTAAATATGCCCCTAAGTTTTGGAATGTCGACAATCCCGTCCCCCATTTAAATAGCCAAGAAGTATTTAGTGAAGAATTGCCCATGTTGAGTACAGAGTAGGCAAATTGTACATGGGGTTTTGTAACGTCAGTGGCTATTGCTCGCTCCGTCTCTTGAGGTTAATTCGAAGAGTTGTGTACTTCCTTTGCTCCTAATGTACACAGTGTTCAGTTTGCATTCCCCTCTGTCATGTAGAGGATGTTGGGTAAACATAACGGCTTCTGTACAGCCAGCACCTTTGAACCCTACCCCCAAACTACTTACTGCTTGTTACCATAGAAACAGTTCATGGAACACTCAACTGAGCACACAGGCCACAAGTTCAGCACACAATGTTGCTAATCCAAACAAGTGTGCTTGACTTTTCAAAATTTTCCATAGGAACGGTTCATCGTAGCTACAGCCTCTTATTGAAAAGGTAGAAGAGCTGGTAAAGAGTCCGCCCAGGTATTAAACTTCCATTTATAAACACCATTCTTTTCTTAGTAAAACTTTGAGCCCCATCAGTTATTCTTTTACAAATTAAGGGGTATAATGTTAACTGCTTCTTTGTGAACATGCCCCTAAGTACTGTGTTAATGTCACATGTGAATTGGGCGCAGAAGGGTACAGAGAAGTTTTTTAGTCTAGGAGACGGCCACCTTCACGAGAATTATTCACTAATTGCTCGAGGAGTTCGAGTCAATTTAAGTCCGTGGTTTGTCATACCCAGGATCTTTATTTTAATATGCAGGGTGTGCCTCGGCAGTCTCTGAAGCATGTTTTCGGTCCAGGGAAGGCATGGCTTGGCAGTTCGGGCTGGACTGTTCCCATGAGGCACAGGGTCAGACTGATTTGCATATGTCCATGTCTGAACTGGGGTGGCAGAGTGGGCTAAAGAACGGTGATGGATTAAACCCAGATCTGTTGACTGGGTGTGAGTGTTTGATTGGTTCAGATGCTCCGTCCATTACCACCCCTTTTGTACCACTTTGTTCGCCATAAGTTGGCAGGGTATGCTCAGACGTGAGTCCCTTGCTCACTTTGCCACTGGATTCAAGCAAGCCGGGCTGAAGACGGCTGAAATGCCAGAAACTGGTCCTCGGAAGCTTGTTTCCGGTCCAGGGAAGGCATGGCTTGGCAGTTCGGGCTGGACTGTTCCCATGAGGCACCGGGTCAGACTGATTTGCATATGGCCATGTCTGAACTGGGGTGGCAGAGTGGGCTAAAGAACGGTGATGGATTAAACCCAGATCTGTTGACTGGGTGTGAGTGTTTGATTGGTTCAGATGCTCCGTCCATCACCACCCCCTTTTGTACCACTCGGTGGTGCTAGGCAGTGCCTTATTTGTTTTGTAATTACACGGGCAGTACTTATGGTGTTATAAAGTGATACACTCATAGAACTCTTGTAGTTGTATAATTACTCAGGATTAATGTGCCTAAGAATTACTTGCATTATTTTTTGTAGGTGCACTGTAATGTTAAATAGTTTAGACTTTAAAATATTCTCTAAGCAGATGATTATCACACTAAATAATAGTCAAATGATGTCAGAAAAAGAAGACGTATACACTCAGTTATTAATATTTTTTTTAATGATCCTTTATTAAAACAGAAATAAATCAATAGAAACTTAACTTTTATAGAACAATATAATAAACAAAACATTGGTTAGCAGCGTAGGTAACCTGCAAGACAAAAATGAAACATAAGTATGTGTGCTATGCGGATGAGGTAAAAAAGGTAGTGGGTGGAAGTAGGAAGGGGAGGGAGAGTTAAAAGTAGAGAGGCAGGAGGAGATAGAGTATTGTCTTATTGCACTCAGTCCTTAGTGTTTACTGTTCATCGGTCGTTTGTCTATGATGCAGGGATCTGCGATATAGAGTGTGGTTTAAGAAGTCTTTAAAATTAAATATAGGAAGCCATATACTTTGGGCCATATTATGAAGGAAGGGCAATAACATTATCGCACTTCTAGCGGCAGCAAACTGCTGCTAAAGCGGCAATAAGGGGTTTATAATACGGTGTTGTGAATTTTCTTAGAAGGTAAGGTTTTGGTGTGAACATGGAATTCTATGGGAATTTACAAGGGCATATTATCAATCCTTTATAGTCGCTTAACGGGCAGTTTCCTGTCGCTAAAGTGGTGATAATGTTATCGCCGCTGTTTGCTAATATAGTCGTACATTAGTACTTACTATAAAATTGCTTGTATGCACCTGTGCACCCAGAGTGTTGCATCCCAGTTCCTACCCCGCAATGTGTTCAATTGTAGGTCTTGCACACTGAGGCTTACAGCTCACCTGCCACCACTGGTGTCCCACGACGTGTTAGTGCAAGCTCCGAGTCCGTGGTACATTTGTATAGAAGAGCAGGTCTACGCAATGGAACGGTGTCTTTTTTTATTTTTTTTATTTTATTGAAACAAACAACAATACAAAAGAAAAAGAACAAAACTCACAAGGCAGAAGTACAGTGTTGCATGATCATGAGTCCATGCGGGCAGAGCTCCCAAGTTTGATACATATAGTGCAATCAATTAACGTGGGGTAAAAAGGGACGGACAAGGAAACCAGCAAAAATATTGGCGATAAATGAAAACTGGATGCCAATTAGGGGGACGTAGAAACATCAGGGTTTACATCCTGTGGGGGAGTACATATATTCCCACGATAAGCGTTCCATTGGGACCAGATCCTACCCCTAACATTCTCCATCACAACATGTATTCGGGACCAAAACTCAACCACCTCCGGGCATTCCCACAATATGTGAAGGAAAGTGCCAGACATTCCACAGCCACGCTTGCATAACCCATCCAAGGAATAGCCCATTCGAACCAGACACGGCCCGGTAACATACACTCGATGGAGTATCTTAAGCTGGACGAACCTCAGGCGAGCAGGAATAGCAACCTCCCTGGGGGAGGACAAAGCAGATTGCCAGTCCTCATCATCTAGTTCTAGTCCGTCAGCGCTCCACGAGGCCCTGAGGCGCACCAGCAAGTCAGCTCTAATATTGATAAGTTTCTAGTAAATCAATGAAATCGTGCTGTCGGGCACATAACCATCCAGAATACGGTCCTCCAGTGGGGAGGATTCAGGAATATCGTCACCCGCAGCAAACACAGACAATAGAGTGTGACGGACCTGGGCATACCTGAAGAATTCTGTGTCCCCAAGCTCGTACTCCACTTTCAACACGTCAAAGGACTTGACGGTGCCCTTCGACCACAGATCACCCACCTTGCTTATACCAATCATATCCCATTTATCAAAGCCTTTCGTTCTCCACAGATGTCCCAAGCATTCAGAATCATACAAAGGGGTAGCCCGAGTAAATCTGCCAAACCAACCCAGTGCCGCATTCGCATCCCGCCACACCCTCACAGCAATTTTAGTGGGACCAGTCAGTGTTCCATGGAGTCCTCCGGAGTACAACGCTCTGTTAAAGAACCCCCCTGGCAAAATAAATGTGTCCATGGAGAAAGCGGGCGTAAGACCCGGTGCGTAGGTCGCATGGTTAATCGCGCTCAACTGAGACGCCCAGTAATAACGCCTGATGTCCGGGAGGGCAATACTGCCATCATACCACGGAAGCGTTAGTTTAGAAAGAGAGATACGGGCACGCCCATCCCAGACTAGTCGTCTCTGCAGGCTCTCCACTTCACGAAAATAGCCCGAGGCAATCGGGTCTAAGGAGTTCTGAAGTGCGTATAAAAATCGAGGCAGAGACATCCTTTTTAAAAGCGCCGCTCTACCGAGGGGCGATAACGGCAACCTACGCCAGCGAGCAACATCCAGTTTGAGCCGCTGAAGGGGGGGTAGCAGATTACGCTCATATCGCCTAGAGGGGTCCAAAGAAACGTAAATCCCCAGGTACTTAAAACCGGTCTCAGTTACTTGAATCGGAGGCAGTGGAGGAAGATCTCCCGCCAAAACATAGACACAGGATTTAGCCCAATTAATAATGAGACCCGAGTTCTTTCCGAAGGAGGTCAGAACATCAAAAAGTACATTCAGGGACTTCCTAGGGGAGGGGAGGTAGAGAAGGATGTCATCCGCATATAGCGAGATTCGATCCACAAAATCGGGAGTCCTTTGGATACCCCGCAGAGAAGGCTCCCAGCGGAGCCACTCCGCCAAAGGTTCCAAAGCGAGAGCGAAAAGCAATGGAGACAACGGACAGCCCTGCCGAGTACCACGCCCAAGCGTAAAAACGCAAGACACTTTCCCATTAACTACCACCTGAGCCAGGGGCATCTCGTAAAGAAGTTTCACCCAGGCAATGAATCCCGGCCCAAACCCGAACTTCGAGAGGGCCGCCCAAAGATAGGGCCACTCGATGGTGTCGAAGGCCATGGTAGCGTCAAGGGAAGCCAAAATGGCTGGTTCAGTGAGCGTTCGGGCTCTCGCGAGAACTCCATGGAGTCTGCAAAGATTCAGAGCAGTATTGCGGTGTGGGATAAAACCGGATTGATCCGGATGGATCAAGTCCCCGATCACAGTAATTAAGCGATTAGCCAATAATTTAGCCAACATTTTTGGTTCGGCATTGAGCAAAGAAATGGGCCTGTACGAAGTACAACAATCCTGCGGCTTACCCACCTTATGGATAACTACGATGGTAGCAAGTCGTTGGTCTGAAGGGAGGGATCCAGACTCCAAAGCCTCAAGGAACATGTCCCTTAGATAGGGCGCCATTTTGTCGGGTCGCAGCTTGTACAATTCAATAGGCAAACCATTGGGGCCCATCGCCTTACCGGAACGGAGGGAACGAATAGCCACAGCAATTTCGTCCACTGTGAGCGGAGCATCCATGAGGTCCCTGTCAGCGTCAGAAAGGCAAGGCAGAGCGATGTCCCGCAGCAGCAAACGAGAGTCCTCCTCATCCCTACCACAAACCGAGGTGTACACAGTCCCAAAGTGGTCCGCGAAACACTGAACGATCCCAACTGGGTCAGTAACACACTCTCCATCAGGTCGTTCAATAACGGGAACAACACGATTTTATTTTATTTATTTATTTAGCGATTTATAGAGCGCCTGGTGACCCGGAGGCATCCCCGCGCTGTGAAGTATTTGGAGACCGGAGGGAATGAGTGGGGGGTGAAACTATTTAGGGAAAAGGAAAGTTTTCAGTCTTTTACGGAAGAGGGGGTAACCGGATTCCAGACGAAGGCTGCGGGGGAGTGAGTTCCAACCTGAGGACGCTTTGACCGAGAAGCGTCGCCCGCCGGTGCGTACCTTCCTAAATCTAGGGACAGTGGCCAGGTGTTCGTTGTCCGAGCGTAGGAGTCTGGGGGCTTTGTAGGGAGTGACCATATCTTTAAGGGCAGCTGGGCCAGTACCGTTGATGAGTTTATGGGCAGTGCACAGGGCCTTAAATTCGACCCTCTGCCGCACAGGGAGCCAGTGTAGGACCTTGAGGGCCGGTCTGGCCGATGCTCTGGGGGGGAGGCCCATAATGAGCCGCGCCGCCGCATTTTGAATGCGTTGAAGTTTAGCCAAGGTGAATTCAGGGGCCCCGAGGTAGATGGCATTGCTGTAGTCAAGCCGGGCAAGAATAAGACCTTGAACCAGTAGTTTTCTTGATAATGGGGGAAGAAGTGGAAGGATCTTGCGGATGGATCTCATAAGCCCAAAACAGATTCCTGCTGTTTTGGCTGCCTGGGTCTTCGTGGTCAGCTCAGGTTCTAGCCATACTCCCAGTGTCTTGATTTCCCTTTTCGGGGTTGGCACCTCACCGAGGACGTCTGGCCAAACCGAAAGGGGGATGGTTGTCCCTTTCTTACCCATGAGCATGATTTCAGTTTTTGCTCCGTTGAGCTTCAGAGAGGACTCGCTCATCCAGTTATAAATGTCCTGAAGACAGTTCAACAGGATATCTGGGTGGTTGTCAAGATGGGATAATGAGACGACCAATTGCGTGTCGTCCGCATAGCTCACTATTTTTATCCCGTAGGGGGCAACGACATCCTCAAGGGTGGCCATGTATGCATTAAACAGGGTGGGACTAAGCGAAGACCCCTGGGGGACTCCGCTTGATAGTGAAAGAGGGGCAGAGCGAGAGTTGCCGTCCCACACCTGAAATGAGCGGCCTGATAGAAACGAGTCTATCCAAGCAAGCACAGTACCCAAGATTCCTGCCTTGGCCAGCCGATGGAGAAGGACACGGTGGTCCACCGTATCAAAGGCTGCGCTGAGGTCCAGGAGGATCACTGCCACTGACCCTCCTGAATCCAGAATGCACCTTGCCTCCTCGATGACAGTGAGGAGTGCGGTGTCCGTGCCATGGCCGGGGCGGAATCCAGTTTGGGACCGGCGCAGGAGGTTGTTAACCTCAAGGTACTGGGAAAGTTGCTCGTTGACCAATTTCTCCGCCATCTTGCTAATGCATGGAAGAAGCGAGATCGGTCTGTAATTGGCCATGTCTGCAGGGTCCAGTTGGGTTTTTTTGAGGAGAGCCTTGACAACAGCGCTCTTCCAGTTCGGAGGAACAAAGCCTTGCGAAAGAGATATGTTGATTAGTTCCATGATAGTAGGAGCTATGCTGGGGGACACAGTTTTTAAGAATCTCACAGGGGCCGGGTCAAGAGGAGAGCCGCTTTTCATCTTAGCCAATGTTGACACTACTTCATCCAGAGATATGGCTCTAAAAGTGGATAGCTGGGGATGAAAGCTGTTGCTCAAAGGTGTAGTAGCCTCCTCTTTGTCCGTGTGGTTGAATGGACTAGGAGGTGGGAGGGAGGCTAGTATCCGGGCAATTTTGGAGTCGAAGTAAGATACCAGTTCGTTACTTCTGTCTGGTGGGGGTGGATACGAAGAGGGAGGCCCTGGTATTTTAAGAAGCTCTTTAACAATAAGGTAGGATTCTCTAGCCGAGTTGGTGGCATTTTGTATTCTGGCGTCATAGTAGGCGGCTTTAGTAAGCTTCAAGGTGGCTTTATAAGTTCTCACCGACCTGCGGTAGGCATCCTTACTGGCATGGAGCCATTCCTTTCTCCACAATCTCTCTGCTTTTTTGCACTCTTTGCGGAGAGATCTGAGTTCAGGGCTATACCAAGGGGCAGAGCCAGTTTTCCTATTTTTCTCCTCCCGAGTTTTTATAGGAAGGATGGAGTCGAGGGAGGTGGAGATCCACTCCCTGAACTGTTTGTCGGCTATGGCCGGGTCATCAGGAAGACTAGGGGTTGTTGAGTTTAGGGCTTTGGTCCAGTCCTCCGCTGAAAGTCTGGCCCATGCCCTGTCCCTGGTAAGAATAGCCGGTTTTGGGGGTTTCCTGAATGACCCTAGTAGGTGGATGGTGACCAAGAAGTGGTCCGTCCACGGGAGAGGGAGAGACTCTTTGGATTGTAGGGCAGGGCAGTTAGTGAACACTGGGTCTAGCAAGTGTCCCTTAATATGTGTGGCTCCAGAGTTGATAAGAAGGAGGCCATAGGCCGACAGGTCGTTGATCAAGTCGGATGCCCCTGTGTCCAGAGGGTCGTCGAAGTGAATGTTTAAATCTCCCAGAATCGAAAAGTTGGAGGTGAGATGGGCCAGAGATGATATGGATTCAAGGAGAGCGACCACAAAAGGGCCAGAGTGGCCAGGGGGACGATATACCAATAGGCCAGACAAGGTACTTGTCGGGGCTAGCTGGATGGTAAAAAGGCAGCTTTCGGAGTCCAGGATGTGGGCATCTTCCGATCTACAAGATAAATGGTCTCGGAAGATGATGGCTAGTCCGCCTCCTCTGCCGGTGAGGCGAGGTTGAGACTGAATAAGGAAGCCCGGGGGAAGGGCCATGACTACATCTGAATCTGAATGAATGGTGATCCACGTTTCTGTAAGGAACAGAATATCCAGGTCGTGGTCTACTATGAGATGGTTGATGAGCATGGCATGCATGGGTAGAGACCTACAGTTTAAAGTGGCTAGTTTAAGGCCCGGGGGGGATACTGGAGGTTTGAGGAATTGTAACTGGACAGGGTTGCAGATAATGCAGCTAGTGAAGGGTCCGTTTAGGTCGTGTACATAAATGCAAGTGCTATCATTAACGGGTCTGAGACTAAGAAGGTCTCGACGAGAATAGCTTACCCTTGTAGGAGCCAGGTCTTGCATGGGTTCTGGCCCTAAGCCCGGTCGAGCGCGGACTGGTGCAGACGGGCTTGCCTTATGCGTGCCTTCGGCGCGCCATCGTCGCGCCCGCTGCGCTCGTCCGCTGCGCTTCCTGTAAGGGCACATGATTTATGGAGGCCGGAGTTACGAGGGGTGGGCGTGGCCTAATCAGAAGGACGTGGCCTGAGTCCTGGGCGATGGCGGCAGGGAGAACAGAAACAAACCCTCGCCAGCGGCAGCTTTCTAGTCAGCTGTCAAAGGAAATTAGAGTAAGGCGCGAGGTGCTCAGAAGGTGAGTGCAGGTTTAAAAGACACAAAGACAAATTCAATACTTCGTTTTTTTAAAAGCGATTAGCTCTACTCCCGGCTCAAGCCTCAGGAGGTTCCAATGTTATACAGGCGGCGCTAGGAATCAGCGCAGGCTATATAGTGGAGATACGAGGGGTGGGCGTGGCCTAATCAGATGGGCGTGGCCTGAGTCCTGGGCGATGGCGGCAGGGAGAACAGAAACAAACCCTCGCCAGCGGCAGCTTTCTAGTCAGCTGTCAAAGGAAATTAGAGTAAGGCGCGAGGTGCTCAGAAGGTGAGTGCAGGTTTAAAAGACACAAAGACAAATTCAATACTTCGTATTTTTAAAAGCGAATAGCTCTACTCCCGGTTCAAGCCTCAGGAGGTTCCAATGTTATACAGGCGGCGCTAGGAATCAGCGCAGGCTATATAGTGGAGATACGAGGGGTGGGCGTGGCCTAATCAGATGGGCGTGGCCTGAGTCCTGGGCGATGGCGGCAGGGAGAACAGAAACAAACCCTCGCCAGCGGCAGCTTTCTAGTCAGCTGTCAAAGGAAATTAGAGTAAGGCGCGAGGTGCTCAGAAGGTGAGTGCAGGTTTAAAAGACACGAAGACAAATTCAATACTTCGTTTTTTAAAAGCGATTAGCTCTACTCCCGGCTCAAGCCTCAGGAGGTTCCAATGTTATACAGGCGGCGCTAGGAATCAGCGCAGGCTATATAGTGGAGATACGAGGGGTTGGCGTGGCCTAATAAGATGGGCGTGGCCTGAGTCCTGGGCGATGGCGGCAGGGAGAACAGAAACAAACCCTCGCCAGCGGCAGCTTTCTAGTCAGCTGTCAAAGGAAATTAGAGTAAGGCGCGAGGTGCTCAGAAGGTGAGTGCAGGTTTAAAAGACACAAAGACAAATTCAATACTTTGTTTTTTTAAAAGCGATTAGCTCTACTCCCGGCTCAAGCCTCAGGAGGTTCCAATGTTATACAGGCGGCGCTAGGAATCAGCGCAGGCTATATAGTGGAGATACGAGGGGTGGGCGTGGCCTAATCAGATGGGCATGGCCTGAGTCCTGGGCGATGGCGGCAGGGAGAACAGAAACAAACCCTCGCCAGCGGCAGCTTTCTAGTCAGCTGTCAAAGGAAATTAGAGTAAGGCGCAAGGTGCTCAGAAGGTGAGTGCAGGTTTAAAAGACACCAAGACAAATTCAATACTTCGTTTTTTTTTAAAGCGATTAGCTCTACTCCCGGCTCAAGCCTCAGGAGGTACAATGTTATACGATTCACTCTCTCTTTCTTGTCCAACCACGCAAGCAATTTACCCGCCTTGTCTCCCACATCATACAGCCTGCCCTGCTGTTCCCTATACATCACTCTCGCCGCATCAGTCACATGAGCCCTGTAGTCAGCTTGTTTCAAGGCAAGGGAATGCAACTTTACACTGGAGACGCCCATACGAAGATCGTCCTCAAGTGCAGTTATCTCAGATTCCAATCGCACAACCTCCAAATTTGCGGCCTTCTTAGCAGCGGCAATCAAGGATAGGGACTGCCCACGTACAAATGTCTTGAAAGCCTCCCACAATGACACAGCAGAGGAAACAGACCCCACATTTTCGTCAAAATAGTGGTCAATAGCTTCCACAAGTTCAGAACGGGTTTTAGGATTGCGGAAGTACCAGGAGTTGATAGGGGCGACCCTACCCTCACTGCCCGCCCCAACCTCATAACAAAGCCACAAGGGGGAGTGATCAGAAATACCCCTATAGAGCTGACGAATCTCTCTAATGGAGAAGGATTGGACCGCTGGCATTAAGAAGTAATCCAATCTCGAAAGACTACCATGTGCCCCAGAATGGAAAGTGTACTGTAGTTGTGTGGGGTGCAGTAATCTCCAGCCATCTACCAGCCCGAAGGTTTCAAACAAATCACTCCGCCACATTTGGGCCCTGGGCAAAGCCCTAGGAGGATGACGATCAGAGGTGCCGGAGACAACCGAATTAAAATCCCCACCCATAATCAGAAGGCCCTCAGGAAGTTCAAAAGGACTCTGCAGAGATCAGCATAGGTCAAAGTCTGCAGGCCCGGGGGGACATACACTGAGAGTATGGACAATGTCTTCCCCTCCCATCTACCAGTGAGCGCCGCATAGCGCCCCCTGTCATCAAGCTTTACTCCATCAACTTCGAAAGGGAGAGAGGACCGGATAAGAATACCAGCCCCCCTGGAACCAGAAGTAAACCCTGCGTGGGCCACCAGACGATATCCGCGCCTGTTCATAGCCTGACATGTATTACCTATTAAATGCGTCTCCTGCAGGAGAACAATGTCGGGAGAATGGCGCCTAAGGAACCGCAAAACGATCCCTCGCTTAATTCTGTCCCCCAATCCATTGACATTCCAGGATAGTAGTCTCAACTGGCCACCCCCCATCCCCAAGAAGTAGGCAGAGCAACATCCACACAGAACCCAATGATCAGAGCAAAGGAAGAAAACATTACGATGCCTCGTGAATAAAGGGAAAAACATACACACCCCCTAACTTGAACATGTTACCCCCCACCCTGCACCCCTGCGTACGACTAATAAGCCACCCCAACTTGTAGTGTGCCAGTCGCCCGATTATTAAACTAAGCTACGCAAAGAACCCAGGAGGAGGAAGAGTCCCCATTCACCCCCCGCCACCCCCAGGCTAATCTAGGCTGAAGAAAGAGATCAAAGTTCAGACTCGGCTGAAAAAGCAAAAAAGTCCAGACGCCAGGATCCATGGGGCAACCTTCACTCTGCCGCACCCCCGTCGGTGCCTCCGGGGTGCCCAGTACGTTCGTCTCTTCTAGGCAGGGAGTCAAGCCAGTCACTAACATTGTCCGGGCGATCAAAGAAAAATGTACGTTCTCCATATTCAATCCGAAGCCTGGTTGGGAACAACATGGCGTACTTGAGACCCAAGTCCCGCAATCGTCTCTTCACTCCCTGAAATCCAAGTCTTTGTCTCTGAACAAGCGGAGAAAAGTCAGGATAAAAAGAAACAGAGGCATTTTACAAATTTCACTGGGCCCTTATCCCGTGAGGCCTGAAGAATAGCATCCCGGTCCCGAAAGTGGAATAATCTGGCAATAATAGGCCTCGGGGGAGCACCCAACTTCGCCTTCCCGCCAGGAACTCGATGAGCGCGTTCAACCGCAAAGAATTTGCTAAGTCCGGCGGGAGCAAGATAATTCGTGACCAGATCCTCCACCAGAAGGTCAACCGCCATCATCTCGGGGTTCTCCGGGACACCAATAAGGCGTACGTTATTGCGACGGGCTCTGTTTTCGTAATCCTCGAGACGACGAGCCATCGGGTCATGTGAGGAACGCAGATTGTCAATCTCAGTCTGGGCCTCCGTGACATCCGTAGTAAGACTAGAGGTCTTCAAATCCAATGACTTGACCCTCTCTCAGCGTGATGTCGACGGCCACCGTGTCGATCATAGAAGCAAGGGCCTCGTACTGCTGTCCCATAGAGGCCTGCATGTTGGTAATGGCGCCCATGACGTCCTGCAAGGATATTTCCGATGACGCTGAAGAGACCGACTTAGGATCGTCTGAAGTGCGACCAGAGCCGCCAGGGGACCCCTTTATCTGCGAATAGTGGTCCATAATGTTCGTCTGGGTTTGGCCCCCACGGAGAGGTGTTTTGATCTTGCGCCTCTCGGGAGCAGGTCCGGTGGCCATAGTGGAGAAGGGACCCCAAAGGGGTCCTCGCGACCTGGTAAAAATGGCCGGTCGTGGAATGGCCAGGCAGACAACAAGACCAGATCAGACGGGCATAGGCACCAAGAAAGCTGGAGTTTGGGCACTCAATAGGGCCAGCACTAAACAGCAGAGAGACACCAGGCCAGCCGAAGGTGGATCAGGGCTGTGCGTCCGTCAATCCGAGCCGGGAGTAGAAAACGAAACCGAAAGTCAGGAGGGGGTCGACCAGAGGGAGACCCCCTCAGCCGTTGTTATCCAACTACTCCCCAGCCTGCCAAGCAACTGAGCCCCCGGTCTGCTTCGGGGTGGGCCGCAAAAAGTAGTGGCGATGTAAAAGTGGACCCCAGCGTCCGATTTCGATTTTTCAAAGGATAGGGAGATCAGCGAGGATGTGCGAACAAAAGCCCGTCCCTAAAATCAGGATGTAGTCAGGATATCCGTGAAGGGCGGCGCGGGTCCGGGGAGCTCTGTGCTCACGCGACCATCTTGGATGCCCGCGAAGCTCCTCCTCCATGGAACGGTGTCTTGATACGGCAATCTTAACAACACTACTGGGTTTTGGCTCCCAACAGTAAGGCCAAGCCTTTCAAAACTAAATAACAACAAAATTTGCCTATACTGCGACCTACTTTTTTGAGCTTTTTTACCTACCACTAATTGAGTTGAAACAAAAAGGGAGGTTGGACAAATATTTGGTCTGATTAAATCAGGTATCTATTTATTCAACTTAATGCATAAGTTAGTGGTACGTCTGGTGCTCAGCGTGTGCTCACCCTGCGATGATACGTGGTCCGAACGGGCTGCACTGGAAGCATTGTCTGTTACCGACTGGACTGCATCATCTGTAATCATGATTCAAATAAAAGACGAAACATATATGGAATACATTGTCGAAATATGTAGGTTTCAGGGACATTATAGTTCAAATTGTGACCTGTGCTGTCTGCAGTGTAGACTGCCATTCAGTGTTCCTTTGGACTTGCAGGGTGAATTTGGTTATAGAACTACACCTATAACTGATATAAAAGATGTTCTTGAAGGAAGGATACTAAAAGGATATTGTGTAGGTTTGAGGGACGTTATACTTAGTGATAATGAATCAAGAGTCTATTTAATTGTGAGCTCTGTTGTCCGCAGTGTAGGCAGGAGGCAGTGGTTAGCAAGAGCCCAAGGCCACGTGGCGCTTAGTAGAGCAGCACAGTATTGGTAATTTAGCATGTCTACAACCAGCGATAAGTGGTGCACTGAGTTAGTAGTACCTGAAGCAACAAGGTTCTGTGGAGCCTGCGATGATGCATGCTCTGGGCAGGCCACACTGGTAGCAATGTCTTTTGCCTACTGAATTCTGCCTTAATAAGGCTAGGTGGCGATAATTTATGGTGCACTGAGTTAGTGGTACCTTTGGTGCTTAGCGTGTACGTCCCCTGCGATGATGCGTGGTCAGGGGGCACAGTACTTGGACTAATGTCTTTTGGCTATTGAATTCTGCATCAATTCGATTTTAGAGTGATGGTACGCCTCATTGCTGACATAAAACTGTTTACTCTTCTTTGCGATGATTTATGGTGCACTGAGTTAGTAGTATCTTTGGCGCTGAGCTTGTACGTACCCTGCGATAATGTGTGGTCCAGGGGGGCAGCATTGGGACCAATGTCTTTTGTCTATTAAATTCTGCCTGAATACTGCCACATGCCGATGACTTATGGTGCACTGAGTTAGTAGTACCTTTGGCACTGAGCGTGTATGTAACCTGTGATGATACGAGGTCCGGACAGGCTGCACTGGGAGCAATGTTTTTTGCCTAGTGAATTCTGTCTTAATAAGGCCACGTGGAGATGACTTGTGGTGCAGTGAGTTAGTGGTACCTGAAGAACTCAGCTTGTGTGTACCATGCGATGATTCGTGGTTCGGGCGGGTCGCACTGCTACAATGTCTCTTGCCTACTGGAATGCATCATGTGCAATCGCCATTCCACCTGAAGCGTGAGCCCTCACAATGTAGATCGAAGGCAGTAGTCAGCACAGACATTGGGGAATGGTTTTTGTCACATGCTTTAACAAAATCTGAAGACATATAGTACAATTGTCTCTGCATTAAATAAAGCAAGGCAGAATTTCATGCTGTCCGTAGTGTAGATCCAAAACTGAATTCAAGTTGTGAACCCTGCTGTCCGCAGTGTACATCGAAGGCAGTAGTCAGCACAGATATCGACGAATGCTTTTTGTCACTTATTTTGACAAAATCTGAAGACATACAGTACAATTGTCTCTGCATTAAATAAACCAAGGCTAAATTCAATGCTGTCCGTAGTGTAGATTCAAAGCTGAATTCTTCAAGTTGTGAACCCTGCTGTCCGCAGTGTAGATCGAAGGCAGTAGTCGACACAGACATCGAGGAATGCTTTTTGTCACATCCTTTAACAAAATCTGAAGACATGTAGTACAATTGTCTCTGCATTAAATAAATCAAGGCTGAATTCCCTACTGTCCGTAGTGTAGGTGCAAAGCTGAATTCAAATCGTGAACCCTGCTGTCCGCAATGTAAATCAATGGCAGTAGTCGTCACAGACATCGACGAATGGTTTTTGTTAGATCCTTTAACAAAATCTGAGGACATAAAGTACAATTGTCTCTGCATTAAAGGAATCAAGGCTAAATTCAATGCTGTCCGTAGTGTATATTCAAAGCTGAATTCAAGTTGTGAACCCTGCTGTCCACAGTGTAGACTGCCATTCAGTGTTCTTTTGGACTTGCAGGGTGAAA
This sequence comes from Lissotriton helveticus, assembly GCF_964261635.1. Taxonomy (NCBI): domain Eukaryota; kingdom Metazoa; phylum Chordata; class Amphibia; order Caudata; family Salamandridae; genus Lissotriton; species Lissotriton helveticus. Next base: position 1,586,606,601 of record NC_136063.1, read on the forward strand.
TTGTTTATTGTAGTAAACCTATAACTGATATAAAAGAAGTTCTTGAAAGAAGGATACTAAAGGGATATTATGTAGGTTTGAGGGACGTTCTACTTAGTTTGGTACTACACTCTGCAAATAATGAATGAAGAGTCAATTTAATTGTGATCTCTGATGACCGCAGTGTAGGCAGGAGGCAGCGGTTAGCAAGAGCACACGAACAAGTGGCGTTGAGGAGAGTTGCACAGTATTGGTAATTTAGCATGTGTGCAGCCAGCGATGATAACACTGAGTTAGTGGCACTTGAAGCAAGGTTCTGTGGAGTCTGCGATGATGCGTGGTCCAGGCAGGCCACACTCTGAACAAGGTCTTCTGTGTAAAGAATTGTGCCTTAATAAGGCCACGTGGCGATGACTTGTGGTGCAGTGAGTTACTGGTACCTGAAGAACTCAGCGTGTGCGCACCCTACGATGATGCGTGGTCTGGACAGACCGCACTGATACAATGTGTCTTGTCTGCTGTACTGCACAGACATCGAGGAATGCTTTTTGTCACATCCTTTAACAAAATCTGAGGACATAGAGTAGAATTGTCTCTGCATTAAATAAATCAAGGCCTATTTTCAATGTTGTCCGTAGTGTACATCCAAATCTGAATTCAAGTTGTGAACCCTGCTGTCCGCAGTGTAGATCGAAGGCAGTAGTTAGCACAGTCATCGAGGAATGTTTTTTGTTACATTCTTTAACAAAATCTGAGTATGTAGAGTACAATTGTCTCTGCATTAAATAAATCAAGGCTAAATTCAATGCTGTCCGTAGTGTAGATCTAAAGCTGAATTCAAGTTGTGAAACCTGCTGTCAGCAGTGTAAATCGAAGGCATTTGTCAGCACAGACAACGATGAATACTTTTTGTCACTTCCTTTAACAAAAGCTGAAGACATAGTACAATTGTATCTGCATTAAATAAAGCAAGGCTGAATTTCATGCTGTCCGTAGTGTAGGTCCAAATCTGAATTCAAGTTGTGAACCCTGTTGTCCACAGTGTAGATCGAAGGCAGTAGTCGATACAGACATAAGTCTGCGGTGCTGTAGCGCTGATTTCGCAATGGGCCTGTATTGAGGAGGCATGTGCTCATGGCACAGCCACGTGGCAGGATGAAGACTTTTTCTTTGCACAAGTGAACCATGCCCAAGGCGTAGCCTATGTAAGCCTATGTATTTATACTCTTACACTGGAGTTGCGTACGATGGACCAGCCCACTCCACTTCTGCTTCAAGGGGGGGGACAACCCAGCTACACGACTGAGATATTCCCCAGTGTCTGAGATAATATGGTTGCTTCCACTGTGCAGTACACTACACATATCAATACTATATCTACACCCAGAAAAGTTTTTGGTTTGCATAGTGAGTTGTGTATAGCATATCACCGGTATTCTTGGGATTGTGTAAATTATTGTTGATGTGCGAGTTGTCTCCCTTATACATAATTGGTTGCCACATCGCTGAACATTCAGCTAATGTGCAGTTGAGGGGATATATTATTTTGGGAAGGTTTGTTGTCCTGTTTTGCGCTGCCTCAGAGGTAGTAGGGGAGAGTGGTCAGGAGGGATGGTTGTAGTGGTGGTGGCGCTGGGTGTTGTGATTTTGTTGGGTGTCGGAGGTGCATAATTAGTACCTCTATCACATATTCGTCTTTAAATATGGGTGTGAGTTGGATGTAATTCACGCAGTTCATAGTCGACCTCCTTACACCAGTTAAATGTTGATGTTAATTTGTTAGTGGTAAGTGGAGCTATCACCTGTTTTTTAGGTAGCATTGCAGATTTGGCTTGTTGTTGAAAATATGGGGAAGTGGTGTTTTTGTGTCTTTTTTCTACGGGAACGCCTAGTTTGTATATCATTAATGTTAGATGTGGTTCTGTTTGTGGCGATTTTGTTGGCGGAAGGAATCAACTGAAGAGTGGTGATATTTCCAGTTTTTACTAGGTTGAGAATGGGATGATAATAAAAAAAATAGAAAAAAACATATGCTTAATGAACATTATAATAAGAAATTCACTGAAAAAACCATAGGTTTCAGGCATGTTATAGTTAGGAATTTGCATTTAAAAAACCTTAGAAATTCACTGAAAAACCATAGGTTTCAGGGGTGGTATAGTTAGCTGGACATTTCACTCATACAAAACCATTAAAATTCCTCAGTTATAGTTAGTTGTACTAACTGTAACTCGTGCGCCCGCAATCCACTGCTGATGATCTCACATACTACATAATTCATGACATGGTCAGTGACATCACTGATGACATAACTGATGACATTTCAAATGACATCACTGATGACATCAATGATGACATCATCCACGTGACATAACTTTTCATCACTCTCTAAAAAATATAGAGTACCATTTTTATAAGAAAGACACACCAACATAACTTTCTAAAAACCCACTTACTGCTTTGTAGATCTACACACACATCTAAACACTTACATATACATTTACTCATACATGCTGATCAAGATCAATATAACACTATTAAATATACTTATAGACTTATATTGACATTACCCACCAGCACACATTTTATTGATTTATATAGTCATCCTAATCACTTATGCAAATAATTCATTATACTTACATTTACTCAGCTACACACTCTTACAAACACCACTTGATTTATTCATATAGATACTAACTCATACTTAGTGTGTTATAAAATCAGTATTACAAGTATACAGTTTTCCATACAGTCACTCAGACAATGTCTGACTGTTATGTATACTTATTTATGTAGAACAACTGTCACATACCCTGTGTTTATATTTCTACTCTCTTGGACATGTATCATTGAGAAATGTATTTAATCATCAACACACCCAGAAAGAGACTCACTTACCCAAACAACTATTTCTACATACAGTCTTAACCTCATATATCTACTAAATCAACTATTTACACATCTTTGAACAGTCACACACACCTCCCACCCAACCACACACACATTTACTATCCCATACAAATACTCACTTAACTAATTGATAACTAATATAAAGTTTCACATAGCCAGTAATCAACTTATGCAATAGTTTACACAACCAGAGACAGAGTGATACAGATATTAACACAGTTAAATCACTATTCCATATATTTATTGAGACACTTTAAATTAGGGACTTAGACAGTCAGTTAAAGTGCTACTAAATTCGCCATCCAATCACTTATACATTCACTCAGTCTTTAATGCAGATTCCTATATATATAATACTTATTTAATTATGGAAGCAAACCACATTCACTGGATGATGTCATCAGTGATGTTATCAGTGATGTCACTGACCATGTCATGAATGATGTAATATGTGACATCATCAGCAGTGGATTGCGGGCGCGTGAGTTACAGTTAGTACAACTAACTATAACGGGGGAATTTCAATGGTTTTGTATGAGTGAAATGTGCAGCTAACTAGAACACCCCTGAAACCTATGGTTTTTTCAGTGAAAAAAAATATATATATATTTTTTCATGTGTATTGTATTTGTCATTTATTTTATAGGTCAAGGTGCATTTTAAAACTTTGTTTTGAATCTATTGGTATACAACTTTATTGACTGAGTAGATGAGGATCTAGTCACGGGCGCGATGAAGTAAATGGCTAGGATTTTTTGGCACTCTCTGGTATTTGACATGTTGACCCTACTGAACACAAGCAAGGACTCATTATATGGCCTGCTGTTGGTTCAGTTTTGTGAATAAAGTTCATGAAGGGAGGGCCCGTAGTAAATTTTAATCCTCTGGTTCACCAAATCTACAGCCTTCCATAAATACTCGCTATTAAGGCAGTAACCTGAGCTCTTGCAAATACCGGTCCTGGGGTAGATAACAAAGGATCTGTGTCAAAGAGCCCCATTTCTTTGAGTGCCCGTTGTTTATTGCACCACTCACCCAGTGAGGGCTACTGTATTCTTGTAGTAAGGATCCCTGAAACCTGTGAAATGAGGTCATACCAGAGCTCGAGTGGATCTTCTGGTCTCATAGCAGAACGACACACTGCATTTTTTGCTGTGATATGAAATTATATTGAAAATTAAGGAATTAAACCTGTTGCATATTGATAAGACATATATTATTAATCTGACAATTAATTTATCTTTTGTAATTCAAAGAACCTGTTTTCTAATTGTTACCTGGGTGCCTCCTTTTCCAGGTTTTGCTTGTTATGGAGATAATACTTGGCAGTCACGAGATTATTGCAGCTGAGAAGACTGCTAAATGTTAATGATTGTGATGTTCTCTTATTGCACTTTTTGTTACATTCACAGACGTTAGTTGTCCTGGTGTAGTTTGCAGTTGCCCTTGCATTGCAATATTCAAACATCCAAGAAGATGTATGTGTACTAACAAACTACATACTATAGTAAACACAACAGGAATGACCCATACACCCAATAGAGAACTGGGTTCTGGATTGCGTTTTCCCCATATCTTTTCTCTTTCTTTTTCTTGTGTTGTAATTAAGTTATGTATACAATATATGGCTCTGCAGTATTGTAAGAGTAACCAGATTGGTTTCTTTTCTGTTGATGCCCTTTGGGACATGGTTGCTTGATACTAACAAACCACAGGCACAAGCAGACACAACACCGCTTGTTTTATAAGCGGGCATTTGTTCTAATGTTTCTGTAAGAGTTTCATTGTTATCAATGAATTTATGTACAGCTTTTACACAGAGCGCACAGCATGCTGGAGACAATGGCTTTATTTTTCACACCATTGCTGTAACTTTCTTAGGGCCAGATTTATGAAGATACCATTTTGCGATTTCCTAATTGTGAATCACAAGGTTTTGCAATTCGGAAAATGCAAAATGGCATGTATGAAGGTGTGTAGTACACTTTTTGCGATTCCTATGGGGTCGCAAATAACCTACTACATGAATGTTAATGAGGTGGGTTGCAATTTGCAACCCCCTAATACTGAATCGCAAACCCATTTTGCAATTCAGTCACAGGTTACTGAATCGCAAAATTGGGTTTGCTACATCGGAAAAGCATTTTTTGCGTTTGCAAACGGGCAGATTCGCAGAATCTGCCTGTTCACAAAAGAAAAAAGGCTTGATACATCTGCCCCTAAGGCTGTTGTATGAGATATGAGAATGTTGTGCAACATGTAATAGATCTCTCAGGTTGCCGAGTTCTTCAACATAAAGAATCTTCAATTATGACATTTATGTACCACAGCCTGCTTTACTAGATATGAAGAATAGGCAACACAGTAGACATAAACTATAAATGCTTGTTCTTGGTGCATTAGCACTATTACAGCTCAGTATTTCCTGGATCTGTTAGCTACTGCATCATAGCTTAATGCACTCAGATATGACAGAGAAAGGCTGAACAGCACACACCATTCTTTACAATGGAAGCAATTGCAGACCCAGTGATCGTTTCAGCCCGATACAGTCCAACAATGTTTCCACATGGGTACTAATTGTTGTCTGTCTATCGAAAACAGGAGCTTTCTTGTTGCTGGCCAGTTATATCATGTGAGCCATCAACAATTAGTGCATTAGGAGTGTTGTCGAGATTTTTACTATATTGATGAAAAATTGAATTAGACAACAGTTGTAGAACTTTTTTTTGGCTGTCTGGACTAAGATATTCTGCTCAGCTCGTTTTACTCATCTGTGCATTGAGAAATAAATGGAATTTCACATTTCAATACTCCTGCCCTCAAAGTGTAAGGTCTGGTTTTCCAGAAGAATAATGATATGAATAATGTTATTAAGGTACACCCAGGGTAATTGCTGGCACTGTAGGATTTGCAGCCATGATGAACATCGAATAGTTGATCTCCTTATATTGTGCTGTTTGAATGAGTATAAATGAGCATAAGTGCTGTGGTGCGTTTTTTAATGTTTCCATTGTCTTCTAAATCATAATACAAACTGTATGCTTTTGCTTTGTTCCTTCAGAGCTAAGTCAATTTTCAGCTCAGCCTTTGCCTGGTAAAAGCAAAAAGCTGAGTTATTGCCTTTTAGTGTAGCGCAGCCCTGAGAAATCTCAGAACCATCTTCCTTCAAAGTGAATTTTGGACTTTTTTGTTAATTTGTAAATGGATCAAAATGGTTTTATTGCCATGGTATTTGTGTGAGATTGATTTGGCAGGTGTTCTCTCATTATACTGAAGACTGGTAGCACAAGAGTTGTCACCCGACTCCTCGTTGGCGGAGGCAATGACACAACATGCTGTGGGGCACTGTATAAAAATTCTCTCTTTATATTTTTTTGGGACTGAGGCTGCTGTATTTTTGCCTCTGTTCCCTGGAACTTTTCTAACCAAGCCCTAGTGTATGTGCAATGTTAATATTAGCTATACTCCTAATTAGCATATTTAACTTACCTATAAGTCCCCACCGTAAGGTATAAAGGGTATCTAGGGCCTATAAGTTAAATGTTACTAGTGGACTACAGTGCACATTTTACCACCACTAGAGTGACTGGGCTAACCATGACTGTATGCCTACTACTGTAGCGTGCCTCTGCAGTTTTTAAACTGTAATTTCAACTTGTAAAAATAACCCTTTGACAGGCCTAAAACCTTCTTTTAAATATTAAGAAATTACCCCTAAGTATGCCATAAGTGCTCATAACGCAGGGTGCATGGCATTTAAAAGTAGGATATGTAGAAGTTTAATGTTAAATGTGTCCTGACAGTGACAAGGCCCTAAACTTTGTTTTCACTGTAGCAGGGTTAGCTGTTCCATACGAAAGTATTAGGATACAACATTAAAAAAATGATGTTATCTTTGCCTACTTGCATACCACTTTTTAAAAGCCCAATTTACTGGTAACTTTGTATTTGTACTAAATAATTGGCAAAGGGTACTTTTAAAAAGTCATCGTTTACCTGCCTTACCCTCTAAAAGCCCATTAGCATGAGCTTTCAATTTTTACTCAGGAGGTCAATACCTCTTTTTTGATGTGTGAACTTGCTCACAGAGCTGAGGCAAAGGCCTTGTGTGTGGGAAGGTGCTCTTTTCCACTGATAGGATGACCATCTGCATAGTACCCAGGAGATTAATTAACTTCAAGAATTTCTACCTTGTCATAGGCACATGGGCCTGCACCTTCCTTTGTTCCTTTTGTCAGCCAGACACCAGTCACAGTGAGAGAGGAGCTGCAACCAGGACTGGTTTTGATCAACCACAGAGAGGGTTTGCTCATTTGCCAGGCCATATATCAAAATTAGGCACAGGAGCTCTGCACAGGAGACAAACTGTTCTGCTGTGTTGGAGTGAGGTCTAGAGGGGCACGGTGGGATTGTTTGCACTAGGGCACACAGTAACTGCTGCAATGGAGGGTAGTGTTTTCCCAGGGAACTTTTACTCTATTAGTTAGGGACAGGCCAGGAGTCACCCCCACCCAGAGCCTAATGAAGTGTGTAGATGTGGCAATGTCTTCAGAACACTACTAGACCAGTGGAAGACCGAATAAGGACTGCACCTGCTGTTAAGACCTATAAGGAGACCTGAAAGGCTTGTCCTGTCCCCATTTGTACCCAGGACAAAAAAGGGGACTCGAAAGGTCAGTTAGCTGACCTCCTGTTAAGCTACAATAAGATGCCCTTTTCCTAAAGAACCCAGCTGACCAGCTCCATCAGGACTTACCCTGGACCTGGCTCGTGGCTTCTGCTGGAGTGAGTCTTGATCCCCAAGTGGTGTTCCTGAGGCCCTATGACTATTGACTGTGTCAGAGTTTATGCCTTCTAACATCCTGAAAAAACCTGGGACTGAAAAACGTTCTACATATTTTTTACCTGGAGAATCATGGAGCGCACACGACTAACCTGACCAGCTGATCCAACAAGGATGCCTCACCGATGGGCCTTACTTTGCTGTAGATTCCACTGTTCTGTTCTCTCAATGCTGGAATTGTTCAACATCGACTCTTCTTAATTCCAAACCAAAGCTTTATCCACACAGTCTTCGAAGAACCAATTGACGCCAGAGACCTACGGGACATGGAAACATGAATTTCTTCTGCTGGAGCTTTCCCCACCTAAAATCAACAGTTTTGCTGAGGCTCCATCGTGATGCAGGAATCCATCAACGTCGAGCCCCTTCTCCCAATGTCCTGCTTCAATGAACGCTGTTGATGTGTGGAGGTAACATTTCTACTGGGATGCTTCTGGCCCCTCTATTAAACTTGTGCTTGATCATGGCTGCCCTTAAATTGCTCTGGTCCAGTGCAACCAGATGACTGTGATTGATGCTAAGCACTTTTTGACCCTACTTTTTTTTAACGTCTCCTTATTGGATTTTTGTCGTTTTGCAGTCATTTTATTCATTAATTTATTCTCTATTTTTATAAATTGGAGTGAGATTTTTATTTTGTTTTGTTTTTTACTTTTGAACTGTTTTGATACCTCTAAGTGCTTCACACATTTTCTGAAGTTAAGCCTCTCTGCTCTTTAGTGTAGCTCTCAGGGGTTGAGCTCAGGTTTTTATTACTGAAACCTTTATTGGACCAAATAAGAATAGTGGCATTATTACTTGTGGTGGACTACCATTCACCTCAATTAATAATCCAGTTTCTCACGGACACAATCCCATGGATTTTCTAAACCTTCTCCCACAACCTCATATTGAATAGTAGACTGCAGCTAGGTTATATCCTTATAATATGTCATTTGGATGGCTTTTCCTCATTATGGCGAATAACCAAAATAGAGAATGGCAGCAAAGAAAACCAGGCTGTTAAAAAAACGTTTGTGAAATTGTCATAATAACGACATACATTTTCCATAAAAATCTAACGGTTTTTGTGGGAAATAAAAATCTAATGATATTTGTGGGGAAAAAAAATACCATCCCAGGATTTAAATCTTGGCTCTGGTATATACAAAAATGTTACAACCTCTTATAGTTCATAAAGCTTTAGGAATTGTAAGAATATTTACTTTATGCTATACAAAACTGGGATCAGCGCCAAAAAAAGAAAACTGTGGTTGCAGTGGCCTTTTCTTCAAAATTTACCCTGAATCAGAATGGAAAAAGAAGAAAAAAATCAGATTGCCACTGGAGATAAGCTGCACAAGAAGAAAAGATAAGTAAAAGGAAGAAAACAAGGGTGGAGGTGAATAGGTGATAGGATTGTCTGGCATTCCGAAAAAAGGCAATAGGAGATCGGAGGCCATGGACTCGACTGACTTTTAAGGGGGTGAGATGGGATCTATAGATAGGGGGAGGAGATATAAGGATAGTTTAGGGAGCAAGGGAAGAGTAATTTAGGGGGACCACCCCCTGTTAAAGGAAAACAAATATTAGACACAGGGGGAGGGGGATTTGCAAAAATAACAGAGGAAGCAAAAGCAATGGAGGCGAGTTAAAAGGGAAAGGGGTGAAAGAGGTGGTCCATGGGAGGGGACTGAAACAAGAAAGACAAAGCTTCAAGAGAGTAGTTGAAAATAAAATAATTAGAAGGAAAACAAAATAATGGAATGGAAGGATGTTCATCGGGTTGTTTTTGTGAACCTGGTGAATGCTACTGAAGGTGAAACATTTATGGAAACCATGTACTGTGAAAAAAGGTCATCAGTCTGTTTCTGCAAGATTTCTTTTCATCAATTTAACATACAACAATTTGAGTACTGATTCCCTTCACTGTGCTTTTTCTTTTCCAAGAATTTATGGATGTCTATTCTGTAAAAGAAGGAAAAAAGATACCCCAATTGCAATTTATAGGCATATGGAACAATTGCTGTCAGTTCTAAAGTTGCAAACAATCATTTACAAGACTCCACTACAATCATATTTAGTCATTATGAGGAGTGCTAACGGCAAACTTACCTCGGGCATAATAATCCTCTGCCAGGAGATGCGACAGTAAGTGGAACGGTTGAAAGTATGAGCAAAGGTTATGTAGAAGATCGGTCAAACAGCTTTAGTTGGCACAGTTATGTTTGCACAATAAAAAGGGTATTCTAGTCAGCGACATACCCGGGTGAAAACTTCCGGCGAGAAAGATTGAAATAGATCATATATTTTTATAGTGCTCTAGAAGTTACCTGAAATATGTCCTTACCTGCAGCCAGTGGGCAGTTGGTTGATGGAGCTCTCCAAAACCTACATGGAGAAATCTTTTGGGAAACATTGTAAGACATAGCAATGTTTTCTATTCTGTGGATATCAGAAAAACAATACATCCATTATTTATCACACAGGAAAAGGCACAGATGATGTGATGACTCAAGAGGGGGCGTATTTTCACAACTGGTAATAATTGTTTTGTTCACCTCTTCCTAATTACAATATGAAACATCAAATATTGGAAGTGCTGTAAACCGAGCCACATGAGAATCATTCATCTCATCAGACCAACTCAAAAATACCCATCAAGCATCAAGGAAGGATCAGGAACTAAAATGAGCTCTGGAAATAATTTTAATTTCGACACAATAGTGCACTAAGCAACTGTGTAGTGACAGATCTTTCCTCTCAAGAAATTTTGATATGTGAACCTCTGATAAACTGTTTTAGAAATGTTCAAAATATGTTTTTATGGTATAGCACACTTTTACAACTATAGTCCCAAACATCCTGCCTAAAAAAGTTCATTTTTATACTAGACCTAGTTTTAATACACTTACCCAGGAGAACTAGAAGACCTAGTAGTAGTCCTCTACGGTGCTTATCTTGTTCTACTCACTTGCTGTAGTGTGCTGATCTGGTTGGTGACTGGATTCTACTTACCAGAGATATTGCACTACCTGCTGCCATGGGACTCTGTAAACTGTTAACAGTAGGCATTGAGTCAGCTGCTCTGGAGCCCAGTCTGTGAGATTAGTGGTGGGAAGCATGCTTGCTGCATAAGGGAGCAGAGAGCTGATACTATTCAGTGGTGACCTACAAAGACTGTGATGCAGGACTGCTTGTTTCAAGGCCCTTAACTTTCCCACAATACCACATTTTGTCAAGTAGACTGTGAGACTGGGTGCTGGTCTCTTGGGGATACACTCTATGTGTATTGGTTTCTAGTGCAATTTTCTTAACACATACCAAATACATCCAAACTTTTAAAAACAACAGAAGTAGAGGAATATTTTCCAAAAGTTCCAGAGAGCACACTTTGCTCACCTGGGAAGACTGAGCAGAAATCCATGTCTCCTCACTCCCCAATGTCTCCCTATGCCACAGCTGTGGTGGTGGTGGGTGTGGGGGGTGGGGGTGGTTATAAGGGCAAGGCTCAGAGATTACCTTCCATGGCAAAAGCCACTGTGTCATGAGCACTGCTGGTATTTGTAATGCAGTGTGTATTATCAGCGTATTTGGATATCGATTTCAAACTGATATTGAATGTCAAATCTCATTGTTTCATGACTAAAACGTATCCATTGGACAACATCTAGTGATGGGGGTGGTGCTGTCTGCCCGCCTCAATGAATTGCCAACCTTTTGGGGGATGCTATCAAGGGTTTTTTCCCCACTGCTTGAATTGAGCTTCTTTTTTAGTGCTCCCAATGACTTAGGTTTTATAATGTAATATATTGGAGACTGGACACATTGAGTTTGGCTCTCCAATCCATACAAGGATTCTCAGCTTTGCTGATACTAGCTACTAAGGTGCTGAGCGATGGAGCTTATGGGGGTCTAACCACATGTCTGATTATTAAAACTGACAGAAGTTTTATTTACTGTAACAACCTGGGCATATCGACTTCATATTCTAACATAAATGAGAACTGGCTGGGGTAAATACTTGTTGCTCAATACTTATAACAGAACAGGGCATTTGAAAGAACAATAATCCACTTTGCTCGCCCTGGAGCCTGTACACTCAGATTGTGAAGTAGCGATGGCTTCATTCTGTGATAGTCGTGTTGAGGTCAAGCATCAGCATGCATGCGCTGTCTGCAAGACCTGCTGTAATAACTCCACTGGAGTGTAATTACAGCTGCTGCTTGCCATTGGCTGACAGCTTCATCCAAGCTCCATGGCTGCTTCTTATTGGCTGGTACTCCAGATACATCACTTCTGTTTTTAAACCCAGGAGTACTGGTCAATTACAGTTTTCTTACACATTAAGTGTAAGCAAGCTATTTATTTATGAGCAATTTTTAGGTCTCACCTACGCATCTTGCATGCACTGCAAAGCCGAAAGATCTTTAGCAATCGCTTCGGCTTTTCAGCCAAAAACGTGCACGTGTTCCATTGCCTTCAATAGCAACGCGTGCACATTTGGCGATTCACTTGCGGGAGCGAGCAGCACCATATAGTAGCAATCAGAAGTGCAACTAGAGACAAATTTTGGGGGGAGCTGAATCTTTAAGCAACATGCAGAGTGCAGCTGCAGGGGCTATTAGTTGGGCTGAAACAACAGCAAGGCTCATTAACGTGCAAATGGTCTTTTAAAAACCTTTTAAGTGCTTGGATGCGTCTGTGTGTGTGTACCCGGGAAGCTGTCTCATCCCGGGCTGCCACACACGATGGGGGGGGGGGGGCTGAAGCCCTTTGAGTCCAATGGGTGTTGCGCGCCTGGTAGCAATTATCCCTCCTGGCGCTGCCCCCTCCTGCTAGTGTAACACTTTCACTTTTGCTGACACTTTTTTTTTTTACTTTTAACGAGCGTGCGCTTGTTATTTCAAGCTCTCTCTGGACTTTGAATATAGCAGATGCCTATCGCAGCTCCATCATGTGTATTGACAGGCTTTCCTGTTAGCTCAGTTGCTGTGTAACCTCAGCGTGCAGACGCTCCTCTTTGCACACTCCGCCTGCTAGGCTACACACTCCTTCTGGCAAAGTGACACGTGGGCGTCGTGCCTGACTCCGATTGAGGAGCTTGCGCTGTCAGGGACCACAGAACGGCTGATTTTGATTATGGCCAAAACTCTACCTTCGCCGTGGTGTCGGCCTCAGACCATGCCTCCCTCCGCCTGTCACCTCTAGATAAAGCGTGGCTCGAACCTGGATGGCAGCAGCTGTAATATGTTCGGCAACCGTCGACACTCCCCTCTCGCTGTGAAGTGCGCCACCACCATAACGTCCTTGCCACCATAACATCCTGCTGCTCAAGAACGCACCAACAGGAAATGTATAAGTATGTTTATTCGCACGAAACGAGAGGAAGCTATCACAGTGCTCCTCACCTCCAAGCCTTTTCCAACAATCTCTCCCCCGCATTCACCTACTCACCCCATGTGACTTCTCTGCATTCCATGCATGCAGGATGCCACACACACCTTTAAAGAGAGCTTGTGATTAGATAGCGTCCAGCAAGGAAATAAATCAGAACAGACCCGATGTGACACACCATGTAAGCTTGGCAGTGTTCAAGAACCACGGTTCTATTGCCATGTACACTCTGCAGGCCCAAGTCAACAGTAGGAGAGATCGTGTGAGCAGGCAATGCAGCCACTGTGTTGCACCATAGTAGTGGAGAGCACTTTTGACTACGTTCCCATGTGAAAACTCAGACTGCAAAAATATATTTTGTAATAACGTAGGGCTGATTCAGGCACTGTGAGCTGCGTTAGTGCTACTTTAAGAAGGGGCTCTGCCAGACTGTTTGGGCTAATTGGTGTCTTTAACAGTGGGAGAGATACAGAAGTATTGTACCTCCACCTCCAAAGACAGGTGTAAATGGTGGGCTGTGAGTTGAACTTCAAAGGAATAAGCTGCTTTTGTCTGATAATGTAGTATAATTTGTTGACATTGCTAAAGTAAAAAAATCAAAAAAAAATCATAACCCAGAAATGTACCACAGAGAAACATAACACAGGTAAAACATTACAGAAAACAACAACAAAACATTGAAATAAACACAACCACAGTGCAGCACTAAATAAAAAAATGCATTAAGGCAGCTCAAAAACACAGCAGGCTAAACAAGCATTTGCAATGCAATAGGTCTCGCATTTACACAAGTTTAAGCTATTGGCATTGTAAATGACTGCCTTTTATTTAGGTTTTAAAAACCAAAACATAAATAAAAGGTATTGGTGCGTGGCTTGGCGCCTATGGAGTATGGAGGCACCTGGGTGAGCGCTCCGCCAGTGGCTCCTGGAACCCGCGGTTCGCGCTGACACCCGACTCGATTGAAGGCAGATTCCGGTGTCGGAAGATGGCTGGCACACGCTACTGCTAATTTCGGCGTCCGTAACGGCAGTTCTCTCCCATTCTCGGCCGAAGTAAGTTCTCCATGGATGACTGCCCGTCGCGGCCGACATTTTGTTTTTTACCCCGCGATGCGCGCAAAGCAGTCTTTACCTCCACAACTCCTTAATCCATAATTGTCAATCCATCATGTTCTACTCAATGGATTACTGCCCCATCCGCCACATTTGGACTCCATAATTAGGCATTTTCTTCTTTTTGCCGTTTTTCACCACGTTACAGAAGGTGCATTCTCTTCACATATGTGGCTGCCATTTTGTGACTCTCCCTAGTTCCACCTCTATTCCCCACAAGTGTTACTCCTTTTTGCTGTAGCTGAGCGCCGGATGGTGCCGCTCCTCCTTATCTTTTGGACTACGTTCTGTTTGCACTACATGGGATTTATCTTCTGAATTGCCAGCTGATATTTGGATTCTCACAGCATAACCTGTGGGTCTTATACTCATTGAGCTGTTTTTGAGTCTGCGCTTTCGATCCTGTCGCATCACAAGACTTTCTTCGCTGTTTGTTTCCTATGGGCAGAAATAGAGGTCATATTTCCTCTCACAATTTGAAACACAATCTCATCAAGAATTCGAAGTTATTTTCCGCTCTTGCCCAACTTGAGTCCTCAAATCTGTTATCCTCTCAAGACACGCAGTTCGTGATGGATACGTCGTTGCCAGCCCCAGGGAAGGCCACCACCAAATGGCTGAAAAAAGATCCTCCCTCTCCACCTAAGTCAGGTTTGTCAGTCTCTAAGGAACTTTTATTGGAGGAAATAAGGGCCCTTCGCCCCTTCATGGAGGAAACAAACGCCAAATTGCAGGTTTTGACAGACAACTGGAACCAAATGGACACTAGAGTCACATCAGTGGAACAAACTGTCACAGCTTTTCAAGAAACAAAGACCAAGGTCTCTCATTTGCATTCGCAGGTTACTTCCCTTCAGCGACAGGTGGAGGAGCTCAAATATCGCAACAGACGCAATAATTTGCGCATCTACGGCCTGGTGGAGGGTTGCGAAGGGAATGACCCGATTGCTTTCTTCAAAACCTTCCCCCCTAAACTCCTACAATTACCGGAGGATACAGTGCTCAATATCCAACGTGCTCACAGACTTGGGCGGATTCCTTCCTCAGTTTCTACTTCGTCACGACCGAGAGGAGTCATCATGTATTTCTTGGAGCACACAGATCTTTTGAAGGTTTTGTCAGCGGCTAGAGCTTCATCCCAGCTTACTTGGATGGAATCCTCTTTGTTCTTCGCGCAAGTTTATGCCAAGGCCACAGCAAGTCGACGCAAGGCTTTTCTAGATATGAGAGCAGATCTACGATCTATTGGTGCCCGCTACGGACTTTTCCACCCTTGTCTCTTCAAGGTCACCTACAACAACAGAACAACAATGTACGAAGATCCTGTACGTCTTCAAAGCTTCCTGAATTCCTGCAACACGGCCGACATGGACTTGTCTGGTCCTTCTCCATCTTCCTCTCCTCCCTGAGTGTCTTGTTCTTTCTTTAAGTGACTTCTTCTAACAATGTTTCTTTTTTGCATGTTCTTTAACTTTTATGCTAACTTCTCTGTTTACCTCGTTGGTGAATATTCATGGTTTGATTAAGTTACAGTTATATTTTCCACAGTTCACCAATTGCTTTTTTAACACTTATGAATTGTTGATTTTCATGTTTTGTTTTTTGGTTTCCTATTTCATGTCTGTCCTCCTATTTATGTAGATTCCGCACAGCGTTCCGGGGTGTCCCCCAGGCTGCGCGCCTCGCTGACCCTACGGGTTCCTCCTGCTTCATGTGGTTCCACCATCCCTCCCTTTTCCTGTTCCTGGTTTTGTTCCTGGTTGCTCGTCTTCGCCCTACCCCTTTGTGTAGGTATGTTTCCCCTCCATTGTCTTACATTTTCAATTTTTCAACTGTTTTCTTTTCCTTCCTCTTTTTCCCTCATCTTTTTTCATTGACGGGTGTCATTTCTTCTGCTATTATTCTTCCTACTCTACTATTTTCTTCTTTTTATCATCCTGCCTATTCATTAATGATACAGCTCCTTCTCTTACTTACTTTTCGATCCTTACCTGATTTCTCTTGTTCTTCTTCCTGGTATCTTTTTATCCTTTCTCACTTTGCTCTCAACTTTGTCGAATTTCTCCCATTACCTTGTCTTATTCTTTTATTACCTGGCTTTCCTGATCTTGGGCTCTCCTTCTCTCGTGGGTTTTTATTGTATTTTTCTCTAACTTATCTATCAGACATTATATTTTATTGAATGTTGTTAAGAATTGTTTCTTGGAACGTTAAGGGTCTCCATCTCCCATTAAGAGACAAAGACTTCTATCTTATTTGGCTAAATTGGAGGTTGACTTCGCTTTTTTGCAAGAAACTCACCTTTCTGATGTTAAATCTGCTAAACTTAAAAGAGGTTGGGTGGTTGAGGTATTTTATTCTCCTGGTGATGGCAAGCGTAATGGTGTAGCAATTTTATGTTGTAAATCTCTTTCATGTTTATTGATATCTCAAGACTCTGATACTGATGGCAGGTGGCTTTATATCAAATAGTCCTTAAGGGGTGTTCCAATTTCTTTTCTTAATGTTTATGCTCCTAGGGGAGGAGATCCTGCATTTTGGCACTTAATGGCTACGCACGTCACCAATTTCATGGATGATAATTTCATCCTAGCAGGAGATTGCAATCAACCTCTTGATCCCTTTCTTGATAGGAACTCTAAAGTCTCCTTCATTCCAAATAAGTCCCATAAACTTTTTGCTCAGGCTATCGCACAACATAAGCTTATCGATGCCTGGCGCCTTTGCAATCCGACCACTAAAGAGTTCACTTTCTACTCACCTTCTCACCATTCCCAATCTAGAATCGATTATATTTTTGTTTCTCACAAAATTTCACAAACTCTCACCAATTCAGAAATTGCTCCCATATTATTGTCAGATCATGCCCCTGTTTCAATCAATGTTGATATTTTGCCTAAAGTTAAAGGACCCAGGAGATGGCGTTTTAATAACGCTCTCTTGTTAGACTCTAAATTTACCACATCTTTTACAAATGTTTTCAATGAATTTTGTTAGATTAATGATACTCACTCATTACCCAAACATACTATCTGGGATGCCTTCAAAGCTGCAGCTAGAGATTTTATAATTAACTTTGTTGCCCAAAAAAAGGAAGATAGCTCGAAAATTCACTGGAGATCTTCTTAAGAAAATTAAGGGATTGGAACACTCCTATTATACCTCTCGTTCTCCTCAGATACTCAACCCTCCACCCAATCACTTACGCACTTCTTCTCTAGCATACAGGTACCGCATCATTTCCCTCTAGACCTATCCTCTTTGGAATCAGACATATCCCAGCAAGAACTACTTACTGCATTTCAACATCTTAAGAAGGACAAGGCTCCTGGACCAGACGGCTTCACTGTTGAATTTTATCTTTATTTTTCCAAATTATTAATACCAAAATTGCATTCTTTAATTGATTTCTTTGTCACACTGGGCAATTCTTCAGGTTCTTTTTCTGACGCTCACATTTGCCTTATGACCAAAGAAGGAAAGGATCCCAAGTATTGTAAAAATTACAGACCTATTTCCCTAGTTAACATTGACTAAAAGCTATTTGCCAAATCGCTCGCTGCGCGATTAGATCCCTATCTACCGGATCTTCTAGAGACAGAACAATCCAGTTTTGTTAAAGGGCGCTTTATCACTGATAACACTAGACTTCTGTTTAATGTCCTCTCTAAATCCTCCCGTTTACAACACTCCCTTGCAGCGATTGCCTTAGATGCCGAAAAGGCATTTGTTAGGGTTGAATGGAAATATTTATTCCACGCCCTTATATGGTTTGGTTTTGGCCCTAAATCTATTTCTTTAATTTCTCTCCTCTATTCCAATCCACGTGCAGCTGTCTGTGCCAATGGTTTAGTTTCTTCTTTTTTTAACTTAGGCAGAGGCGTTCGTCAAGGATGTCCCCTATCACCGTTTCTTTTTAATTTGGCCCTAGAGCCTTTCCTCTCCAAGCTTTGTCAAAATCCTAATATCCATGGCTTTCAAACAATGCATTCCCACATCAAACTGGCCGCTTACGCTGATGACATTTTACTATTTATATCTAACCCACAAATGTCTATCCCTGCCTTCCTAGAAGAAGTACGCGAATACTCTATGATTTCTGGTTATAAATTAAATAATGACAAATGTGAGATCTTACCCCTAGCAAAATTCACTTTTAAACCCGATTTCAGTGCTTCCAATTTCACTTGGAACTCATCTCATATCAAATACTTAGGTCTACATGTTACCCCCTCAATTTCGGACACGGTTTCATTATGTTTAAACAAATGCATTCAGAAAATATCCGACTTAACGACTAGATGGCATCCTCTTTATTTATCATGGCGGAGCCAACTAGACACTATTATAATGATGTTGTCCCCCATAATCCTTTATATGATCTCTAATATCCCTGTCCCTATTCCCACAAAATTTTTCAGGAAAATTAATTCAATTCTTTCTGCCTTTCTTTGGAATGGCAAAAAGCCCGGATGTCCATTCTTAGATTAATCGCCCTAAGTCGGAAGGTGGTGTTCATTTCCCGGATTTCCCAGCTTATTAAAAGACATTTCTTTTGCGGCAAGCATCCTTTTGGATACAAGAACCCGACGCTATTTGTCCCCTATGGGTGACGATTGAACGTCTAGCAATATTTCCTTTCTCCTTTGCTGAATATCTTTCTTTTACCCGCAAACCACAGGTATTATCCACTTCCATACACAAATTTACTACCAAACTACTTTTATCTTCCAACCCTGCCCCTCCTATTACAATTGATTACTTTCTCGCTTCCACCATTTGGAATAATAAAAATGTGCTAATCAAGAACAAACCCTTTTACTGGAAGTCCTGGAGGCACAAAGGATTATTATGGGCATCTCAATTATTCTCATGTTCTACCTTCATACCCTTCTCAATACTTAGCCGATCTTTTGACTTACCTGCATCTTTTGCTCATAAATACTCTTTACTCAAGGAGACGGTGATGCTGACTTATAATCGTCTCTTACATTCCCACACACCCTCACCCTCCCTCAACCCTACCTCACAACACCACTCTTTTTTTACGCACCACATCTAAAGCATCCTCTATATACAAATTTCTTTATAACACAAATTTCATACGATCAAAGTCGAAAGTAGAAGAGCAATGGGAGCATGATTTTAACACAACTTGGCCAATACCCCTGTAGGATAAGCTGTGGACCAAACTACGCAAATCGTCCAGAGCAGCGACTCTAACGCAAACTTTGTTCTTTATTTACAATAGGCTTCTTTTTACACCACATGATCTCAACAAAAAAATTCCCGCTACTCCTGACCTCTGTTGGACTTGCTCTTCCCCATAAGCCACTTTGTTTCATATGTTATTTACCTGCACTGCTGTTCATGAGTTTTGGAAGCAAGTTTGGTCCCAAATTAATAGGATTTTTCACACTCAAATTCCTTTTTCCTTTATTCATATTTTTCTGGGTAGCATATCTTCCTGTTGGGATAATACCGCGCTTAATGTTCGAATTGTTGATTTATTGCTGGCCGTTGCCTTCCAACAGATTACAGTTAACTGGAAAAAGTTTTCAGACATTTCTTTTAGAGCATGGTGGTATAATGTTTGCCACAACCATAGACTGGATACTGTTTTTGTTTTTCCTCTTCATATGGCAACAAAACGTATGGACATGGCTTCCCATTACGTCATACCTTGATACCTGTGCTAAACGTTCCTTTGAGTTACGGTCTGACCAACAGGAGGTTTTGAAACCCCCTTAATTAATGGCCTTGATGTTCCTTGTTTCTTTACTCTTATTAATTTGCTCTACCCCATGTGTATGATATATTACCCTATTTGTTTTACCTCGCAGCCCTTCTCAATTGTTATTATTGATGTAATGCCATATTTGACTGTTTTTTTGTTTGTTTTTTTTAAACTGTTTCTTTGTATCTTTTACGCACCATGTATTGACACCCTGCTTTTTTGAACAATAAAGAGGGGAGTCCCTCTTTGTTGTGCCTGGAATTGGACTTTTCTGACTGTTGTTCCCGCTTGAGGATCTTTCCCTTCCCGAGTGCTGACTGCGAGCCCACTCCTCACAGCCCCCGCTCCGCGGGTGCCGCTCGTTCATTATCCTGAAGGGTTCCTCACGCATCTAGGAGTTCGGCGGGACTGCGAGGACCAGCCTGCTATGCGGCTGGTCATCTGCCGCAGCTGGTCCTCTTCCCGCCCCGCCTCCTGCCTGTAAAAGTCGGAAGAAGCAAGCGTTCTACGGAGTCCCTCTTTGTTGTGCCTGGAATTGGACTTTTCTGACTGTTGTTCCCGCTTGAGGATCTTTCCCTTCCCGAGTGCTGACTGCGAGCCCACTTCTCGCGGCCCCCACTCCGCGGGAGCCGCTCGTTCATTATCCTGAAGGGTTCCTCACGCATCCAGGAGTTCGGCGGGACTGCGAGGACCAGCCTGCTGTGCGGCTGGTCATCTGCCGCAGCTGGTCCTCTTCCCGCCCCCACCTCCTGCCTGTAAAAGTCAGAAGAAGCAAGCGTTCTACGGAGTCCCTCTTTGTTGTGCTGGAATTGGACTTTTCTGACTGTTGTTCCCGCTTGAGTATCTTTCCCTTCCCGAGTGCTGACTGCGAGCCCACTCCTCGCGGCCCCCGCTCCGCGGGAGCCGCTCGTTCATTATCCTGAAGGGTTCCTCACGCATCCAGGAGTTCGGCGGGACTGCGAGGACCAGCCTGCTGTGCGGCTGGTCATCTGCCGCAGCTGGTCCTCTTCCCGCCCCCGCCTCCTGCCTGTAAAAGTCGGAAGAAGCAAGCGTTCTACGGAGTCCCTCTTTGTTGTGCCTGGAATTGGACTTTTCTGACTGTTGTTCCCGCTTGAGGATCTTTCCCTTCCCGAGTGCTGACTGCGAGCCCACTCCTCGCGGCCCCGCTCCGCGGGTCCCGCTCGTTCATTATCCTGAAGGGTTCCTCACGCATCCAGGAGTTCGGCGGGACTGCGAGGACCAGCCTGCTGTGCGGCTGGTCATCTGCCGCAGCTGGTCCTCTTCCCGCCCCCGCCTCCTGCCTGTAAAAGTCGGAAGAAGCAAGCGTTATACGGAGTCCCTCTTTGTTGTGCCTGGAATTGGACTTTTCTGACTGTTGTTCCCGCTTGAGGATCTTTCCCTTCCCGAGTGCTGACTGCGAGCCCATTCCTCGCGGCCCCCGCTCCGCGGGAGCCGCTCGTTCATTATCCTGAAGGGTTCCTCACGCATCCAGGAGTTCGGCGGGACTGCGAGGACCAGCCTGCTGTGCGGCTGGTCATCTGCCGCAGCTGGTCCTCTTCCCGCCCCCGCCTCCTGCCTGTAAAAGTCGGAAGAAGCAAGCGTTCTACGGAGTCCCTCTTTGTTGTGCCTGGAATTGGACTTTTCTGACTGTTGTTCCCGCTTGAGGATCTTTCCCTTCCCGAGTGCTGACTGCGAGCCCACTCCTCGCGGCCCCCACTCCGCGGGAGCCGCTCGTTCATTATCCTGAAGGGTTCCTCACGCATCCAGGAGTTCGACGGGACTGCGAGGACCAGCCTGCTGTGCGGCTGGTCATCTGCCGCAGCTGGTCCTCTTCCCACCCCCGCCTCCTGCCTGTAAAAGTCAGAAGAAGCAAGCGTTCTACGGAGTCCCTCTTTGTTGTGCCTGGAATTGGACTTTTCTGACTGTTGTTCCCGCTTGAGGATCTTTCCCTTCCCGAGTGCTGACTGCGAGCCCACTCCTCGCGGCCCCCGCTCCGCGAGTGCCGCTTGTTCATTATCCTGAAGGGTTCCTCACGCATCCAGGAGTTCGGCGGGACTGCGAGGACCAGCCTGCTGTGCGGCTGGTCATCTGCCACAGCTGGTCCTCTTCCCGCCCCCGCCTCCTGCCTGTTAAAAATCAATTTAGATCACGCGCAAGCGGGACGCGCGCGGGACACAGCCCGGGGCTAAGCCCGGGCAAAGGGCGGGCCGTTTGAGGCCGTTAGAGAACGGTAGAGACCGGACCGGGCCACTCCCCTTGGCTCTACCATTGTTTGTCCAAGCCTCGTTTTTGTTTCCAACTAGTCTTTGAGGTACCCAAGGTACAGACACAATGTCCGTGCGCGAGTGTAGAAATAGGGCAGCTAAAGGGAAGAAGCTGAATGGGACTCTAGATGATTTTATAACCAGAACTAACACTGCCATTGATGTGGAAATCAATAAAATGCAGAAGAGAGTCTCTATGGACCTTGATGCAGCTAGAAGAATATCCCAGGAGCTGTCCCTAGTGAGGAAATCATCCTTAGGCCATCTTGCCTCAGCTAAAACTCCCGAGCGCCGGGTAGGTACCGCTCCTATCCTGACGCAGGCAGTTGTCCATCAGATGCCGGTTTCCCCACTCCCAGCCCCTACGGGGGGGCTACCCCTTTCACCAACTCCTATTCACACTCCTTCCATGGGTGGGGTGGAGCTGGCAAAGGGGGCCCCAATAGAGATACCACCTAACCCTAAGGGGGAGGGTGGGAGGAATCCTTTCACATTTAAAGAGGGTACCATCCAAAAACGTAAGCGCCACACTACATATGCCTTCTCTAGGAAGAAGGCGAAGGTTGCAAAGGCCCAGATCTTCACGGGTGCTAATCCTATAGCAGGGGGGGTGTCTACCATACCGTTCCACTCTTCTCCCCAAGTATTACCACCTACGTCCCATAACAGTACAATAACTGCAGAAACTAGCCGGGCAGCTTCAGTGGGGGAGCAGGATTTCGTAATAGAAGGCGAGAATGATGGGGTCCCTGTGTGTGTGATAGAGGGAAGAGATGTGGAATTCTTAACGATTGTCTGGGAAACGCTAAAGAAACTTCTAACCCCCCTGGAAGTCAGACTATCGCGCATAGAAAACCAGCTGCTTGAGACAGAAAAGAGCATATTAACCTTAGCAACTGTTAGCATAACTGATAATAAATCGAATTGCACTCCTGGTCCAACCCATCCTATACTAACAACCACTGCCACCCCACCCCTGGTTTCTGTGACCAAACCTATTCCTAAACCCCGATCCAAGGCTGTTATAAGCAACACCACTAATGTCACATTGGAGTTACCCAAGCAACTGCTTGCACAACCTGTTCCAGCCACAAAGGCCATAGTAGCCACAAGGGCTAAAGAACAAAAGTCCTACTATCATAAGACGCAGGGGGTGAAACATAAGGAGAACCACCGCGGGGGTTATATCGACCTCCCCCCTGACGTTAGGCCTTATGTAGTGGTGCTAACAGGAGTTCCGGAAATTGCATATCACCAGCAGGAAAACTATGGGTCACTGAGAAACAAGCTAATACATTGGCTAAACGAAAACAGGCCGTTACCCGTCCACCTGAGAAGTAAAATTCTCATGGATAGGCACCTCGCACAAATCAATCCCAGGTGACTGTATAATTGTTTCTTTTGATGACCCCAATACAGCACATCATATAGGCACATGGAACGATTACGGGGGGAACTCGACCATAGCAACTAGATCCCTAACCTTTTTTTATCCCCCGCTTCCACGTCCTATAAACGGGGGGATTTGGCCTTTGTCTAGGAACCACGTATGGGGGGATCCAGTAGATTGCTGGCGGGGCACACAAGGGCAGTGGAATGGGGCACCTACCTATAATAGATTCGGCTGTCTTGAAGATGTTGATTGACTCATTAGCAATGCGTCTTGTACAACTTCTTCTGAGCTCTCACTTCCCCCCCACTGCACTCTGTTGCTGTGCCATCTCTATGTATCCCTGAAATTTATAATTATAATTTAATAGAAAATAGGGCCCTGCACAACGAGGGTAGAGTTGTCGAATCTCGACTATCTGAAATAGTCTTTGAGTCCCTTTGCAATAAATTAGGTCCGGTAGTCCCAGATTATGATAATGCCAAGGGTAACTTCCTCCCCGGGGAGTTGTTTGGAACAGGTAGGCTCCACCTAGAGGGACTGATTCCCCCAGAACCACCTTCACCCGAAGTGGCCATCAGAAGTGGGGGACCTCAGGTCAGCAGTCTTATCGCACCGCCGCCAGCGACTACGGGGGGGGAGCTATCTCGCTCCCCGGTGACGGTGCCTGGAACTGAGATTGCTTCTCTGACCACGGTTGAGTCCTCTAGTATTACCCCCAGTATAACCCCTAGCACTCTCTTGGTCCATCCCGCAAATGACCAGGCGCGAGGTCCAGAGGGAACTGGTGGGGGGGGTCTGAAGGTGCTCAGCTGGAACATAGCCGGCCTTGCACGGAACATAGACATACCCGATTGGAACACATTTATTGAACCCTTCGGGTTGTGCCTATTCCAGGAAACCTGGTGCCTGGAACCATATAAGGTAGGTTTCACCACCTATTTTGTCCCTGCGACACAACCTCAGGGAGGGAAAGGCCGTCCCTCCGGCGGCCTACTTATTTGGGCGAGCATCTCGCTGGGTCTTTCTATTAGGCATATTGTCAATAAATCACCGGACTTACAAAGAATTTCAGTTAGAAGGCCACAGGGGGGAGTAGGCTTGAAATTTTTAACATCTATGTTAGAGGGGCAAGGGGCGGGTCCTCCACACTGTCTTGCACGGGTATTGAGGAGGGTCTTAGTTCTTGCGCGCCCGACGCCCTAGTGATACTAGCAGGGGACTTCAACTGCACATTTGAACCCCTGGCTAGCGAAGATATATTGGGCACTTGGGAGGACGATGCCAGGAGAGGCATTCCATCCCTCTCACTGGCCCCTATTAGAAGCTGGTCCCAAAATGCCATCGATATTAATGCCCTCTGCCTGGAACATGGCCTTAGGGCCACCAATGGTAGAACTAAGTCAGACCTGACAGGAGCCCATACGTTTAATAGAGTGGGTCATTCATCGCGAATCGACTACATTCTATTGAACTATAGCCTCTGGGCATATTTAATTGACATGAAAGTCATCCAGTCTTCTATTAGTGACCAAAATCCTCTATTCCTGTCCTTGTCTTCCCTCACGAAGGGTGTGTTTTCAACCCCAACCCCTCATGTTTGGAAAACAACACATGAAGTAATTCCTTCTAATTCTGGCAGACGCCTAAAATGGAATACCTTCGCGACAAATGAGGTTAAGACCCGGGAGGCTAAATCTATAATGACCACTATTGCGACGCGGCTAGACTCCTTGGGATCCCCTGATCGTGATCTTGAGGCTCCTAACTTGTTCTTTGAAGCAACTACCGCGTTGGGTGAACTTTTTGTGGCTTACCCTTCAGGCCCAAGGGGTAGCACAAATGGTAGACCAATGCGCAACACGGGTTGGTTTTCGCACGCCTGTAGTGTCGCCAAAAAGGAGCTGATCAGGGCGGTAAAAGTCAAGGATGGGGCCCAGATTAGCTTCGTTAGGCGTAACTATAGAAAGACCTTAGCAAAGGCTAGGGCTGAGCACGAGAATTTGTTTTGGCAGGACCTCTTGGCAGCTAGTCTCAGTAAGGACTCTAAAGCCTTTTGGGACCTAATAAGAACCAAGGACAAACCTACGGACTCGCTCATTACGTGCAATATAACTGAGGGAGCATGGTTTGGCCATTTTACCAATCTTTATGCAGCGAGCGAGGGCACCGTGATCATCGAAGTGGGTCAGTGTGCCCCGGGCAAACTAGAGCCCGCCGAGGACTTCCAATTCACCTGTAAGGAAGTAGAAGGGGCGATTAAGCACCAGGTCACCAACAAGGCGGCGGGCCCGGACGGCCTTCCAGGGGACCTACTTCGTGTCAATTTAGCCGAGTGGGGGAGACTTATTGCCTCCGTAATGAATGCTGGCTTGGCTGGTGCGGCCTTACCAGATTCATGGAGGGGCGCAGAGGTCGTCCCTATCTTTAAGAAAGGGAACAGGGACGACCCTGCCAACTACCGTCCTATAAGCCTCCTGGATAGCTCGCAGAAGGTGGCAGGCAAAGTCGTCCTAGGAAGAATCACGCAGTGGGTCGAAGCGAACAATATTCTGTCAGATTTCCAAGCCGGTTTTAGAACTGGCACGGGGACGATCGAGCAAGCATTCTGGTTGCTGATGCTCTATTGGAAAGTGGTTGTACTGGGCAAAGGCAGCCTGTACTTGGCATTTATAGATCTAAGGACTGCCTTTGACCTGGTCCCACGCAACCAGCTCTGGAGTGTTCTCGACGCATTGGGCATTCCCCCTTACCTTTTGGATATGCTGATAAAATTCCACGCAGACAACTTTGCACAGATCAGGTGGGGAGTCCAGGGTCAAAAAACACCGCGAATCCCTGTAAATAGAGGTGTCCGCCAGGGTTGTGTTTTGGCCCCCACTCTGTTCTCATTATATGTTAACGGAGTGGTGGAGTATCTGCTACAACATCCAGCAGACGCCCCATCCCTGGCGGGCAAGAAAATACCTACCCTCTTATTTGCAGATGACACCCTCCTGATCTCTAAGTCACCAGCGGGCCTACAGAGTCTCCTACACAGCTTTAAGACCTTCTGCGATTCAAGAGGTCTAGCCATAAATACAGGGAAGACGAAGTTCCTGGTCCTAAATCCCCCGAAGAAATCAGTCAAATTACCTACACTTGATCTAGTCCCACTCGAGAGGGTCAAGGAGTTCGACTATCTTGGCATCCGTCTCTGCGACTCCATGAGTTGGAAATTCCATCTCCAAAAGATGCTACTGTCCCACAAGAGAGTGACAGGTGCCCTTCTCAAGAAACATCGTGGCTCCTCCTTTAAACCAATTGCACCGGCCCTGGATATTTACAGAGCACGGGGTGTCAGTGGAGCTCTCTATGGGGCAGAATTATGGGGTGTGCAGAACGTGGACCAGCTGACCCGCTCTGAAAATAAATTTCTTAAAGATCTAATGGCCCTTCCTCACAGTACCCCAACACTTCCTCTTCTTCTAGATATGGGCATTCGCCCTATTAGCGATCAAGTGAGGTTGCGTCCGCTCCTCTTATGGGCCCGTATCTGGAGAGTCCCTGAATTGTCCAGCTATGCAGATGCCCTAAAAGAGATTCTCGCATTGCCTGGCTGGGCCAAGATTCAGTGGCTAAGGGAAGTTAAACACCTTATAATAGATCTGGGCCTTGAGGACGATTGGGCCAATAGATCTGCCCCGCCAAAGTTAATTCTAAAAAAGCTATTTTGGTCCTGGGTGGCTGAGGGCAGAAAAAGTGATGTTAATTTGTGTAGGTCATCGACAGAATTTCTTTTGGTAAAAGATGTGCACTTTCGCGAGCCATATCTGGATTCTATCATTGTTCCTTGGGATAGGGCCCTCTACTTCAAATTCAGGGTAGGTGTTCTTCCAGTAGGCACTGTGACTGCCAAATGGAAGGTTCCGGCACAGACCTCCCCCCTTTGTCCTTGCTGTTTGAACAGATTAGAGACAGTTCCCCATCTACTGTTCGAATGCCAGGCCTATGCAGCCCCCGGTAGCAGATGGCTGAAGCCACTCTGTAGAGAACTTGGGACCAGGTCACATAGGGAGGCCTTAGCAATTCTTAAAACGGACCCCTGTCCCTTGCTTGCTACTGGAATGGCTAAGTTTTTAGGCTGGGCATGGCGTATTAGACTCAACAGACTATCCTACCTTGTTTGAGAGCATTCTATACAGTTTTACTGAAGTTAAATATGCAAAGTGTTGCACAGAGCTTATGTTTTTTTTTCAATGTCTGCTGTGTTTTAACTGCTTTTAATGTATATGTATTGCTTTTTATGATTAACTATATCGAAATAAAGCTATTTACAAGTACAAGTACAATAAAATTTTCTTTTAAACTTATAAATAAAAGGCATTGCCATTTACAATGCCAATAGCTCAAACTTGCATAAATGAGAGACCTATTGCATTATAAATGCTTGTTTTGACTTCCAAGTACCTCATTGCACCTTTACCTTAACCCCTTGGCCGCGGCGGTAATTCCGCCGCGGCGCTGGGGAGGAGGGGGGGCCGCATGGCGCCGCCATGCTGGTGACGGAACCACTCCGTCACCAGCCACGGGTGGGCTGTGCTAATGACGGAGTGGTTCCGTTGTGGCCGCGCCCACCTAATAGAATGCTCAGCGCAGGCATGAAATTAACGCCGCACAGGGGGGGGGGCAGCCGGGCCGTGACGGAACCACTCTGTCATTAGCACAGCCCACCCGTGGCTGGTGACGGAGTGGTTCCGTCACCAGCATGGAAGGGGTTAAATGGCGGCCGTGGCACTTTCCTTAGATGCAGCTCGACTACAGAAAGGTTTGCCGCTGCTATTAAAGTGAAATCGCGGCATGCGGTGGTTGCTTTTACAAAAAAAAGCATTTGTTTTTCCAAGTTGATAACACGTTTTTTTTTCTAAAAGCGCCCAGGCTGCGCTTCCATTTTAATGGCGGCCGCGCACCAAGTGGTTCTCGGCAGACAGGTGGCATGTTTGTTCTTGTGAGCATAGACTCACCAGTGATGTGCAGACTAACACATGTTTTTTTATATCATCAAGTACTCTAGTGCGCTTGTATAGCCGAATGTATTTGTTCAAGTGCATACTTGTGTCTTATGTACCCAATGGTTCATTAGTGAATTCCTGCAAAAAGGGCACAGTACGTATTTGTCCGAGTGCATATTTGGGCATTATACACCCAATGGTGTAATTGTAAATTGCGTCAAAAATGTAAATCGGCAAAATGTAATACCATTTGAAACAATGAGTCAAGCAGATCCGAAACATGAACACAATGGGTTGCAGCAACACATCCACAAAAAGGTAATTTGATCGGTCGTATATTCCAACTTTTTAATGTAAAAATCTGAAAGAAAATCACATAGACTTTTCAAAGCACGGGGGTGGAGGTCAACCAGCATTTCAAATGCTTTTATTCCTGTTTTCATTGGCAAAGTCAAGTTATCACTTGATACTGAAATAGTTCAAAAGTGTAAATAGGGGTGAATATGGGGTTCTCCTTAGAAAGAAAACATAAATATGTGCATTTAAATAAATTATGGTTTGTAATGGGTGGAATCATGTGCAAAGAGTACGCGCTTCCCCATCCCTAAACACGATAATCGAGTGCCAATTGCACCATTACTCACTAATTTGCGCCTCACAAATTAAAGTACATTTGTAGTGCGTTATTTGCACCTACGATTTATGGGCCTTTTGTGATCGGGGCAGTTTTGTAGAAACATGATATGGTGTATGATGTGTTAGGAACGCATCATGTGATTCGATTCACACTTTATTTTTCATACCCTCACTCCTACACACCTGTGCGCTGACCTCGCACTCTTAACTTGGCATGACATCAGAGGGTTATTAGCACAGCACTAAGGACAAGCTAGAAGCGATTGGCAGTTGCTGGCAAAGCGTATGCAAATAACAACCTTGAGCAAGCCAGAAGCCACAGTCAAGCTCAATGTCTGGCTGGAGGCCAATTCGTTCAGTTTACAAGTAACCATGAGACAAAGAACACCACGTGTGAAACCTTCGAAGTTCTATGTTGTTCCTTAAGTAAAATGAATGCAATCATCTCACTTTCTGTAAATAAAAAAAATGGTTGTGAATGCGCATTGGATTTTCTGATGAGGAGGTAGAAATGTGTTGCAAGAAAATCGTTCAGAGTAACCTATCTTCACCAAGAGGGGTGCACTAATTGTGTTGCAATGTTGCTGCTGTGCTTTACCATGGAGTCGAGTAAAAAATTAGTGAGAGACTTATTTCTACATGCTCATGCAGGAGTGAATGACTGTGCTTCCAGTGAGGTCCTCTATTAAGGAACAGCTAGGTCCTTACTGCCGTCATGAATTAAAGATGGTATCGAATGGGTCTTATCTTTGTAAAGAAAAAGATCCATACTTTTGCTCCCTTCACGGAGTACACCGTTCCACCCATGTGCATCCTTTAAAGGGAGAGACATTACGTGGGGGGGAGTTTCTGTTTTTTTATGTATCACAGAACGTTTGTGGTCTAGGTTCATGAAACTTCCTGTGGGCAACGCATAGTGCTTTTTGAGGATGTGCACTTGGTCACAGGGAGCCTGTGAAGTACTTAGGGAACTGTAATGAATGATGTGATGCAGGTGTGGGTGAAACATTTGATGGCTGATGCATTCTGTATTTTTTGTTGCCTTCTAAGTAGGCAGAGCGGTACACACAGGAAAGCATGTCTTCCGCAAAATAATCTGTGCTGACAAGGGACACTTGTAAGCAATGGCTTAGTGAGCTGAAGCACAAAACATGCAGCTACGTGAAACTTCGGGATAGGAAGCTTCACACAAGAAGTTCAGTTGGGGTTTTGGTGCAAACAGGTTCCTTCCACTCAGTGGTCTGAACATGCAAATGATGTATGTTATGTCCATTGAGCTGAGCCTCCGAAGATCAAGATCAATCCTATGAAGAAGTTACATTGCATCCCACAGTATCCTTTACATCTGGAAGCCAAAGCAAGAATTTGGCAAGTCATTGCAACATTAATTATTCAACGTGTCTTAGAGCGTGTTGTGAGTGTAGGTAATACTCTCATGCTCCCAATCAAAAAGGCAGGTAAACATATTTACCTGAGGGCAATTAATAATGTTGTAATAACAAGTTTCTCGGTGGTCTGTAATTCTGCTACCATGTTGTATGTATCCCTGCTAGTGTCAAATGATGTTCAATGGTTTGTCTTTGTTCTTTCTCTTGTCCATCCCAGGACACAAGGAAATTCAGTTTCTTGGCATTCCAATTTACTGGAAGCCTGCTGATATGGTAGTGATTTCCCCCAGAGCTTTGTTACTTGTTCCTGCCACCACTGATCAGTGTAAAGTTGACTCACTGTTCCTTGTCACTGAATTGGGTAGGAAAGGGGTTATTGGCATTGCTTCATGAGAGAAAATGTTGCCTGCTCCATGTTCAATACTTACGGACAACATTTCGGGACAACATTTCGGCTGGGGAGTGCCGTTTGTCTAATCAGACAGAAGCCATCCATGACTTACCTCCCTAAAGTCCCAGTCTCCCAAGTACACCCCTTCTTGTGTGTGACAGGTTACTACAGTCAATGGATATTGGAATTTGCCACACTAAAATAAACCTCCAGATTTATGTTAAAAAGGACACCCAGGAACCTTGCAGTGGTCTAAAGAGTTAGAAAAAGTATTTGTAGAGGTAAAACCAGCACTCTCCTTGGCTGCTGCATTGGTATTGCCTATCTACTGTAGACACTTCATCATGCATTGTTGTGAATAAGTTTGCTGGTGAGGTATTGGCGCCAGATCCCAGAGACCAAAAGAAACTAAAAGCTTATTACTCACCACCCTCAATCCTGGAGCATCAGGTCTTCTAACCTGTTTGTGATCTATGGCCTCTGTCACGCATTTTGTAAAAACCTCGAAACCATTATCTTGGGCTCCACCCTTATAGTGGCCATGGCCTAATTCGTGGCTGCCCTTTCACTGACCAAGAAAACCTAACAGTGCAAGGCTGTCCTGTTATGAGATCCTTTTGATATTCACCTTCCTCTTTACCATAACCTGCTGCCTTGCATTGAATCCTGCTTCACTGCTGCCCACAGTGCAGGGTGGAGACCTCTATGATTGCCTGATATATATTGCCCCTTTGACTAAGCTTTGCAACATGATACCATTGCTGAACAATGAGCTAAAATACTACATAGATGGTTCACGTCTTAAGAATGATGTTGGAACACCTATAGCCAGTGACGCTGTCTGTACTTTGTATGAAATCATATGAAAGTCATCATTTCTCTCAGGCCCGCTCTGCTCAGGTCATGGAGCTCATTGCATTGCATGTGCTTGTACCCCTGTAATCAATGCTTTTAAATATGGATTTGGTGCCTCACATGATTTTTTGTGCTTTTATGGAAGCAAAAAGGGGTTAACAAAGCAAACACAAGGAGATGATGGACAGAGTGCTGAAACTTTTCAGACACTCACCCCCAGTCACAGATCTGAGTTGAATCCATCATCGTTCTTTAGCTGCCTTCACTACCAAAGTTCAGACCCAGATATATGCAAATCGGTATTGATCCTCTGCCTCATGGGACCAGTCCAGCTGAACTGCCAAGTCAGGTCTTCCCTGGACCGGAAACAAGCATTGTGGAACCGGTTTCGGGGTAACAACCCTTATCAGCCAGGCTAGCTTGAATCGAGTGGCAAAGTGAGCAAGGGACCCACGTCTGGGTATACCCTGCCATCTTAGGGTTTTCAAAGCAAACACAAGGAGATGATGGACCGAGCGCTGAAACTTTTCAGACACTTGCTCCAGTCACAGATTTGGCTTGAATCCATCATCGTTCTTTAGCTCACTTCACCACCACAGGGGTTCCCTACTTCTGCTGGGACACCACTTCAAATGCTGCTTACGTAAAAAAAAACTTGCTATAAACTCTCATGTAAAGTAGGTATTGTTTTTTTTTTGTAACTTTTTTATTATATAAAACAAAAGAAAACAACACATCAAACATACAATCAAGGCAATACAGCAATAATACAGCCATTAGGTCTGCGCTCAAGGAGGACGGGAGACACCTGACAACAGGAGAAAGAATTGTCGAATACAGATGAGGGGAGGGTGCCAAAGGCAGAACTGCACATGATCAGCACAATATACAACAGCTACAAGGAATGTGGTCAGGGCGATTGGGAAGGACTAGGAATCGTAGTGAGTGGGGGCGTACAGATATCTCCACGGTATGAGTTCCACTGGTCCCAAATCTTCCCCCATTTTTTGGGACTGCCTCTTGCCATATACACTGTCTTCTCCCTGAACATGCACCAGTCCAGACTCTCTTTCCAAGCAGTTACTGTAGGCGGCCTCGGGGACCCCCACAACTGTGCAATATCCCTCTTCGCAACCATATTGGCAAGAGTCATCCACCGAAGCTGCGACACGTGATAATCATTCGGACCCCACACATTCAGTAAACATTGCCGGGCTTCCGGCATCATCACAACACCCGTTACTTCATCCATCACCTCATGTATACGTTTCCAAAACCGCACCATCTCAGGGCATTCCCATATGATATGGAGGTAGGTGCCAAGGAGACCACACCCACGCCTACACATGCCATCTGTGGAGTAGTCAGAAGGGGACCGGTGACATAGATTCTGTGGAGGATCTTGAGTTGGACCAGACGGAGGCGGGCTGGAATCGCCACCTCTCTGGGAGAGGAGATCGCGGACTGCCAGTCCTCATCATCAAGTTCAATACCATCAGCAATCCAAGCTGCACGAAGGCGATCAAGCAGGCACGATCGTCATTAATCATTTTCTTGTAGAACAATGAGATAGTACTGTCTGGCACATGACCGTCTAGTATACGATCTTCGAGGGGGGAGGATTCCGGAATGTCACTACCCACTGGCAACACAGAGGTCAGAGCATGGCGTATCTGGACATAACGAAATATTTCCCTGTCACTCAGCTTGTACTCTACTTGCAGATCCGAGAAGGTCTTCACCTCGCCTTTAACCCAGAGATCACGCACCTCACTAATACTGATAGTGTCCCATTTATCAAATCCCTTCGTCTGCCACAGGCCACCCAACCTCGCAGAGGCATAGAGCGGAGTCGCACCAGTTATTTTATCACTCCAGCCCATAGCCGCCGTTGCGCTATGCCATACCCGCACGGCTATAGCGGTCGGTCCCGAGAGTTGTGAACGCGAGGGTCCCGAATAAAGCGCCCTGTAATAATCACCACCCGGGAGTAGCCACTTATCCATTTCAAATGCTGGGTTCAACGCCGGGCCATACATCCCGTGGTTGATGGCAGCAAGGTGGGAGGCCCAATAATACCGACGAATATCCGGGAGCGCTATACCGCCATCATACCAGGGAAGTGTCAATTTTGGAAGAGCGATGCGGGAACGTCCGTCCCATATTAATTGTCTCTGTAACGATTCTACTTCCCGAAAATATTTCGACGGGATGACATCGAAACTATTCTGAAGTGCATATAGGAACCGCGGTAAGGACATCATTTTAAAAAGAGCCGCACGCCCAAGGGGAGATAACGGTAATTTACGCCAACGCGTTACATCGGAGCGCAACCTTTGAAGCGGTGGGGAGTAAATTGCGTTCATAGCGAACCGCCGGATCCAACGAGATGAACACACCCAAGTACTTAAAGCCAGACTGCGACAATTGGATGGGACAGCCCCGCAGCAAACGGGGGACATCACCCGCCAGTACATAAATGTAGGATTTCGACCAATTAATGATGAGGCCCGAGTTCTTCCCGAAGGAGTTAAGTACGTCAAACAATACGTTAAGCGATTTTTGGGGAGAGGTGAGGTACAATAAAATGTCATCCGCGTATAAGGAAATGCGATCTTCAAATTCCGGCGTCCAGCTTATACCCTTCAGCGAAGGTTCCCACCGTAGCCAAGCCGCGAGTGGCTCCAACGCCAAAGCAAAGAGGAGTGGGACAACGGACAACCCTGCCTCGTGCCCCTCCCAAGTGCAAAAGGCACGGAGACACGGCCATTGACCACCACCTGTGCCAGCGGCGTGTCATACAGGAGTTTGACCCAACCAATAAAACCAGCCCCGAATCCAAACTTGGCCAGTACCGCCCAGAGATAAGACCATTCGATTGTATCAAACGCCATCGTGGCGTCTAAGGACGCCAAGATGGCCGGCTCACGCACCCTAGGGGCCCTCGCGAGAACACCATGCAAACGTCGCAAATTTAATGCCGTGTTACGGTGCGGGATAAAACCCGATTGATCCGGATGAATCCGGTCGCTAATAACCGTAATCAGACGATTAGCAAGTAGTTTGGCGAGGATCTTAGGCTCCGCATTTAAGAGCGAAATGGGTCTATAAGACGAGCAAAGATCCCTTGGCTTGCCTTCCTTATGGATCACCACAATGGTAGCAAGACGCTGATCCCTAGGGAGAGAGCCACTGTCTCGCGCAGCCAAAAACATATCACAGAGATAGGGAGCTAGAGTATCAGGGCGTAATTTATACAGTTCATTAGGAAGGCCGTTGGGACCCAGAGCTTTGCCGGAACGAATGGAGCGTAGCGCGAGAGCCACCTCATCCACAGAGGGTGTGGCATCCAAACAGTCCCGATCCGATTCCGACAAACATGGAAGTGCTATATCTCGAAGCAACAACTGCGAATCCTCCTCGGGCCTGTCAGACACTGAGGTATAGACCTTTCTAAAATAATCAGCAAAGCATTCAACAATTTCAACAGGGTCCGTTACACGCACACCACCACATGTCTCAACCACCGGAACCACTCGACTCGCTCTCTCCCTTCTGTCCAGCCAGGCAATCAATTTCCCTGCCTTATCACCCACATCATAAAGCCGTCCCTGCTGGTCTCTACTCATCATCTTTGCCGCATCAGTAACCAGAGTTTTATATTCTAATTGTTTAAGGCGGAGGACATGTAATGCCTCTCGAGTGACCTCTCGTTCAATGCAGTCTCCAGGTCTGTGATTTCAGTCTCGAGCTGAACAATGGCCCCATTCTTACATTTCTTTGCACACCCCACCAAAGACAATGCCTGTCCCCTGATCACAGTCTTAAAAGCTTCCCATAACGAAACAGACGAGGATACAGAACCAGTATTCTCAGTAAAATACAGATTAAATGATTTAATCAATTCAGTGCGAGTCTTAGGGTTAAGAAGATACCAGGGGTTAATCGGGGCCACCCTCCCTTCGGCGCCGATGTTAAGATTAAAATGAAACCAAATAGGGGAATGATCTGATATACCCCGGGCCAAGTGTCTAATCTCTCCAATCGAAGGGGACAGGGCAGCTGGTATCAGGATATAATCCAATCTAGAAAGACTACCATGAGCTCCCGAATGGAAAGTAAACTGTGTTTGCTCTGGATACATTAGTCTCCAACAATCTAGAAGTCCCAATGTTTCCAGGAAGTCACCCAACCAGGATTGCGCAGCAGGAAGGTCTCGGGGCGGATAGCGGTCTATTCTGCCAGAAATGACGGAGTTAAAATCACCACCCAGTATCAAAACACCCTCCGGGAGACCCAGAACCATCCCCCCAGTCCGCAAATGTCGTAGATTGTAAGCCCGGAGGTACATACACCGACACCAACGAGATTGGTTTTCCCTCCCACCGCCCAACAAGTGCAACATATCGACCCCTGGCATCAAGGATCATATCGTCAACCTTGAGGGGGAGGGAAACCCTGAGCAAAATACCCACTCCTCTAGAACTAGTTGTAAATCCAGAATGGGCAGCAAGACGATAACCCCGTCTATTAAGAGCGTGACAAGTATTTCCTATCAAGTGTGTCTCCTGTAGCAAAACGACATCAGGCGAAAGGCGCCGTAATAGCTGCATAACCACCCCTCTCTTTATACGATCCCCCAACCCATTCACATTCCAGCTTAATACCCTCAATCCCCTACCCCCATCCAGATCCGCAATGAACTCCCATTGCAAAACGAGCATCACACCAATGTCAAAGTTAATGAAAGTGCCTCGCCTTGAAGAAGAAAATACAAACAATCCCAAAACATGACCCCCCTCCACCCAAGTTCCCCAACACAACTACCCCCTACCCTGCACCCCTGCACCGACTCGAAAGCCACCCCAATTTGCAGCGTGCCTGTCGCCCTGACAATTACAAACAAAGAACTAATCTACACAAAGAGAGGAGGAAAGGGGTCCCGCCATCCCCGCTACCTCCCAAGTACGAATGGAATGATCAAGGAAGTCAGTGAGCCTCAGCTGGCTACGTTGAACAGTGTTCCAGACACAGGTACCATAATCATTCTTGGTCCATCAGTCCCCCCTCAGCACCACCAGCACGTTCCTGGCCAGCACGGCGAGCCGGCAAAGTGTCCAACCAGTCACTCGCTTCCTCAGGCCTGACAAAAAAGAATGTTCGATTGTCATATTCAACACGCAGTCGGGCCGGGAATAACATAGCGTATTTTAGGTCCATGTCTCTTAGTCGCCGTTTCACCCCTTGAAATCCCATTCGTTGTTTCTGGACCGATTGAGAAAAGTCCGGATAGAAGTTCACAGCAGCGTTCTCGAACTGCGTAGGGCCGCTTGTCCGTGCCGCCTGCAGAATGGCGTCCCGATCTCTGAAGTTGAAAATCCGTGCAATAATCGGACGGGGGGGAAAACCGGGCTTCGCCTGTCCCCCTGGCACCCTGTGTGCACGTTCAATGGCAAAGAACTTACTCAGGTCCTTGGGTGCAAGATGATTAAGAATGAGGCCCTCCACTCAAAGATCTGTGGCGAGTGAACTAGAATCTTCCGGGACCCCAATAATACGCACGTTGTTGCGCCGTGCACGGCCTTCAAAATCCTCCAAACGACGAGCAAAAAAGTCATTAGCAGATCCAAGGTTGCGCACTTCTGTTTGCAAGTCGGACACATCCGTGGTTAGGCTGGACGTCTTTAGGTCCAATGACTTCACCTTCTCGTTCGTCTTGGCCAGATCAGTTCGGATGAGGTTGACATCAATAGCCACCGTGTCCAACTTCAGAGCCAGGGCTTCATACTGTTGGCCAATGGAAGACTGAATACCAGCAATGGCGCCCATCACGTCTTGTAGCGTTAATTCCGCCAATGCAGCAGGGTCGTCGACT
Source organism: Lissotriton helveticus (assembly GCF_964261635.1). Taxonomy (NCBI): domain Eukaryota; kingdom Metazoa; phylum Chordata; class Amphibia; order Caudata; family Salamandridae; genus Lissotriton; species Lissotriton helveticus. The sequence goes on from NC_136063.1 coordinate 1,586,644,354, forward strand.
GCTTCCTCCCGGGCCTTAGGTGCGCCACCAGGGGATCCTTTAGAAAGTGTGTAGCGATCCATGACGTTCGTCTGGGTTGAACCTCCACGGATAGTAGTCTTGACTTTCCGTTTTTTCACCCTCGGGCTTGCCCGTCATGGCGAGCCGGGTACCCCGGAGGGAGGCTTGGGATCTGGTCCAAATGGCTCCTTAAAATTCACACACAAGAATACAGGAGGCGAAGTTAGGCCAATTTGAGTCCACAGCCAAACAGTCGCTAGCTATAAGCTCGATGAGCTGGCAGCAGAGCTCGTCCAATCAACAGAGACACCACAGACAGGAGACAGTGCGCTGGAGAAACGAAACCGAAAGTGAAGTGAGGCTGTGGTCTGATCCCCTCAAGCCGTTGTTGTTAAATTACGACCTGGGCACTGTCACAACTCAAGGTCCAGGCTGTTCCATGGAGAAGGCCACAAATTTCAAGACGGCAAAGCTCGGGGACCCAGTGTCCGATTCCGATCCAAAAACCTGCTAGTACATCAGCCGGGTTGTGTCTTCAATGACCTTCCATCAAATCGGGATATTATCCAGGATAAATGCGGGAGGCAGCGAGGGTCCTCGGGAGCCCTGTGCTCACGCGGCCATCATGGATGCGCGCGTAGCTCCCCCCCCCCCCCCCCCAAGTAGGTATTGTTAACTGTACCTCTGATCACTCTTTGCAAAATGAAGTGTCGAAGGGTAATATGTTTGCAGACTGGATCATTTGAAAGCTACCCTGTCTACAGACTCTGAAATACAATAGTGGCTGGCACGTATTGGGGTAGTTGTGGTGTGAAGATAAAAATAAAGAAAACTCACCTCCCTGTCTTTCCGCGTTGTCCCTTGTCGTCGTCCCTCACTCCAGCCGGAAGAGGAAGCAGCCAGGCTCCCCAGACCAATTACAACGCTGGAATGCAGCGTTGTGATTGGTCTGTGCACCCTGGTTGGGTGCTCAGATGGGGAATGGTGGCCTGGGTATGTTCTCCGTGCAGGCTGTAATGCAACAAATGAATTTTGTTCAAGTGCCCAAATGTTCTTGCAATTGTGTGTATAAACTGTGTGTATGAAGCAAACCTTTATGTTTGGGCAGATGTTATCACATAGCCAACAGATTGCTCAAGGACTTAATACTTAGGTTTGGAGTGCCTTTGCAACTGTGGAGTGATAGTTTCAGCTAGAGTGCAGAAGCAATGCAAGGCTTTAATAATTATACAGCATCCCGAGCTGTCCAGCAAGATGAAGCCATATAATAAAACTTTGAAAAATAAAATCGCTTAAATCTGCTCTCAGACCCGAGTTAAGTGACAATACACTTGCCACTTTGGTCTCTCCAAACCACAGCCTCACAGAAAATAGGATTGAATTCCTACGATACGATGTGATAATGAGCTGTCCCATACTGCTTCCTTCTAATGCACCAATGTTCACCTGCTTTCCTCAACTTGCATTTTTATAATGATGCAGTTCTGCAATACTGTAGGCAACTGATTTACTGTCTCTGCAGTTTCCGTTCCCAGGTTCTGCCTCTACAACCTTGCCTGACCTCCCGACCGAAGCTTGCCACAACCTACAGCAGGGAAAGTGCGTTTACATCCAAGCCAATCAGGAAATTCTGCACTAACACTTCGCTGGAAGAGTCCATATCGAGTCCTGCTTACTGCAAATACTGCTGTGACGGCCCATGGAATTCCACGCTGGATCCACTCCTCACACTGCAAGAGGACCGCAGAACTACCACCAGAATACAGCTTTTCGCTTTTCTGCACCTCTTAGGTCCAACACTGCTACCCCACCTTCCAATCCTACCCTGATCCACTGAATCCATGCATTCCCAAGCTGCGAGGAGAAACTCTGGCTGCTGCACCCCCACAAACCTGCCAGCTTCAGGATGCAACTCCTCCTTCTCACTGATACCCAGTGGCGGAGCTAGACCTTTTGATGCCCATTTGCCCTCCCCCCAATACTCGTGCAGCACCCCGCACCCTTCTTGCTACGCCACTGTTGCTACCAGCTCCGTCCACCTTAATTTGCAGACCTCATGCTGCTGGACCTTGTGAGGGGTTTGACCAGCTCTGTTTGCAGTATGTCTTGGTGTTTGGGCTACACTGCAGTTTAGTACTGCATCAAAGTGGGATGTGATGGGTGCCCTGAAGTGAATCTCACCCCCCTACCAGCTCTCCCTCCACAGAATCAACCACCTATAACCTGGTAGAATGCCTTTTTACGCTTGGTGGAACAGTACCGCCTATATCTCAAACTTTCTGCTTGTTTACATATGGCTACTCACAGAGGTGTGTCTTTGAATGCTATACCGCTCGACAAAGAGGAATAATGTATTGAACTGTATGTCTTCCCTAATGAGCTAACATTGTCTAGGACCCATGCCTTGTGTTGGAAAGTAGGATCTGCTTCTTATGGTTACCCCCACTTTTTGCTTGATCTCTCACTGTTTTTGACTAGTCTGACTGGGATCCTGCTAATCAGGACCCCAGTCTATCTGCTTTCTCCCTTAACCACTTGGATGCTAAGGGTGGTACCTGCATCTCAATGTAATTTCCATTGAAGTCAATGGAAACTCCATGACGAGTTACCCTTGTCATTAGCAGCCAAGTGGTTAAATTGACATACATGTACTTTGGTACACTCCAGATTGGATACTGGGGTAGCCTTATAAGTCCCTAGTGTATGGTACACCATGTACCAAGGGCACAGGTACCCCAGAGGCCTCCCATGGGCTGAAGCATGTATTATGCCACCCATGAGAGGCCATGCAAAATGGAACTCGAGGTCTGTTACTGCGGCCTGTGTAAGATGGTGCTTGCACCACTTACATTAGATATAGGTTCACTATATCTAATTGTCACGACACTTAAAACTTATAAGTAACCTGTTAGACCTGGCATCTTTGGCGTGGTTTCCCAAGTCTTTATTGCCTCTACCTCCTGTATTTTTGACGCTGTTATGGATTTTGTTTTTGCTGGTATAGATAAGTTGGGCACTTTGCCACTGCTGATCAGTGTCAAAGTGCAAGTGCTCCCAGAGTAAATTGTAATTGTGATTGGTTATCCATGATTGGCCTATTTGTGTTACCAGGAAGTCCCTAGTAAAGTGCACTGAGTGTGCCAGGGCAGGTGATTCAAATGCTTCTAGTGGGCCTGCAGCACTGATTGTGCCACCCACATGAATAACCCTAAAATGGTGTCTCAGGCCTGCCACCGCAGTGCCTGTGTGCAGTCTGTGAACTGCCATGTCAACCTGGCCAGTGTTCCCACTGGCCAGGCCTAACCCTTCCCTTTCTGTATACATTGGACACCCCTATGGAAGGCCCAAGGTACCCCTTGGGCGGGGCGCAGTGTATATGAAAGGTAGAGCATGTACTAGTGTGGGTGACATGCTCTGGTAGGGAATGGCAGCCATTTTTGTTTTTTCACTATTGTAAGGCTATCTTGCCCATAGGCTGTAATGGGGAATGCTGGGTATAGTGGTTACCTGCATATATTCCCATAGGAGCAAGATAGGACATAAAAGTCTGGTATCCCTGAACTCAGAATTTAATAACACATCTTTTAGGAAAGATGGTTTCTAAATCCTGTGTTTGAAAACAGCACTTTTAGAAAGGGGCTGTTTTCTTGTCTTACCTTTCTGTGTGCCTTGGCCTGAATGTGAGTTGATTGTCTGGTTCGTGAGTGACAGGGGCTGGGTGGCTCCCAGAGGCTGAGTGGCCCATCGCTGGGCTGAATAGCTCCATCTGCATCTAGAGTGGTGGGAGGGGATAGCACCTGGGCCTGAATAGGGCTGTGCATGCCTTCCACAATGCTGGCTCCACCTCCTGCTGGGCCGCTGACGAACCTGCCCCTCTCTCTGAAAGGAAAGGAGAAGCCGGGAAAACAAAGTGCTCAAGGAACACCCAGAACTGGTTCAGACCAGGCTCAGAGCCTTCCTGCACAAAGGGAATAAAGACGTATAGGGGTATAGGTACAGGACCCCAGACTACAGAAAATTAGATCATCCTGGAATCAAGAAGGCACCTCTGCCAAGGAGAAAGCTGGAAGACTGAAGAGGAAGGACAGTCCTGCTGTGTACTTGTGGGCTGACCTGCAGTTGCTTTGCTGCCAATGAGAGGGGAAGTACTTTGCTGTTGCTGTGTCCCCTTGCTTGAAGAGATCTCCAAGGGCCTGAGTAGAGCTGGCTCCCTCTTAAGAAGTCCCAAAATAAAAGGACTTCACCCCCAGCTTCCCCCTGAAGTCTGCTGTATGAGTTCTGCCCTTCCTAGAGTGCTTGGTCCAGTTGTGGTGCCTCTAGTAGTTGTGCCTGCTGTTTGGGAAGTGGGACAAGGAGAAACTAAGACAATCTGCAAATTTTCACGCATCGCTCGCTTGCCGAGAGCATCCCCGACAGTGTGAGGAAATTCCAGCCGCCGCGAAGATCGAGATCTTCGCAGCACCTGTAGCTGCTGCAAGAGCCGACGCATCTTTCGCTGCGAGTATCGTCGCAGAGCCTGTCGTCGCTGGATGAGATCGCCGCACCGCTTGCTTGCGAACAGCATCACGTCGTTGCGAGTATCGTCGCAGAGCCATCGCATCGTGGGGAGCGGATCGACGCTGCGCATCGCCGCCACACCTGAGATCATCGCCGTAACGAAGATCGTCGCATCGTGCCTTTGCAAGACGCTTCCTACCGAACCTGCGCACCAGAATCCATACAAGGTATCCCCTCCCTCCCCATACAGACCGGATTCATCGCAACACACCGCTGCGTCTAGCGGGGCTGGCGCATCGCCTCCCCAGGGTCCCTAGAGTGACACTTCTCTTGTTTTTCAACGCTGCATCTTCCATTTGGAACTTTTGTAGCATCTAAAGGTACTTTTGGCTAAATGTGACGCATCTGTGGATTATTTTGACGCAAACCCTAGCACTCTTTAAAAATCCTATTCTTGAACTGTGTATGTTGGATTTTTGTCATTTTGGTCTTGTGTAGTTTTCTAAACTGGTGTGGAGTTCATTCGTGGTGTTTTCACTGTGTTACTGTAAGTGTTGGTCCAAATATTTTACACATTGCCTTTGATAAGCCTGTCAGCTCATGCCAAGCTACCAAGGGTGTGAGCAGGGGCTATCTAAAGAGTGTATCCCCCTTGCCCTGACTAGAAGCAATGGTCCCTATTTGGACATTGGTACCTACCTCTGCCAACTAGAGACCCCCAGATCTAACATTACCCCGATAGAAGGCCTTCACAATCCTGAAGGCAGGGTGCTGGGTTTTATGTGAGAGCGTGCCCCTGCATGATCGGAGCCTCTCTGCAGCCTTCGTAGACCATTCTCCCGGGTTGTCTGACTCAGCCCGACATCTAGGTAGAGGTGCATCATAACGTCGCAGTAAATGCTATCTCGAAAACGGCTAAACAGAAACATATCGTGTTTGGTATCCAACACCTTGGAATCATGCCTCCACACCAGAGACTGGTGTGGGAGGTATGATTCCACCCTTCAGAAGCGAGCTTCATGGGGTCACTGGTCTTACCGGTGCCAGCCTTGTTGACCCAGACAGCACAAAATGGATGCTGCCGACCAGAGACACATTTCTGCCCTCCTGCTGCTGAGCCAAGCTCGAGCAGAGGAAGGCAGCACAATAGGCATCCTGTCACATGGAGGTGTGATCACCTCCCAGACAGGAGTTATCGTATTGGGGCACTTTGAGAGTGCATGAAAGTCTGCACTTGGACCACATTTGGTGGCCCTGTGCATAGTCCAGCTCAAACAAGTTCTGGGAGCTAGTGGCTCCTGCTCTGGTGAGAAATTGGACAAAGGACATGGGTGTAGCCACCCCTCTGCCCTGCCCCTCCCCTAGGAGGGTTCCCTGAATCTGTCCAACCCTCTCCCGTGGGTGCAAATGGGCTTACCTGGCTGTAAGACTTTAGATTTTATGTGGACAAGATTCTACAAGAAGGAACCACTGACCTTCGACCGTCTGGATACCTTGGACTTCACTGGACCTCGACTGGGATCTACTTCGTCCCCCTTTCTGTCCGAAGCTTAGTTTGGGCCTTTGTTCCATACAGGCTCAGTGCAGGACCTGTGGTGCACTTAAGACAAAGGAAGAATCTCCCTTGGAGTGAAGGAGTCACTCCCCTGCTATGCAGGCACCTAACCGCAACTGACCGGTCTGCTACTCCCGTGGACTCCGAAGTTTTCAGCAACACAGAAGGTGGGTTTCTGAAGGTCGCTGAGGCCAATCTGCTCTTTCACAGAGTTTGAGGCCAGTATTCCTCGTGGGGACTGCATAACCAGAATGCTGTGCACCGCATCCATTTGCAGTTGCATATGCTTGGTGATAATTCCCAAGCTTGTGCATTGGACTCCGTGTAGTCTTGCTCCTGAGCAGAATTTGCACCAAAGAACTCTGGCCTCCTCACACCGTGTGCCTCGTGGGCTGGTACTTTGCAATCTTGCTCGAGGTCCCCTCGGGACTCCTGGTCATTCTGCCTGTGGGTCCTCCTGAGGGTCATCTTGATTTCTTGTGGGCTTTCCTGGTTGCTCCAGACATGCCCTGACTCCCCATTGCTTGGTGAGTCCCCTGGACCTTGCTGGTCCACATCGTAACCTACTTAACTTTCCTGTGCGGGTTGCTTTTGCCAAGGCTTGTTGGTGCTCCCGCCAGACAGCGACCCCTCAGCACTAGACACCCTTTGTGGGACAGCACACCTCCAGCCCCTGGTCATCCTTGACATCTCCTGGTCCCCCTGGACGCATCCCTTCTTTGCACCTGAAGCACCCACCATCGGTGGGCATTCGTCTCCCGAGCTCCTGGTCACTCTGAAGTGACCCAGACTCTGTCACCTCTGCGATCAGGTTCTTTCCTTCCAGAATACAGGCTTGGATTCCACTGGACCCTTTTCATCTTCACGACAGCAGTAACTTCTTCACATCTTTCCATTGCGCACAACAAGAGTTTCCGACGCCTCTTCAGACCTATACACACGGCTCCTCTGGGATAGGTAACTCGGGTACTACGGTATCCATGGGAGGGGTGGCTCTTCAAACTCTTAAGTTCCAAAGGGTTCGCTTGAAGTCCTCCTAGAAGGGTCCTTAAACTTTAAAAGTGTACCTGTGACTTCCCCATAGAATTGTACGGAGCCTGCGATTGCGTTCTTACACTGCACCTGGCCTCCGTGGGGTCCTTGTCTACTCACCTTGGGTGGTTCCTTGGGCTCCCAGTGATTCTACGTGCTCTAGACCTTGTCTTGATCTCAGTCATGACTGTTATACCACTATTTTAGTATATGGTTTGGTCTCCCCCTGGAGCTCACTGTGTATTGGGCTACTTACAACTGTTCTGTTGATATTGTGTTGTGTACTTTGTGTTCTATCCTCGTGTAGAAGATAGCAGAGAGTGTTATTTTAATAAATTAATATTTTTATATAACTACTGTGTGGTTCCTATTCATTTAGTCATTCAGGATGTGATATTCTGGTAAAACAAGCTGCTTTACATTCCTTCAAGATTAAGCCTGAAGGCTGCTCTCCACAGCTACCACTAGGATATATTTCTAAAGGTTATCTTTTGACCTCATACATCATAAGGGTCATGTGGACTGGTACAAGGTGCCCACTTGAATTAGTGGACAGCATAAATGAAGCCACCTTCTCACACCTTGTAACTACTGAGTGCTTTTTATTTATTCTAATCAGTGTCCTACCTCCAGGCTGTTCATCTTGCTTAGTCCTTAGAAGGACTGTAGTGTGAACACTGGAATGAAAGCAACAGACTGGGTGTTTTTTTTTTTTTTTTTTATCCAGGCCCTACCAGACACCAATGATCCATTTTCTGCCTATTTCAGACTGCCGTACAATGTTGATAAGCCCAAAGTAAATTGCAGAAACAACCTGGAACATTCTATGTCTGTGACAATTAAGCTTACACTTATTTATGGAATGATTGGTCCAGATCCTGCTACCTAACATTTGTGGTACATGCTGCACAAAACACTCCCTCTGAATGACTTTAATCTATCATATTGGCTAGAGAGATGTCAGGGACTGACTGCTAGATTTTTCACTATCCTCTTCTTGATGTACGGGAGGGGTATTACCATCGGCATAATTAAAACTGTTGCAAAGACTTGATAAAAAGTAGTGAATGCCACAGCATAGCTGTAGGACTCATTCCAAATCAGCTAGATGATCAAAGAAATGCAATCATACACGATCATATGACTCTGGATTTGGTCCTGGCTACCAAAGGTGGTGTGTGTCACTGTGGAGAAAAATGTTGCACTAATGTAAACATTGTGCCTTTTAGTTTTGACGGGCAAATAGATAACATCAGGGAAGTATGAACGAATTACACAAATTAAGGATGACTTCAGTCTAGATGGGTTTAGAATCTGGTTGTGGCTGAAAGACTTCTGGGGTATGTAGTTATTTGAAATAGTATTTTCTGTTTTTATTATTCTCATTATTATCTATTTTGTATGAGTCTGTATATGAGCCATTGATTGTTTCAGTAATAATAAAGGTTTATCCCTGTCTTTCCCCTTCACCCTACTGAAGATAATCATGAAACTGCTAGCAACTTCGATTACAATGGTGAAAAATTCTGAAAATAAAACACAATAGGTGATGGAAAGAAGAGTTCCATGTTAAAATATCGATAGTAAAAATATCAATGAAAAAAATATCGATGTGGAAATATCGATAACAAAAATATTGACTTCCTATACATAAACAATAAGTACAATAATATCGGCACAAAAATATCGATGTAAAAAATATAGAAGTAAAAAATATCGACTTAAAAAAATGACATAACCTAAATAAAATAATTAAATAATATTACCAAAATAAATTAAATGTAATATATATTTTAACTAATTATAGCTAATAAACTTAATTTAATAAATATAAACACACAAAAAGTGTACATATACATAATTTACTTAAATACATTTTATTATCTATTAACTTTATTTAATTTATAAACTTTTTAAATTATATAAAAATAAAATATACACACACACATATATATATCCACACAGTCGGGAAAGCACAATTGAGAAAGGCCACAGGAAGCTTAAATTCAAACGTTCATTTATTATGCACTCGAACACTTGCCAGCAATCCAAACACCAAACAGCAGGCTTCCGTGTGAATTGCTCTGCCAGACGCGTTTCAGGAAATACATTCCTTTCCTCAGTGGCATGATCAAAAGTGTAAGCGTCGCTTTGATTTTCAATTTAAAACACCTGCCCAGGTGGGCGTGTCATACCCAATGCCTCCTGGTGTTTGTAGTTCGTGTTTCCAAGTGGATGCGATGCTTGTCCACCAAAATGAAAAAACAATTATTAAACCACAGTGGGTAGATGCACAGTGTTTCGTGTTGGGGCTGCCCTGCTTTTCAGTTTTCAAATGCGAACGTGTTGCAGGCTCCAGTCCTGAATTGCAGCAGCAATGCTTCCTTCTGAAAATTTCAGGCTTGAAATTCGAGCCAGAACAGACCTGCTGGAGCACAGTGAGCCTTCCTCGTTAGGCGTGCAAAGCCCCTCAAATCCACACAGTCAGGAAAGCACAATTGAGAAAGGCCACAGGAAGCTTAAATTCAAACGTTCATTTATTATGCACTCGAACACTTGCCAGCAATCCAAACACCAAACAGCAGGCTTCCGTGTGAATTGCTCTGCCAGACGCGTTTCAGGAAATACATTCCTTTCCTCAGTGGCATGATCAAAAGTGTAAGCGTCGCTTTGATTTTCAATTTAAAACACCTGCCCAGGTGGGCGTGGCATACCCAATGCCTCCTGGTGTTTGTAGTTCGTGTTTCCAAGTCGATGCGATGCTTGGCCACCAAAATGAAAAAACAATTATTAAACCACAGTGGGTAGATGCACAGTGTTTCGTGTTGGGGCTGCTCTGCTTTTCAGTTTTCAAATGCGAACGTGTTGCAGGCTCCAGTCCTGAATTGCAGCCTGCAATGCTTCCTTCTGAAAATTTCAGGCTTGAAATTCGAGCCAGAACAGACCTGCTGGAGCACAGTGAGCCTTCCTCGTTAGGCGTGCAAAGCCCCTCAAATCCACACAGTCAGGAAAGCACAATTGAGAAAGGCCACAGGAAGCTTAAATTCAAACGTTCATTTATTATGCACTCGAACACTTGCCAGCAATCCAAACACCAAACAGCAGGCTTCCGTGTGAATTGCTCTGCCAGACGCGTTTCAGGAAATACATTCCTTTCCTCAGTGGCATGATCAAAAGTGTAAGCGTCGCTTTGATTTTCAATTTAAAACACCTGCCCAGGTGGGTGTGGCATACCCAATGCCTCCTGGTGTTTGTAGTTCGTGTTTCCAAGTGGATGCGATGCTTGTCCACCAAAATGAAAAAACAATTATTAAACCACAGTGGGTAGATGCACAGTGTTTCGTGTTGGGGCTGCCCTGCTTTTCAGTTTTCAAATGCGAACGTGTTGCAGGCTCCAGTCCTGAATTGCAGCCTGCAATGCTTCCTTCTGAAAATTTCAGGCTTGAAATTCGAGCCAGAACAGACCTGCTGGAGCACAGTGAGCCTTCCTCGTTAGGCGTGCAAAGCCCCTCAAATCCACACAGTCAGGAAAGCACAATTGAGAAAGGCCACAGGAAGCTTAAATTCAAACGTTCATTTATTATGCACTCGAACACTTGCCAGCAATCCAAACACCAAACAGCACGCTTCCGTGTGAATTGCTCTGCCAGACGCGTTTCAGGAAATACATTCCTTTCCTCAGTGGCATGATCAAAAGTGTAAGCGTCGCTTTGATTTTCAATTTAAAACACCTGCCCAGGTGGGCGTGGCATACCCAATGCCTCCTGGTGTTTGTAGTTCGTGTTTCAAAGTGGATGCGATGCTTGTCCACCAAAATGAAAAAAACAATTATTAAACCACAGTGGGTAGATGCACAGTGTTTCGTGTTGGGGCTGCCCTGCTTTTCAGTTTTCAAATGCGAACGTGTTGCAGGCTCCAGTCCTGAATTGCAGCCTGCAATGCTTCCTTCTGAAAATTTCAGGCTTGAAATTCGAGCCAGAACAGACCTGCTGGAGCACAGTGAGCCTTCCTCGTTAGGCGTGCAAAGCCCCTCAAATCCACACAGTCAGGAAAGCACAATTGAGAAAGGCCACAGGAAGCTTAAATTCAAACGTTCATTATATATATATATATATATATATATATATATATATATATATATATATATATATATATATAAATAATTTAAAATGAAATAAAATATTCTATATTTAATTGACACATTAACCTATTAAGAAAAGAATAAAACATACATTTAATAACAAAAAAACACAATAGTAATGAAAATGTTGTATAGCGAGGGGGTAAAAATTACTATTCCCACTCCAGTGATTGCAACAGTAGGGAAAGCGTTGGATAGCGGAGGGGTAAAAGTTAATATTTCCACTCCAGTGAGTGCAACAGTAGGGAAAGCGTTAGATAGCGGAGAGGTAAAAATTACTATTCCCACTCCAGTGAGTACAACAGTAGGGAAAGCGCTGGATAGCAGAGGAGTAAAAATTACTATTCCCACTCCAGTGAGGGCAACAGTAGGGAAAGCGCTGGATAGAGGAGGGGTAAAAATTACTATTCCCACTCCAGTGATTGCAACAGTAGGGAAAGCGTTGGATAGCGGAGGGGTTAAAGTTACTATTTCCACTCCAGTGAGTGCAACAGTAGGGAAAGCGTTGGATAGCGGAGAGGTAAAAATTACTATTCCCACTCCAGTGAGTACAACAGTAGGGAAAGCGCTGGATAGCGGAGGAGTAAAAATTACTATTCCCACTCCAGTGAGGGCAACAGTAGGGAAAGCGCTGGATAGCGGAGGAGTAAAAATTACTATTCCCACTCCAGTGAGGGCAACAGTAGGGAAATCGCTGGATAGCGTAGGAGTAAAAATTACTATTCCCACTCCAGTGAGGGCAACAGTAGGGAAAGCGCTGGATAGCGGAGGGGTAAAAATGACTATTCCCACTCCAGTGAGTGCAACAGTACGAAAAACGTTGGATAGCGTAGGGGTAAAAATTACTATTCCCACTCCAGTGAGTGCAACAGTAGGGAAAGCGTTGGATAGCATAGGGGTAAAATTACTATTCCCACTCCAGTGAGTGCAACAGTAGGGAAAGCGTTGGATAGTGGAGGGGTATAAATTACTATTCCCACTCCAGTAAGTGCAACAGTAGGGAAAGCGCTGGATAGCGGAGGAGTAAAAATTACTATTCCCACTCCAGTGAGTGCAACAGTAAGGAAAGCGCTGGATAGCGGGGGGGTAAAAATTACTATTCCCACTCCAGTTAGTGCAACAGTAGGGAAAGCGCTGGATCGCACAACAATAAAAAACAAAACCATCAACATTTTTATTAAATTTAATTTCCAATATTAACTTAATTAATATATACATTTAAATATATTATTATTAACAAAGATAATAAAAAAAATGATTACACATTAATTAACACTATAAATGTAAATGTAAATGTACAGGAATTTATATAGCGCAAATCACCGAGCGGTTTCTAAGCGCTTGCTTAGGGAACCCGTCCTGGTATTCCCCTGTGAGATAACCCCGGCAGGGTATCCGCAAGGTGAAAGCCAGGCATCCCGCCACGAGGGGCCGTTGTGGAGATTAAGCAAGCTATTGCCCAGAGTCGCAGAGTGTGAACCCGTGAATCGAGTAGGCACCGGAGCGAGAATTGTCGAGTCCATGGACATTTTAGGACTCAAGACCTCGCCGAGCCGGGAATTGAACCCTGGTCCCGGGCTGACCTCTGCTTCCAGGTCTGCCTCCTCTAACCAGTGAGCCACACTTCTCCACAACACACCTAAACTTAATTACACAATTAAAATTAATAATACAAATGAATTAATTGAAATTAATTAAAAAATATGTATTAATCAATAAAAATGAATTACCACCTTTCACACCTTTTACACATATAAACACATATAAACACCACAACACAGGTCAGATTATAAATTGCAATTTTGAAAAAGCCACTTTAAGAAAGTTGCCATTTTTCCTGCCTTAAAAATGTGGTGCCTGCAGCCTTTCTCTGGGTCACATGACTGGGTGTAGTTGAAAAGTGGGATTTGTGTATTTCTCCTAGACAACCACATACAATAGGGAGCTTAGGTGTGCCTGGAAGTGCCATTACTGAGAGGATGGGAGAGAAATGCTGGACTCAACCCTTACTTACACTTGACTAGACTGTGTCCTGCCTCCATATAAAGGGCTGCTACCCTCTATAGTTAGCATGGAGCCAGGGTCAGGAAGACAGGGCACCTGTACATTTCAAAGGCCAGCCCCTAGACCATTCTCCCCACTTCAAAAGCACAACTGGGTATAAGTACTGGACCACAGACACCAACTCTTCAGTACACTTCTGGACCCATGGACTCTGCCAGGAAGACGGACTGCTGTGCTTCTGAAAGGACTGCTGGCCTGCTGGCCTGCTGGCCTGCTGCCCTACTGTCCTCCTGCCTGGAAGAGGAGAACTGGACCTGCAACTTCATCCTGAACCCAAGGCTACCAGAGTGACTCCAAGGACTAGTCTGCTGGCTCTCGATCTGAGCTTCAGACTTCCCAACATCCTGCACCTGGACCCAGCAGAAGTTAGTTCCTGACCCCCAAGTGGCTCTCCTCAGGTCCTGGAGCCTTGATGTGGCCTCAGATAGCTCTATTGAAGTTTTTGGGCTCTTTGCGACCGCAAACATGCCAGTTCACATCAACACTATGCTGCATGCTCCGCCATTCATAGCGAAGTTCTGACAGCCGCCTCTTTGCCCCCAGCATCAACTGCTCATGGGGACCCCCAACACGAAGCTCCATCAAGCCTGTCTGCGACAACCAGAGGATGTTTCGGTTACATTGATGGCCTGCTCTGCGCCCTAGTCTGGCACCCTCCTTCAATGCTTTTCCTACTCCTCATGCCCCCCACAGTGAATGGGACTCTTGGTGCTGATTGGAGAAGGTAACATTCAGCTGGTCTAATCTGGTCACTGTAGCCGACCGGCACTTCATTTAGTTGGCCTGAACTTATGACTTTGACCCAGTCCAGCACAACCAGATATCCGTATCCGGCAACTTTGCTTTTTGGCACTTTCATTAACATTTTTAAAGTTGCAAATCTCCTGTTCTACTGATTGGATTTTGTAATTTTGGTCTTGTTTTATTTATTAAAGAAAGCTCTATTCTTCTAACATGGTGTAGGATAATTTTTGTGTGGAGTTTTCACTGTATTGCTCCTGGTAGTGTTGCACAACTGCTTACACAACCGTACACAACTGCTTTACACAGTGAAGCCTGACTGCTCTGCGCCAAGCTACCAGAGAGTTGAGCATAGGTTGATTTAGGGTTAGCTTGTGCCTCACCCTGGCACGGATTGTGTGTGCTACTTGACTAGGGTTCATATACCGGTCAATAACAACCCAATTTCTTACAATTATCATTCTGGGATTTTTACCCAGTGGCAGGTGTTTGGCTTGGTCTTAGTACTCTACAAGTAATATTTATCCACTCAAGCTGGTTTGTTCTCAAACAATCTAAATGTTAACTTTTCTGGTATTTTTTCAATCGATCTAGTTTCTGTTTTTCGTCAGTTCAAGCATCAAAAAGCTGTTTCTTTGGGACTTGTCATCCACGCCCACCACTTTACTTGTCTGCCTCTTCATCTCTGCCCATTAGACCAACAGTTTCTAATTCGTATTTCTAAGTGGTGGCTTCCATCTGGCTGATGCAGGATTCTGACTTGTTTTCTCCGTTCTTGTAGTTCCCCACATCCTGAAGCAGAATGGCTATGCTTTGTGCTAGGGACCACTTCTTACCCCACAGTGTTTTTCAGTCACATGACATAATTTGCTTACTTTCCCACCTTCTGTTAGTCATGGCATTGATGGAACTTATTTTACTTGGTGATTTTGATTAATCTTTCACCATCTGTGGAGATGTTTTTTCTTCTCTTGTTCTGCAACCATCTTGTGCACTATGGATTTGTTGTCTTTTTTTGGTGTCGCGTCTTGACCGGTCACTGAGTTTCTGTGACTGTTAACTGTTATCTTTCTGTGTCTGTGTGTGTATTGGAAAATGTAATAGTTTAGGCGAATGGGTAAGATGGACATGCTGGAGAGTGAGTGATTGTGAATGAGTGTCCCTTTTCTTTATATGCAAGGGACTTTCTGTTCTTTGTTTTGTTGTTTATAAGAAAGGGAGATTTGTATTAGCCTGTATGTCCCCATTCTTTGTATGTCTAAGCTGGTGTCTGGAATGCTGAAAGTGAATGATGTGAATTTTTTTTGGGGTGAGTGGTATGAAGTAGCAGCTGGGAGATGGGGACAGTTGGAGGGAGGATATATTGATAGAGCAAGATTTCGCATCGCGACTTGCTTGAATCATGAACCTCAAAACCGTTGTAACCTCGTAACGAATTGTACGTTTTACTAATATCTTTTATTTCAGATATATATGTATGATAGAGAAGCTTGCTTATGTGTTTTATTAATACGAATAACTTTTGTAATTCTATAATGGCCGCTGCTTGACTTTCCTCTTCTGCGCATGCGTCAGTCACACTCACGTGACTTCGTGTAGAGATAGTTTTGGAGGGAAAGGGTGCGCATGCGTAATAAGCAAATAAGATGGCTGTGCTTTGATAACGTGGTGAAGCATTGTGCTGATGCTCTTGTGACAATGTTCGTTTCACTTACCATTAATGCATAGTATATTTTTATAATGATGAAACCTGAAATGTGAAATCATGACATGTAATACATTCATTCATTTCTATGTTTTAATTTGTTTTCGCTTACTTTTCATGTATCACGGGAAATGGGGGTCCAAATGGGTCATGAGCCGTTTTGAAGGTCCTTTCTGCGCATGCTCCAGATGCAAGGCCAGAGACAAACTTGGACCGTGGAACTCAGCCAGCTGGCAGCCACAGTCGAGATGCTACTGAGAGAATTACCTCTGACCCAGGAGGATGGAGCCAATGTCCCTATATTGTTACAAATGTATAAGTTTTCATTGTATTCCGTGCGACTTCTCGTGGGAACCCCAATCTTGCTAGGCGGCACCCAAAAATGTAAATTAGGCCTTAGAATAGTCTGTTCTGATTGGTGTGTTAACCAAATCCTACTTTAGGACCAATCCAAATTAAGGATTCTGACACTTTGCAACATTTGGGGGGTGGTACCCTGTCCCAAAACAGTATATCTAGCCTAGGTTTAGCTAGAGAAATTGTCCGACTTGTCTGAATAGCTGACCTGTCACTGACCCAACGCACTCAATAGGTGACTTGATACAGAGGTGCTGCGGAGCTCTCTGTCCGAAATTTGACCATAGACTCTGAAGGTTTTACCGAACCTTAAGTGCTGGCGGAGCACTTTTGCTGGGGAATTCGCTGACCCAATCGGGGTCCTGACTGATAGCTGCAGAGAGGGTGGAGCGCAGGCGTTGCTTCCGAACTGCGGGTGCTGGTCGTATCCTGGTGGTCCTGTCCTGATCCGAATCTGGGTTTCCTGTCCTGTCCTGGGGTGTCCATTCTGCACCTGCTGTCCCACTGAGGGTTATCCTTCCTTGAGGGTTTTCCTGTCCTTAACTGACCCGTGGCCAGGGTTGGTTTTCACACCAGTCTAGGTAATTATCGCTCTGAGTTCTTAAACTGCACCTTTCTATTTTTCTGTCTTTGCTTTAATAAAGACATACCTTTGCACGTGAATACATTTTCCATGCTTTCTCCTGCAACCATTGCATTTCATAAAATCGTTTGCATTTTTATTTCATAGCGTGTTCCTATGTTACCCTACCTTTTAGAAATCATTTTTTGTATTGCAGTTTGCAACTTCCTGTTATGATCTTGGGTTTTTCTCTCGTAAACCTGACTAAAGTAACTCAGATTTATAGCGTGTTCACTTTGCCCTTATCTTAGTTTTTTCCTCTCACTTAGCGGGTTCCCTGTCGCACTAGCATTCTTTTGATAAAACTGTATGACTGCCCTTTATTTGAATTTAAGATAAAACTTTCAAAACTTCCAGTTGTCCGTGGTCATTTCATGAAAAGTAAAGTTATATGTTGAATAGTATATTTTGCTGCCTTTTCCTTTTACAGCTAGCTCCCTGACCCATCGTTGTCATAGATACCCATAACGGTGGATGGTAAGTTTGGTACACTGGAAATAAATCGAAAGGGAACTCACAATTATTGATAGTAGATTGTGTGGTCATCTGACCAATGTATATGATAAAGTAAAGTATATGGGCCCGAAGCCAGAAGTGGTGAAATTGTTGGTCGGGTGACCCGCGATCTCTAGCAGTAATTTTCTGGTAGCAGAGTGATGGTTAGGGACTAGTTAAAGGATAGGTAGGACTAGTTAGTCTAGCCAAGTCGGATGCTGCTATTAGAGTAGGCGCTTCAAGGGAAATTGATCACTCACTTGAAAATCGTTTACTTTGAAAAATTATGAAATGTTTTAAAATTGTTATTCTTCTTATCATATTGTTATATGTATTAATCCATTCGTACGTAAAACGTCTTGCATGTTGTTAAGAATCCCCGGGGAATTGAATAGCGAGTGGTGAATAGAATCCACTTGCTTTGAGGTCACTGGCCCAAGGAAAGTTGGTGCAGGTTAGGCAGAACTGGAAGCACTAACTAGGGTTTTTCTGAATGTATGATTGAATAAATGTTAGTAACGAGGTTCATTGGCAAAATTCCTACTGTGGCATAACCTAGTGAGGGTCGCACCGGAAGAGTAGCAGGTTCATCGGAGCTCGAGTGAAAGCAAAGGGGTTCGCTAGGGAAACTTTAGGCTCGGATATATCCCGGAAAGGTGGATGAGTCTAGGGGAGTAACAGGTTCTCCAATGCTAGTGTGAAGGGTAGGCAGAAGAGATCTACTCGTAGTGAGTGGTAAGTAAATGGAAGTAGTTTACTTGCAGTAAAACAAATCTTTTCTGTCTAGACACTTGAGCACAGTGGCGAATGTGTATTCGTTGTTAAATAACCAAGCACTGAACACTTTAGAAAGAAAGAAAGTTTCCGTTACCTTGTGAAGGAGGGAGTCAGTCGCGAAGCGGCTCTGACGTCACTCCGTGCCGCGCTGGGATTGGTAGACACAGCGGGCTGGTAGCGGAGCTGGAATTGTAAAGGAGGGGCGAGCGCCAGAGCGTGGGAACTGTCTCGCGAAAAGGCCGCGCACCCATTGGTCGAGATTTTTTTGAACTCGTGCATTTCATTGGTCGCACGAAAATAAGACGCACTCGGATTGGAAGTGATTTTGTAAACAAAATCACTCGCAAAATCGTATGTGGCATTCGTATAGACCGCATACCAGACCTGATCCACGTTATATGGGATTTGAGAACGATCAGTGGAAAGGAGTTAAAAACGACATTATGTACGGAACTAAGAGAAAAGTATCTCTTGTAAATAAGGTGAAGAATTATTTCAAAAAGGACAAGCCGATTAAAACTAGAGAAGGTGTTGTCATACCACAACCCAACACTCCCGCAT
This sequence comes from Lissotriton helveticus, assembly GCF_964261635.1. Classification (NCBI taxonomy): domain Eukaryota; kingdom Metazoa; phylum Chordata; class Amphibia; order Caudata; family Salamandridae; genus Lissotriton; species Lissotriton helveticus. Next base: position 1,586,662,901 of record NC_136063.1, read on the forward strand.
CTTTTATGATGTTCGATAAAGGGTACAACACATGTGTATGGTTGGAGAATTGGGTGAAATACACGAAAGATGACGGAGTATTGGCTTTTCCGTTAGAGGGTACATTTAACAGCAGAATTCTATTCAATCTGAGAACCCGCATGAATGACTTACATCCCAGACCTAGGTTAACGCAGTATGAAGCACTAGAAGAATGGGAAATTGAGGCTTTTGAAAGGGATACGCCCCGAATGGATAAAGGGTTAACAAAATGTTATCCAAAATTGAAGCAGGAAGCCCGAGCTAAAAAGATGAAACAGTGGAGGCAGAACATGATAGTGGAAGGATTGTTTCCCATGATGCCAGCAGATGATCCTCCGGGAGGGAAGAAACGGTTAGAAAAATCTAAACATTGGGTACCCATCGGAGAGTCGGATGATGAATTATTAGATGACCTATGTACAAGAAGTCCGCCTCCTTATAATGAGGGACATCGACCTTCCAGTACAGGAGATATTTCCCGAAGACTTCCTCCTCAGGAAGAAGTTAGGTCCGCAAGTGTAGGAGGGGGTTACCACATACCTCCCTATACCGAGAGTCTAGGACCAGTGGATACCAGAAACATATACCCCAGAATGTCAGCTAGTGGGGAGACAGGATATTCCCGTGAAGGAGATTTTTGTTCTCGACCTCCCTACGGAGGCGAGATGAGACCCTTAAGTTCAGGAATGCCGTTATTACAGTCACAGTATGAGGAAGAAAGAAGATCCCTAGGCACAGGAAGTTTATTCCCAAGACCAAATTATGGTGAAGGACCTAGTGAGACTCATCCCACTGCCCCAAGTTATGCTCCCACACTAACCCCGCAGGTGTTACATGACAAATCCATAGAGAGATTACTGGAAGAAAAGGAGCGGGAGGTTCTAGCAAAACAGAGAGCTGAGATCATTCAGAAAATGACCCAGTTAAATACCAGTCCTGAAGCATTGACAATCCCAGTAACAATCGGACCCGTAGTTTCATTGTACGGGGATCGGCATGAAAGTCCAAAACCTCCAGTTATTACTCCCGTCATAGCACAGCCCAGACCAGAACCCTTAATTGTAGATGAACAGACGAGTGAGTGTGAGTCTGAAGTCTCACTGCTGGATCTGCCCATTAGAAATACAGGGAAAAGGATGCAGAAAAGACATAATCCTTTCAATGCAAGGGAGATTCAAATGGAATCGACTTCGGGTACTAGAAGTGTCACTTTGGTCACACCTGAGGAAATCGAAAGATGGAGTCAAGAATTAGAGAAACAAACTTCGCAAACGAAACCTTTAGACCTCTACAAACTGAGAGTAGAAATCGAAGAATTAATGGCAGGAAACGTAGGATTAGACAGATTAAATACCTACTCTGAAGAAGAGCTGTTGTTTATGTGCAAAAGTCTTACCCGCAATGTCCGAGTACTTCATGAAAAATTGACAGATACTGCTGCTAGTATGGGAATAGACATTTCAAAATCGAAACCCTTGCAGAAGCCATACCGAGCAGAATTTTCAGACAAAGATTTGGAAAACCTGAATGTGTCGGGGAAAAAGGCACAGGTCAAGGAACTATTGACAGTATTGCAGAAATGGGGAGACGTGGAAAAATGGAAAGCCAGATGGGCTAGGAAGAAAGATGAGGCCAGGTCTAGGCAGGTAACTCCCGAATTCGCTCTAAGAGAAGCTGAAAAGCCAGAACAGTTATGCCCTATGCAAGAAGTACCAGGGGGAAAATATGTACATGTCCCATGGTCCCGTCAGGATATTGTGTCCTTCACAAATTACTTCCCAAAATTACGAGAAAAACCGGTCGACTGGTACCGGCAGGTAGAGAGATTCGTAAAAGTGCAGAAATGCCTATGGAAGGACCTGGATGGATTCTTCGACATAGTGGTCCCTGTAGATTTGTGGACTGAGTGTAAGATAGCCATAGCTTGGCCTAGTGAGGAATACCCGAGGGATGACAAAACAGGGGACCCATCGAAGGAAGTGATGAGGAAGTATGAACAAGTAATTCAACATTTGAAAATAAAAGTACCTGCAAAGGAAACTGATTGGACCAAGATAGATAGAACCACGCAGGAAAGGGATGAGACAGTGCATTCTTTTTATGAAAGGCTGTTGCAGGTATTTAAAACATACAGTGGTATAGATAACATCGAGATGAAGGATATGACCCATTTCATTTACAGGTTTGTAAACGGTTTAAGACCCGAAATTTGTCAGTGGATAAAGGATAATAAAATCTGTTGGCATACCAAAAAGATAGATGAGGTCCTACGGTACGCAAAGTACTGTGAGGACGAAATGGCAGAAAAGAAAAAGGCCCTGAAGGAGAAGGTGATGTGGGCTCAAGTGAAGCTCGCAGAACAGCAAGAAAAGCAACTGAGTAAATTAAATAAAGTTACTCAGAACCAAGGTGCTGGGGGAGGGAATGGAGGAAAGCCCCGACCTAAAATGAGTAGAGAGGAAGCCAAAATGAAATTTCCCTGCCATCAGTGCGGAGAAATTGGACATTGGCGAGACGAGTGTCCATATTTACAAAGTGATAATGCCCAAACACCTGATTTAATTCCACAGACGCAGAATGAAAAGCAAAGAAAGACCCAGCAGCAGGTAAAAACGATTCAAGTGCCACGAGCGCCAAAGCCTATATTTAAAGGGAAGTCACCACAGGGTGATGATGTAGAAGTCTGGGGAGGCAATGAAGATAGAAATACAGCAACTTCGCAGTATTTGTTGAACGACACTTTTTTCTGTGATGACCAGTACTGACGGGGCCTGAGAGGGGAGGACGAGGAGTGCGTACTTGGCCCCTCTTTGCCGGTAGACCAGTCAGGGCCATACATTGAAGGAAAGGTTGATGGAAATGATGTCACCTTTCTATTGGACACTGGTGCTACCTGTTCTACTTTGAGAACAGTGGACGTTCCAAACCTACCCCTCTCGGGAGAAGCCATCCAAGTAGTAGGAGTATCTAATCAATTAATTAGTACACCTGTTACCGAACCCATGGAGATCTCAATTGGAAACTTTAAGCAAATGCACAGATTTGTTGTCTGTGATACCAGTCCGGTAAATTTACTGGGACGTGATTTGCTGTGCAAAATGAATTGTACCATCTTTTGCACACCAAAGGGCGTCGAAATTCAAACCCCAGATGAAGACGGTATCTACAAGCTAATGCTAATTAGACCTGACTCAGAAATATAACGAATGACTATACAAGACTTGCCTGAAGAACTCCAGCAGACAGTGAAGTCAGAAGTGTGGGACTTTACTGGAAAGGATGTGGGATTAATGAAAAATATAGATCCAATACAGATAACAATGAAAGAAAATGCAGTTTACCCTAACACTAAGCCTTACAAAATGAGTGCCGAAGTGAGGGCAGGTGTTGCTACTGAAATACAGAAATTGCTAGAAGCAAACATCCTACAGGAAGTAATGAGTACCCCGTGTAATTCACCCATTATGGGCATTAAGAAGCCTAGTGGCAAGTATCGAGTAGTGCAGGACCTGAGAAAGGTAACAAAATTGTGGTTCCTTGCTGTCCCATTGTCCCAAACCCAGCAGTCATCCTGTATCAGATTCCCTGGGATGCTGAATGGTTCACTGTGATAGATTTATGTCATGCTTTCTTTTCTATCCCATTGCATCCAGATAGCAAATTTCTTTTCTCATTTGCTTTCAACAGTAACGTGTATGTCTGGAACAGGGTCCCCCAGGGGTACACAGAAAGCCCCTCTATCTTTAATCAGATCTTGAAAAAATGCCTGGAAACTTTAGTCTTACCTGGAAAATCTGTTTTGGTACAGTACATTGACGACCTATTGGTGGCGTCTAAAAGCCATAGGGATTGCGTGGTTGACACCATTGCCCTACTGAATCACCTGAGTGAAAAGGGACAAAGTGGCCCCTGAAAAATTACAGTTCTGTTCGAAATCGGTGAAGTATCTGGGACACCAGATAGAAAAAGGTATCAGAAAAGTCACCTCAGAGAGAGTCAGAATAATTCAAAATATGCAGTTACCCCGTACTCAGAAAGAAATCAGAATGTTCCTCGGAGTTGTAGGTTACTGCAGGCAATGGATTGTGGGATTCGCAGTCCTTGCAAAGCCTTTGATACAAATGACAAAGAAAGGAGCTAAGGACCCAGTTGAATGGAATGACGAGAGACTAACAGCTTTCACACAGTTGCGAAATTGCCTGTGTACAGCTCCTGCTCTGGGAATGCCTGACTACTCCAAGGAGTTTGGCTTGTTCTGTGACACTCGTGACAATTGTGCATTGTCAGTCCTGACTCAGGAGCATGGGTTGACCAGAAGGCCTGTGGCATATTTTTCTGCCACTTTGGATCCAGTGGCTGCTGGATTACCTGGATGTCTGAAAGCAGTAGCTGCAACTTGCACCAGTTTAGAAAAAAGTGAGTCTATCATTATGGGACATCCTGTAACTGTATATGTTCCACATGCAGTTGTGATACTATTGACTCGTACAAAAACTCAGTATCTCACCCCTAGTCGGCTGACTAAATATGAGAGGATTCTCATGGGGGCTGCAAATATAGTTATTACCCGATGTAACATTTTAAACCCTGCCAATCTACTCCCTGACTCAATGGTAATGGAAGATGAGGGAGATAATGAGCATGACTGCATTGACCTGACAGAGTTCAGTACCAAACCTCGCCCAGACATCAAAGAAACTCCTTTGCCTGTACATGATGTGGAATGGTTCGTGGATGGTTCATGCCTAAGACATGAACTAGGAGGCCTAAGTGCTGCCTATGCTGTGGTCACGTTAAGCAAAATTGAAGAAGCATCTTATCTATTTGGAGTAAAGTCTGCACAAGTAGCTGAATTGATCGCCCTGATAAGAGCTTGCAAATTGGGAAAAGACAAAAAAGTAACAGTGTATACTGATAGTCAGTACTGTTACGGGGTTGTGCATGACTTTGGCCAATTATGGCTACAAAGAGAATTCCTGACTTCTTCAGGTACCCCCATTCGGAATGGAAAAGTTGTCCAAGACCTTTTAGAGGCAATCCAATTACCAAAGGAATTGGCAGTGGTCAAATGTGTTGCTCATAAGAAGGGCCTTGACCCTGTATCTTTGGGAAATGATTTCGCTGATCGGGTGGCAAAACAATGTGCTATGGATCGACTGAGAATAAATCCCAATCGGGGTGGGGTTGGAAACAGCTGCCAACTTAGAATGTTTGAAGAAGTGCCTACTTGGGATGAAGTGAGAGAATGGAAGCATGTGACGCCCTGGGAAGAGAAAGAGAAATGGAAAGAACAAGGTTGTAAACCAAGACGTGAGGATGGTGTCATGGTGGGCCCAAATGGTATGCCTGTTTACCACGACACCTGCTTGCCCCAATGGCTCGATTGATACATGAGGGATCACACATTGGGAGGGACGCCATGGTTCTGGTATTTCAACAGACTTGGTACAACAAGAAATTCAGGAAGGTAGCAGAGTCCCTTTGCCAGAGGTGCTTGACATGTCAGCAGTTCAACGCTGGCAAGAAAACAGAAGTTGAACTGATGAAAATTGGGAGATCAGGGGGTCCCTTTGTGAGAATCCAAATTGATTTCATTACCATGCCACGATGTGAGGGAAAAAGATATGTCCTTGTCATTGTCTGCTTCTTTTCAAAATGGGTGGAAGCTTACCCTGCCACACAGAATGACGCCATAACAGTAGCTAAGCTCCTACTAAAAGAGTTGATACCTAGATTCGGGGTTCCAGTCTTTATTGACTCAGATAGAGGCGGACATTTTCAGAATGAAATTTTGGCCCAGCTTTGTAAAGCATTTGGGATCACACAAAAGCTGCACTGTGCATATCATCCAGAGGCTTCTGGAGTGGTAGAACAGATAAACGGTACTATAAAAAATAGATTGGCAAAAATATGTGATTCTACTGGCTTGAACTGGATAAATGCCCTGCCTCTTGTTCTGATGGGACTCAGAAGCATTCCAGATCGAAGAACAGGCCTGAGCCCCCATGAGATATTGATGGGAAGAGTGATGAGACAAGCATGGGTACCAGGATACAAACTGTTAAGCATTTCTGATGATTTGGTACTTGAATACTGCAAGCAACTGGGTGACCAAGTGCGTTCTATCTCTCGCCAGATTGGGGCAGACGCCGTCGCCAACCCGACAACTCCAGTTCACAAATTGGTTCCTGGTGACTGGGTTAAGATAAAGAAGCATACTCGTTCAAGTTGCCTTGAGCCAAGGTGGGGGAAAAAGCGCCAAGTAATACTGGTAACGACGAGAGCAGTGAAGTGTGCAGGCGTTCCCAAGTGGATCCATGCCAGCCATACCAAGAAGGTGATACCAGACGAGGAGCCTGGAGCTGAAGGTTGTCCAGCTGAGGGGTCTACAGACGTTGGTCCTGAAGTAGCTGATAACAGACGGCCGAGCACCAGTCCCGTTGAGGGTCCTTTAGGCGATGGTCCAGGGGTAGTTGATGACGTACGGCCAAGCACCAGTACTGCCGAGGATCCCACAGACGTTGGTCCGAAAGTAGCTGATGACGAGCTGCAGAGGATTTGGCCAGAAGATTGGATACCCATAATCGATCTTACTGGAGATCCACTGAGAACAAGAGAGCGAATAAGAGAAGACAGAGAGTGGAATAGAGAGGTCGAGCAAGGCACAGGCGAAGACCCTCAGATCATTGAGATTCAAATCAAATCTGAGGACGAAGAAGAAGGTCAGACAGGGACAGGACAAGTGATCGATACTCCTCCACAGACTCCTGATATCGAAAAGGGACAGACTAGACATAGTGTAATAGTTCGAGCAGAAGAAAATCAAGGGATCGAAGTGCTCGAGCAGGATCAGACAGAACTAGAAGAACGTGTTCAGGAAACAGAGACATTCGAAAGCCAAAATCAAAACTCACCTGAACAAGGCCAGCTTAGTAACCAGGCAGAAGAAATAGATACAAGACCTGGGACTAGTCAGACAGAAAGAGAGAAGACAGAAATTGAAGTGCCACAAACAAGTGAAAATAAAAGGACATTAGAAGAAAGCCAAAAAACAGTGCCAGCTAAAAGACTCAAGAAAAAGAAGCACATTGAGCCAAGGTATATTAAGAGACTAAGATTAAGAATAAAAACAGTCCAAGAGAAACTTGCAGACATAAGAAAAAGTCCCCGAATTGCAGAAATACCTGAAGATAGCTCCAAGAGAAGGAGTGAGCGAATAAAAAGACAAAACGAAAAATACAAGGATCCAGAGTGGACCTACTTAATCTTGGAAAACTTTGAGGATCTTGATATTACTGACGAAAGCGACAGAGAACGGATTACTGATTACTCTGCAGAGGAAGAGGAAGAACTTCCGTGAAATTGCTCAGCAATAAAAATACCTGGGCAAAGCCACAGAGAGGGATTAAAATTTCCTTCTGAGCCAAAATGTCTGATTCAAACGTGAGTGGTAGACCTAGCCGCAGTTGTTGCAAAACGTGCTGCAAGGTGTGTATATGTAGTATAGTTATAGTTATAGTAATCTGGATAGGATTAACAGTTTTCATTCCTTTTATGGTTCGCAAAAATACTAATATTGACCCTACCCAGACTCCTGACATGGAAGAACTGACAACACGAAGTGTAGAAAGACGTGAGAAAGCACTCAGACAGACAAAACGAGACTTAGAAGCATCAGATGAGGAAGGACTACATTACCACGGAGTTAGAAATAAGACACACTTAAATGTTTTCGCAAATCTGTTAGTGCATTACGTAGAAACTATGGAAATAGAAGATTGTTATGTGTGCATGAAGCTACCTACTTCTGTGGCTGAAGGCGTGACATATCATCACCTACCTCTGACCTATGGAATTTCCTGTAGTATTTTAGCAAGCTTATTTTACAAAAGAGGACCGTTGCAGTACTATTATTCTAATAATGACGTGATCTTTTCTGAACTTCCCATTCGTGGAAACTTGAATCCTGTACATATCAAAAGTGACGTAAAACGATATATGGGAGACTATTTTCTGACTATAGGAAATATAGACATAGCTGAAGCACACAGAGATAACTTGACCTGTACATTACATGAACAAGAAAAGATATTTTTGAACATGGCAGAGAAAAGAAGGGAGAGTTTCCAAAGAAAGGCAAATGACAAAAGGCAGAAAACACCTAAATGGGCGGAGAACATGGAAAGCACCTCAAATGGCGGGGCAGGGCCTGCTTTGTTGCTGGATTTCGAGAAGAAAGGGAAACTCTGTCTTCATCGCGAGAAGACTAGTTATTATAATAACATTTTCATTGGTTCCAGTCAATGTGAGCACAATTATAAGGTAATTGGAGGTTGGGGATTCAAAAATGGGTCAGAGCCTGTGTTTCCTGGAATTTATTATATATGTGGAGACAAGGCTTATTTCAAATTGCCGGATCACTGGTATGGAAGCTGCTACTTTGGCATTGTTTTCCCGAGAATATACCATGTGAATGAAATTGCTGGGAGCAGTGAAAATACTAATGGCTTAGTGCGTAGCAAAAGAGAAAGCGTAGGTGAAATAATGGGTAGTATTTTTAGTGCACTGATACCTGGAGTGGGAGTGGTTCTGAACACTCACAGAATTTGCAAATTGTCCACAATAGTGGATGTGTTGTCTACTGACACAGCTCATGGATTTCTGCTGGTCAATACCGAAATGGTTGCGATCAGATCAATGGTTTTGCAAAACAGACTTGCTCTTGACACCTTATTAGCAAAAGAGGGCGGAGTCTGTCGGATGTTGAAGGCGCAACATTGTTGCACTTACATTCCGGACAAAAGCGTACAGCTCAAAAGATATGTGAAAAACATTACTAATTTGGAAAAGGAACTCAAACCACTCGAGGTTGACAGTGCCTGGAAAAGACTGGTTGATGGTCTCTCCAATGTAGGTCATTGGTTTGCTAGTTTAGGTAAAAGCTTATTGTTAAAGGTACTGATGCCAATTGGAGTGATAGGTCTTATCCTATTTCTCATATTCATCTGTTGCAAATGTCGAAAGCATACTAAGAAATACCAAGTGAATGCAAGGGGAGTGAAACGGAGTGCGGATGAGCTTGAATTGGAAGAAATGAATAATCAGATTTATAAAAAGGGGAAAAATTCTCACCCTACCAAAACTGAGAAAGAGAAGCTGAATCGCTTGTTGGAGGAGATAGAAATGTACAAGGTGTGAAAGAAAGTTGGCATCTGGTTCCATTTTTTGTGATGATAGTAAATATCATCAAAGAGGGGATTGATAGAGCAAGATTTCGCATCGCGACTTGCTCGATTCATGAACCTCAAAACCGTTGTAACCTCGTAACGAATTGTACGTTTTACTAATATCTTTTATTTCAGATATATATGTATGATAGAGAAGCTTGCTTATGTGTTTTATTAATACGAATACCTTTTGTAATTCTAAAATGGCCGCTGCTTGGCTTTCCTCTTCTGCGCATGCGTCAGTCACACTCGCGTGACTTCGTGTAGAGATAGTTTTGGAGGGAAAGGGTGCGCATGCGTAATAAGCAAATAAGATGGCTGTGCTTTGATAACTTTGTGAAGCATTGTGCTGCTGCTCTTGTGACAATGTTCGTTGCACTTACCATTAATGCATAGTATATTTTTATAATGATGAAACCTGAAATGTGAAATCATGACATGTAATACATTCATTCATTTCTATGTTTTAATTTGTTTTCGCTTACTTTTCATGTATCACGGGAAATGGGGGTCCAAATGGGTCATGAGCCGTTTTGAAGGTCCTTTCTGCGCATGCTCCAGATGCAAGGCCAGAGACAAACTTGGACCGTGGAACTCAGCCAGCTGGCAGCCACAGTCGAGATGCTCCTGAGAGAATTACCTCTGACCCAGGAGGATGGAGCCAATGTCCCTATATTGTTACAAATGTATACGTTTTCATTGTATTCCGTGCGACTTCTTGTGGGAACCCCAATCTTGCTAGGCGGCACCCAAAAATGTAAATTAGGCCTTAGAATAGTCTGTTCTGATTGGTGTGTTAACCAAATCCTACTTTAGGACTAATCCAAATTAAGGATTCTGACACTTTGCAACATTTGGGGGGTGGTACCCTGTCCCAAAACAGTATATCTAGCCTAGGTTTAGCTAGAGAAATTGTCCGACTTGTCTGAATAGCTGACCTGTCACTGACCCAACGCACTCAATAGGTGACTTGATACAGAGGTGCTGCGGAGCTCTCTGTCCGAAATTTGACCATAGACTCTGAAGGTTTTACCGAACCTTAAGTGCTGGCGGAGCACTTTTGCTGGGGAATTCGCTGACCCAATCGGGGTCCTGACTGATAGCTGCAGAGAGGGTGGAGCGCAGGCGTTGCTTCCGAACTGCGGGTGCTGGTCGTATCCTGGTGGTCCTGTCCTGATCCGAATCTGGGTTTCCTGTCCTGTCCTGGGGTGTCCATTCTGCACCTGCTGTCCCACTGAGGGTTATCCTTCCTTGAGGGTTTTCCTGTCCTTAACTGACCCGTGGCCAGGGTTGGTTTTCACACCAGTCTAGGTAATTATCGCTCTGAGTTCTTAAACTGCACCTTTCTATTTTTCTGTCTTTGCTTTAATAAAGACATACCTTTGCACGTGAATAAATTTTCCATGCTTTCTCCTGCAACCATTGCATTTCATAAAATCGTTTGCATTTTTATTTCATAGCGTGTTCCTATGTTACCCTACCTTTTAGAAATCATTTTTTGTATTGCAGTTTGCAACTTCCTGTTATGATCTTGGGTTTTTCTCTCGTAAACCTGACTAAAGTAACTCAGATTTATAGCGTGTTCACTTTGCCCTTATCTTAGTTTTTTCCTCTCACTTAGCGGGTTCCCTGTCGCACTAGCATTCTTTTGATAAAACTGTATGACTGCCCTTTATTTGAATTTAAGATAAAACTTTCAAAACTTCCAGTTGTCCGTGGTCATTTCATGAAAAGTAAAGTTATATGTTGAATAGTATATTTTGCTGCCTTTTCCTTTTACAGCTAGCTCCCTGACCCATCGTTGTCATAGGTACCCATAACAGTGGATGGTAAGTTGGGTACACTGGAAATAAATCGAAAGGGAACTCACAATTATTGATAGTAGATTGTGTGGTCATCTGACCAATGTATATGATAAAGTAAAGTATATGGGCCGGAAGCCAGAAGTGGTGAAATTGTTGGTCGGGTGACCCGCGATCTCTAGCAATATCACTGACAGTACATACTTGCTGTTGCTGTAACCTAAGAGCCAAATATAAAATAGAGAACTTACCTTCTACTTGAGTGGCACCAGACACTTCTAAGAAGACCCTGACCTATAGCTTCAACAGGCCTGCATCATGTGGTGCTTAAAGTCTGGCTGTGTTTGCAGGGTGTGTCTATGTATATGAATGCATCTTCCTTTGGGCGCTATTATGAGCAGGCTATTATTTTGGGAAGTAATAGTGTGCCCGTTAAATGTGAATTCTTGAAACCCATGCTCCCCTTTATTCCAAAAGAAATTTTTGGGAATAAAGGAGGGGAAGAGTGTTGCCTCCCCCCTCCCACCCCCCACACACACTCCTGCAAAAAGTGTGGCAAATAAATTGATAATAAATTATTTTATTACCATTTTATTTTGCACTCTCTGCCAAACGGAGTGTTGGGGTGGGGCCAGTGCGTCATTGCTGCCAAGCAATGAGGAGTGACCCCTCCTGTATGAATTGCGCATGTAGGTTTGGCTGGCTACCTTGCTATGGCCATACTGAAAAGCACAATTCAAACTTAGCTGGGTTGGAGGGCAGGCACAGGCCTCTAGTGCCTTTTGGAGCGCCGAGGCAACCTGCCTCAGCCAATCCTGACGCTTCACTCATGCAACATGAGAGCAGTGACTGGTTTGGATAGGATAGCTGGCTGTCTGACATCACCTCGCGCTGGTAGGACACTGGAGCCAGGGACTGGAGAGCATCGAAGTCTTGCTGCAGGACAAGGTAAGTGAAACTTGTATTATTCTTTCTTGTAATTCTTAATGTTATAATGTAGGTATGTATGTTATTATTTTATTTTATGTTGCGCCCCACTGTTTAAGTCACCAACCGCCACTGTAAATTTGGCCGCCATCTCAGTGTATGCTTATGGGTGTACTGAGGTCTAAACGATGCTCCTGAATTTTAGCTGTGCTTTCACTAACTGGAGTCGAATAATGAGAATGTTTGAAAACGTTCAGACATACTCTTATAAACCTGAGCAGGCATTTACCATTGACTCGGCATGTGTGAAACGAAAGGTTTTATAAAAAGTGTCGGACATCTGTGTTCTAAAGGATAAGAAATCGCATAGCTGTGTTGTAAGAAGCGGTGCATTGTTCAATCTCAAGCCATGCAATTAACGCTTCGGGTCAATTATTTCATAAGCGTCTGAACCGCAGCAACTAGAAAGGAACAATGTCTGGCCGTTCATAAATGATTAAACAGAATCTGGAAGCCATTGACGGGTCAGGTTGTCAGATATTGACCATGCCGCTCTGCGAGGTACATCTTTGCCAGTGCTGCGCTGCTGTCCCGGTGTGAATAGAGTAGAAAAAATGTCATTAAGTATTAACAGCTAGGTATGTCAGGATGGGATGGAGGGTATACTTAAAGGCCTTTTTTTCTTGTAAATAGTAAGATTGTGGAGACATAAATTAGCTGTTTTATAAAAATCAATCGAAAAAATTGGACCAATGCTTTGTTGGAAATAAGCATGTTTCCTGGCAGGTATTTCTGTGTCCTTCGGTCTCATAATAATAATTATGGTCTCAAAACTGATCTCGCGCATCTTGGGAAGGAACTTTTAGCAGGTGGTGATGTTGACTGATTCCAGAAGAAACCCATATTATGCTATAGACACATTTAGAAGTAAACAGAGAATTATATTTTAGTGTACTGACCTCGATTTAGACTGCTAATTCCTGCAGCACAATTTTGCGCTGTTTCACTTACTGGTGTCTAAAGTGCAGTGGAATAGTCGCTTATGTGTACAGTGTAAAGTACACACGCTTAAATAAAAGTCGTCTCTATAAAGTGATTTCCATTAAAAAAATAAAATTAAAAAAACCCAAGGACCTCTTATGACTCTCGTGTCAGCGAGCGGTCCATCGACTGACTTAAAAATTCTGCCTGCTCTTTATACACAAGTAGAGATTTCCCTTTCGAATAGAATTGCCACTTCTTCACCTCTCCTAGATTATTACTTGGGAATAAATAAAAATAACATCAGATGGATGCATCAATGAAAGCACAGGTGGATTTAGTTTAGGATTGCTGATCAACTGTTGTGTAACTGCAAAAGGACAGCTAGATAACCATAGTCTCTGATTCGCTGGTGCGAAGACAAAGGAGACACCCAAATAACCCGGGTGCGCCTCATCTGCTGGTTCCTATAAGAGAACTTGGCGATGAAGATAAAAAGCACGTTCCTAAATATTTGCACGAATGGTGACCCCATTTCTCTTCATGTTGGAGTGTCCCCTGATTATCCTTTGTGATTATAATAATAAAGAAATTCAGCAAGTTGGCCAGAAGCTTCCTCTGTCAGTGTTGCAAAGCCAACCTGTTCCCTGTGCAGCCCCATTGTTTTATTGACTAGTACTGGTCATATCTGACTCTGACTGTTCCTGGGTTCTGTTTAACCAGGGCCAGTGCTATGTTGAAAACCCAGTTGAAAACCCAGTGAAAACACACACATGCACGAGGATGGACTATATATTAGGGTACACTAATAATTGCCATGACCTACCCTATAAGTCCCTAGTAGTTAATAGGGCATGGCAATTTAGAGGCCAGCAGCCCTTTCAGCACTTGCGTGTGTGCACTGGTGAGAGCCTGAGGTGATTTTAAAAACAGCCCTGTGTTGCAGCCCTGCTTTTAAATGTATATTGTGCCCAAACTCGACTTTGGTGGTAGGGGCACTTAAAAAGTGATAACCTTCAATATTTTGGAATTGTAGGTACCCTCAGGGTCTTCATATGTGTCTCAGTGGGTGGGGGTAATGTCATTATAAGGAGGGTTCTTCTAAAATATGTTTTATATGCCCTGGGGATAGAGAAATTGCACATTTCACTTTCCCTATTGTAGTAATGTGCCTCCCAAATTCAACTTTGGTGCTAGGAGTACTGTGGAGTGAGGATCTACACTATTTTTGCATATTCAGGACCCCAAAAGTCTCCCCTAAGTGTCCCAGGGGTTGGGGTCATGTAACGATAAGCAAGGCATTTATAAAATATATTTTGTGTGTTCTGGTGATAGAGAAATGGCACATTTCATGTTCCCCATTGTAGACACCTAATCCCATAGGATAACATTTCAATCATTTATGAATGCATAACTATCGCTAGGATTTAAACATGATGCAATTGAAGGACTTAGGAGAATGGTATTGATATAGCCAACAATATGCTATTGTTGAATTTATCCTAAAATATACAGAAAAAAAGTTATAAGACTATCTTGTCTGTAAACCAAAATTCAGCCTTTCTGTGGTCTCCCATGATTGGTTAAAGTTAACCAGGATGCTTTGCAGAAGTGATAAGTGGCTCACCCAGAGAAAGGCTATCTGTTGGGCAGGAATGCAAGAGCAGGGTTGAGAGGTCTTAAAGCATGAGCTCCAAAGGAGGCAAAGGACAGGCAGAGAATGCTAGGTCCATCTACTCCCCAGCCCCTCTGCCCCAGCCAGATGGTAGTCTTAAGATAGGAATTTGCAAATGGTAGTGGGAGGAGAACTATGGAAATGAGCCATACTGGAGGTTGTGTAACAAGTTTAACTACTTCTAGCTCCTCTGCTGAGATTTCAGCCATACTGAATTTTGGAGGAATAGTGCTTTCTGGGAGAAGATTCTGCCACACTTTGGAGGAAGTGGTCATGCCCTGGGGTGTTGCCCTGCACCCCATTGGACAGGAGTGCTCTCCTGCTTGACCCCAGAGAACACTGAATACATATGTGAGAAGAGCAGAGCCTCTCAGATCTGCTGCTTGAAACTAAAAGAAGAAGAAGAAAATGGATTTCCAAGCTGGTAACTTGATTTGCATCAACAGGCCCTGCATCATTCTGACTTACTGGTCCTGTTGCATTATCTGGAACTACAGCCCTTTGGATGTACTTGGAATAAAGAGTGGACTTCCTGCAAGTTACAGGTTAACCAAAGTCAATTACACTCTCATCACCAATAATTCCCTACCTGGAGTCCGTCTGGTGGATTTGTAAGGGTTGTGTCCAGGTGCATTGTGGGAATTGCGGTCCCAACTTTTCAAGAGCCATCGTGGAGATACCAGAACCTTGGATCATATTTCAGAAACTTTAGACCCTCAGGAAGAAGTTCCAGAGGTTTGGAGCAACTTTGGAAAAAAGATCCATAAGGGGACCAGCTCAACCGCAAGAGCCAAGGTGGCCACCTTCACCGCGAGCTGGCCTCACCTGCTGGTTCATCCCTCTGAAAAGCTCAGGAGGTCCGATTTGCAGAGTTTGACTGGGAGAGCTCCCTGGAAATAAAGCCGGCAAACCTTCACCAAATCCGGACTGGTGAAGAGCCTCAAGGGACCCCAGCAGAAAAAGCTCCAGAAAAGTTTCTAAGTCTGAAGGTAAAATCTCGACCGAGGCCCTACCACGAGGGGTATCTGAGCAGGCAGGGCTCCATCACAGTCAGCCTGAAACTTTAGCTTTTTCCCGCTCAAACGCAATCAGATGTCCCATGGTGGCACAATAGGTTTCTAAGTGCTATATAGTGCTAAATCTTAAGAAATTCAAATCTATGGTCTAAGTGCTATATAGTGCTAAATCTTTAGAAATTCAAATTTATGGTTTCCTGCCATGGAGCTGTGTAGTTTTGGTGCCATTTTAAAGATGAAGATGTTTCCTATGTTTATAAATTGGTTTGGGATGGGGGCGCTAGAGGGCGCACTGCGGAATGGCTGGCGTGTGAGTCAGCTCCGCCGGACGGGTGAAGGAAAAGCGGCCCTATATCCCCCAAAACTGCTTCTCTGCCCGCCACGGACAGAGATATGGTGATCGGAAGATGGGAGTAACGAGACGCTGACATTACAGCGACGTGGCGAGACGCCGTAAGGAGAAGGCGAGGAACATTGCTGTAGCGACGATCGGCGATCCAAGATGGCGGCGACCGCGACCCGGGGCACCGAGTCGGACAAGTGCTGACAGCCCCTAAACACGACCAGTGAGCGGCCACAACCTCGCGCTGCAACAGCAGTAACACTACGCTGCCCGGGACAAAGCCCTGGATGCCCCTGCAGGCGGTGCCAGACCGGCGAAGGAGATGCGTTCCACGGACCTCAAAATGGCGGCCGCAGTGAAACGCACGGCCGGAGGGACTGCAAACGGCGCAGCGAGCCTGTAATGACCCTGAGTGAGTACTCGAGTGGCGGGCGGCGGCTCAGATGTGCGGCAGTCGGCTGGAAGGGGCGGCTGGCAGCTTAGTGGCAAAAAAGGCGCAACTCCTGGGACAAAGATATTCGCAACTGGGAAACAAGCGCTGAGGTACAGGCACAGTGCGAAGGTTACCTTCCAACAAAACTCACTGCCGGATGGCCAGCGAGCTTCTCATGCAGGGACGTGGCTCTGTCGATCCGAGGTAATCGCGCCCTGTTGGGCTTCCCGGCGCCTTCCACTTCGGTGAGGATATCAAAGACGGCACATTAACGGCGATACAGCCCCCTGCAACAGCGCGCAGAGGTACGCATGCCATGATGACAGCATGAATAGAGAGGGGCCAAATGAGTAAATCAGCGGCGATAGGGGCACAGGGAAATCCACCGAGAAGGAAGCGAACGACGATAGTGTCCCCAGCTGCGACCAGTCCGGCGCAGCGCACTAGCAGTCCGATTGTGTCCTCCAGCGGCATGGGGAAACCGGATAAGAGTCAATCAAAATTACCCTTCGAATCAAAGAAACAAACGCCAAAAACAGCGCCTGCCACGGACGCGGAGAGGGATCACGACCTGGGAGACGATACCAACATGGAAGCAGTCCTGCGTGCCATCCAGCAGAGCATGCAGGAGATGAACAACAAGATGGACGCGGTTGTCCTGAGGGTGGACGCCATGACAGCGAAAATGGAGAACCATGAGGAACGACTGGTGGAAGCAGAACAACGAATATCAACGGTCGAAGATCTCTCCAGGGACACGTCAAAGTCATGTGGCGCCATGGCGAAAACGCTAGAAACCCTAAAAGCGAAGGTGGAGGATCAAGAAGCTAGGTCACGCCGCAATAATGTGCGCATTTCGGGCCTGCCGGAGACGACCAACACCGGCAAGATGGAGCCGTACGTGGAGGCCATGTTGAAGGACATATTTGGCACGGAGAGCTTCTCAGAGGTCTTCCTGATCGAGCGTGCACATCGCTCCCTGGCACCCACCCCTAAGCCGGGGGCTGCTCCTAGGATGATCATCGCCCGCGTCCTCAACTACCGGGACAGGGACACCATACTACGGCTTGCACGAGAAAAAGGCAAAGTTACGTATCAGGGAAGCACCCTGGAGTTCTATCCCGACCACACCATGGCGGTGCAAATGGCGCGGAAGGAATTCGCCTCCGTCAAACAGAAACTCCGTGACATGGGAGTCGGGTATGCAATGCTCTACCCAGCGAAACTCAGAATTCTTACTGAGGGCAAACCAGTGATACTCCAGTCGGTGCAGGCCGCACACGAATATGTCAAGACACTCGGCAAACGCCGCAAAGAGCGGGAAAAGGGAGACAGGCTGAGCGACAACGATTGATGGCCGAACTGAAGGACTACTGCGAGTGAATGAGCGGATTGAACTTGAACTGGCCGAAACGGGCGGACGCCGAGTTGCATTGAGCTGCAGTGGGAGAGAGACGTTTTTGGTTTTTGTTTTTCTCTCCTTTGGCTGCAACGTGCACCTACAGGACTGTTTGAACAGTGAGTAAATATTGCGCCACAAGACGCAAGGTAAATGTCTGCAACTGATGACTAGCAATAATAGGGATGCATAACCTTTGAACTGATGTAACGACACTTATGTCCAGAGTGGGACCTCTACTGAAGGGACGCCGTGGGCGCACTGGAGCGCACTATCTCACGCTCTACAGAGCAAGGTTAGACTGCCTATGGAGATAGTTGCTGCCTCACCCTAGAGCGTCGCAAGGGGAGGAGATGAGGGACAAACTCTGTCACATATGCGACTGAAATCTGCACCCGTCCACATCCACTATGTGGATGGAGACGTGTGCTCTTGGCGACACCCCCACGCGGGTGTACCCCAACTCAAGTTTCGACATTGTTTTGAAGTTCTTATGGGGATGGCTTTGGCAAAGTTTGGGTGCTGAAGTGGGAGGGGGGAGGAGAAGGGAGTTGGGGAAGGTTCAAATATATGCACTGTATCTGAGAGGCATTGCGACTCCATCCGTTGCTTGGATTGAAGTGGTTTTTACTATGCTCCCAATAGGAATACTACGACACGAACACAACACAGAGTTGCGAAACTGCATAATGGTCAATATACCAAACACTAACGCACAGAATCGACAGCTAGACACTCAGCGATGACGCACCCTAACACGCTGAACTTTATCACGTGGAACATACGAGGCCTGGGGAATCCGAAGATGATACGACACATGTTTGCGTATCTAGATAGACTTAATGTAGATGTGGTCTTTATACAAGAAACACACATGGCGCCCACTAACACATCGAAACTGGGGAGTAGGTGGGCGGAATCGATCACTAGCTCTAACTAATCCGTGAGGAGGAGCAGCGGCGAACAGCTACCATATCAGAGGTACTGTTCACTACTACGCGGAGACCTGACTACAGATACCGGATTGTGCCCGGAGCACGCCGATTTACTTTTGGAGCTCAATCCCCGCAAGTTACCACATTGACTATAAACAGGGGCCCAGGATCAACTGATACCTGGTCCATTCCTAGTCACATCTTCAGTTAACCGGCGGGACGCGATTTTCTAGTCTAAACCGGACCTGAGTGGCTCATTTTGCTCAGGAAAACTCCGTGACCCACTGTGACCTTTATTACATCAGCTTCCACAAGCATCCTTCTCTAGGACCACTGCATTAACCGGCTTGTTACGTATATGCCCTGACGAAATTCCCTAGGCACAATTGGGGATGAAACGCGTTGGCTGTGCCGTTTTTATGTGAACGAAAATAAAGAATATACTCAAGGAAACGGAAGATTTGAATTTTTAATGGACGTTTTGCATTACTAATTTCATTGAGTGCGCCTCTCTGCTTCTTTTTTCTATTGCTATGATATACATCCCTGGCAGCGGATGGTGAGAGTAGCAGCACCACCTAATAACTGTGAAACAGGCAAAGTTGATGTGCGAAACCTTGGTCTGCTGCTGTGTGCTTTGGTTTATTATTCACTAGCTCTAACTATTCAACCTTCTCAAGGGGCGTTAGTATACTGATAAAAAAGGGAACCCACTTTAAAATCACGGACACACGCAAAGACAACAGCAGATCGCACTAGTGAATGTCTATGGCCCGAATATAGATGACTCCAACTTCTACGAAACCTTGTGGCACACGCTGGCAGATGTTGAGGCAGACAACATACCATGGGGGGGAGATTTTAATGTCACACTTAAAGATGGGCTGGACAGAGCACAACATACCCTGGAACCACATGTCAAGGCGAGGGCAATGCTACAAGAAGCGATGACTGACTTACACCTGGTTGACGTGTGGAGGATAAAGCACCCTGGGGACTGTCAGGCGACACACATAAACGCGGCTAATAACAGCTGGTCCAGAATAGACTTCTGGCTAGGCACTCAGGACACACTGACATGGGTGAAAGACGTCAAGCACCTCGCCCAGGACGTTATCAGACCATAGCCCTGTGTTAATAAAGCTACATATCCCTCACTATGTGCCGCCGCCGTATGTATGGCGATTCAACGCACAAGCACTGAGGGATCCAATATATACGGACACCATCCTGAAGGCAATCACAGACTACTTTGAGCTAAACTCACCCACAACGGAAGACCCGTGCCTCCTGTGGGAAGCCTTTAAAGCAACTATCCGGGGCGTATGCATAAGCACCACTTCTGGCATACTGGGGGACATACGACACCAACTGCAGAGGCGGGAGGAGGACATACAGGAACTGGAACTGGAACAGCGGTACACACACACGGGGGATGTTGCTCTGCTGGGAGACATCAGGGCCCTTTTATCAGAACACCATTCATTTGCGGCAGATGAATTGAAATACATCTTCAAACGAACGACAGCCAGGAGATACGGCGAGGGGGGTCGACCTGGCAGGGCGCTAGCTGAGAAAATCTGTAAGGGCAGGACACCGCAGCACATTGAGGTGATTCAAACCACGACTGGCGAATGCACACACAACATACAGACTATCATGGGGGAGTTCATGGGCACATACGGGGCACTATATAGAGCACGACCGGTCATACCGCAAGAGGAACTGCTGACTTATCTGGCGGACGTTGAAATAGCATGGTTGGCAGACGGACACAGGGAATACCTAGCGCGCCCTATCACAACACAGGAGGTCATAGACACCATTAGACGTCTCCCAAATAGCAAGGCCCCGGGGCCGGACGGCTTTGTGGTCGAGTTCTACAAAGCGTACGCAGACATCCTGGCGCCCCACCTAGTGCGACTCTATGAAGCCTCACATGAGGCACAGACGCTACCAGCGTCAATGAGAGAGGCGCTCCTAATTACCATGTTGAAGCCCGGAAAGGACGAAGAACAATGCGACTCATATCGTCCTCTCTCGCTCATCAACGTGGACACCACAATACTGGCAAGCCTACTGGCGGACAGGCTGAAACCACTCACGCCGCTGCTGATTAGGCCTGACCAGTCGGGTTTCATCCCGGACAGATCAACCACGCACAATACCCGCACCCTATTTGCACTGGCGCACTACTTGGCCCCGGACATAAAGGCGGTGGCGGTCCTCTTGGACGCGGCCAAAGCCTTTGACACCATTGACTGGTCCTTCCTCCACGCGGTACTGATTCGAATGGGGTTCCCGCCACTGTTTACAGGTTGGATTACCATGTTATATACGAATCTCACTGCGCGAATTAGGGTTAATAAACACCTCTCTGGCCCAATTACCATTGGACACGGCACCAGACAGGGGTGCCCGCTCTCACCAATGTTATTTGCCCTCGTGCTCGAGCCGCTGGCGTGCAAGATCAGACAGCATTACCATCATTCGGCCATTCAACTTCCAGCACGACCTATACACATATCTCTATACGCTGATGACATGGTCCCGTATGTAAAAAACCCCGACCAGCATCTCAACCCGCTGCTGCGGGAATATATAAAATATGGTCAACATTCAGGACTGCAAATTAACTGGTCCAAGTCCCTAGTGCTGGCACTAACCGACGGCACTAAGCCTACCACGCTGGACTATCCTCTGGAGTGGCAAGACGAGCCGACTAGATATCTAGGAGTGTGGTTCCACAGGGACCCGGAATTGGTTATCCGCACCAATTACGGGAGAGTCATATCCTCGCTGGAAGATAAAATTAAGAGGTGGGTTGGACTGCCACTGTCCTTGGCTGACAGACTTGCTATAGTGAAAATGGTACTGTTGCCAAAATTTCTGTACCTATTCAACAACATACCCATTAAACCCCCCGCAGAGGTGTTCCGTAATATAAAATCGCTCATGCTATCCTTAATATGGGCCGGGAAACAGGCCAGGATAGATCTACAAACAATGACATTGCCATACGCCCAGGGTGGGTTTAAGGTCCCTGATATGTACCTCTACTATCTCTGCGCCCAGGCGCAATTCGCGCACTACTGGTTCCATGAGATACCCTTCCTAACGCACGTAGCGGTGGAAAAGGGGGATGCAGACCCGATCCCGCTGACAAGCATTCTGTCCCACAGCAGACCACGATTACATGCACAGGATATCAATCCGGTGAATGCCACAATTGAAGCATGGAAACTGCTAGGCAGGACAGCGCACAACACGCCCCTTTATGCACCCGCACTCCCACTAGAACACCATCCAGCCATTTCTGTGACTCAGGAGCAAGTTGGTATGGACCTACTAAAGCAGGCTGGCATAGACAGATGGGGTGACCTGTATAAGGACGGGAAGTTTGTGACACTACACGAGCTGACTTACATTAAAAACCCGACACTGCTCTTTAGCTTCAACTACTATCGACTACAACGAGCGGTGAAGGAGTATTATCCGACATTCCCGGCTGAGCCACAGACACTGGCCCCACTGCAAATGGTTCTTACCTCTCCCTCCGCATCACACTTGGTCTCTAGACTCTACAGCAGCGCGCAGGCACACATAGGGAGTACAGCAACACGGGCCCGGGAGAGGTGGTGCACTTCACTAGAGGATACACTGACAGATGAGGAATGGGAGACATCCTGTGTACTGACGGGAATGCTGACACCAAATGGCAATCTGAGACTTATACACTATAAATACCTGCATCAAGTGTATCACACACCCAACAGGCTGCACCGGTATGGTTTGAGGGATGACTCCAACTGTGTAACATGTGGGCAGGACGATGCTGATTTTATGCACTTAGCGTGGCACTGTAACTTGGTTGCACAATATTGGGTACAGGTGATCCAAGCCCTTAATGATATGCTGGGTGCGGAGCTGCCATGCACAGCCAAGACATGTCTGCTGGGGTTGGTGCCACAGCTAAAAGCGCAAAGGCGAAGGCTGTGCGTGATCGCCTTACTCATGGCAAAAAGGAGAGTGTCATTGCACTGGAGCAGCAAACTACGACCTAAAGTTAAAAACTGGTTGGAGGACTTGGCGTATTGCTGTGACACACTAGCCACATACGAAGAGGAGTTGCCGGCGGGCTCGCGCCCTCGAGACTATTGGGAGCCCTTTAGACAATACATGGCGTCGACCTTGGCAGTCCAAGAACCGCAGGCAGAGCTGAATTGACATAGACCGAAAGTTGGTAGGGGAGTTTAATCGATGAAGTGATGGAGGGGGAAGAATGCTGTGATGCAGTGATATATACGTTCTTATTGTTTTTAATTTTTTCTGGGGGGTTGGGTTGAAATGCTCCTCCAAGTTACGGGGGTTGCAACTGTAAGGGAAAAAAAACTGTACAAAATGTAAGACCATCAATGCCATAGTACCAGCGTCACATATTGTCTAATTGCACACTTGACAGTCAAAATATCGACACGCCGCCGGACCTTCGGTTGTCGGCTGATGGGCTGTGTATGTGAAGAGCAATGTTTGATGACACCAACCAATGCAATGCCGGCCTAGTCAGGTTGTAGGCGTAGAAAGTGTATATTAACTCTGTGACGATGTGAAATAAAAGTCTTGCACCCAAAAAATAAATAAATAAATAAATAAATTGGTTTGGGCTTATTATTGTGTGTTGTGTCTTAATTATTCACAGAATTTGTGTTTTTAAATGCTTTAAATACCTGTCTTCTAAGTTAAGCCTGCCTGCTCACAGCCAAGCTACCCAGGGTTTATCATGCAAATAATTTATTGAGACCTGTGCTGAGCCCTAGACCGTGTTAGTGGTCTTATTGCTTGTGGCACATACCGATTTACCACTTCTAAGGTTCCGTGGTTTTCAGGACCAGACTCATTTTATTTGAGTTGTTCGTGACGCCATTTTTGTGTTGCCCTCACATAGGCCGTGGAGGTAACCGTACGAACAAAGTTGCATGGGCTTCGTTGTTCATGTACGCATTAACTAGGCCTTTTCTGACTTGTGAGTGAACTGCAGGACGCTGACCCTGTCACCTGAAACTGACCTTTTTGCGAGGCCAATTCTTCTAGCTGATCGTTGTCTGAAATTGCCAATCAATGTTCAGGATATCGTTAACTTTAGTTTCCACATATCTTATCCTATTCAGCATCTGAATTGTTTCTTTCCTTTCGACTTTTCATTACATGGGTAGTGCTTTCAATTATGGGTTTGTCCGGCTTGTGGAAATTGAATTTGGGACATTTCTAATAATTAACTTGTGGGTTGGTACAATGTAAATCGAGCTTTTTGCAATGTGATAATGTATGGGAAAATGTATTTCATTCGTCAGTATTTGTCGCAGTGGGTGTGCATTTATAATGGGTAAAATATGTATAAAAAGTGATGTTTTGCTCTACGAATTTGAGCAGTTTCCTGAGTTGTACACCGTGTTGTATTGCTGGGATTACTGTTACTAGCTGCAGCTAATAAATTTGATCTCTGACGCCACCTAGAAGTATTCCGTGTCTCTGTATACCAAGACAGGTGAATCCGAAGACTTTGGGCGTGCCCCTGGCGCCGCTGGGTTCTGACCCGGTTCTTCAGTTGGCGCCCAACGCGGGGCGACTTCAGCGGTACCGGTCCAAGCCTGAGGATCGTGAGGAGCCACGTGAGGAAATTCTGGTCTGGAGTAAGGCCGCCACTTCATTGACCCCTGCATGTCGACGTGGACCGAAGGTCTTTTCTGCGAGGCTTCCCGCTTTCAAATGGCTACGAAGGATTGCTGCCCTGACTGTCGCCCTGTCTTGGACCCTCGATTGATCCTTTGTAAAGCGAGATGATAGACGGTCTTCTTGTGGCGTGACAGATATTTTGGTTAAGTATAAGTGGGTCGCTCCAACGACTTTGTTTTGTTTTTTGGTTTTGATTCGGTTTTTGCAATAATCGAAGCCGAGGGGCTCGTATATTTACGAGTGTATCAATAGTTGATAACCCCTTGAAGTTTGAAGCTAGATTAGTGAGCTATAAGATGCCTGGTCTTAGCAAAATTAGGAAATGGTTTAGTTGTGGTTACAACAGGGATTCCCGATTGGAGGATTCGTGTCCGATACCTCCGGTTGGAAATCCGACTTATGAGCTCTATTCATAACACGGAGTGGGTCCTATCACTTATAACGAAGTGTGGGTCCGCTATGCAAGGAAAGATGGTGTTTTACGATGGCCCCAATATGGTAGTTTCGAATTAAATATTTTAGATGATCTGGAAGTTGCGCTATTTAGGAAGAAAGCCCGGCCGGCGATGTTTGACTCTTTCCGCCTTTGGCGTAAGGAAGCCAAACAGCGAGAAATTAAGCAAGCAAAAAGAGATAGGAAAGATAAGAATATGTCAGTACTACAAGCTGCTAGGTAGTTTAAGGAAGATGGAGAAGAGCGTGCAAGTGAAGTCTTAGAGAGACAGCGTTGCATGGCCATCGATAAATGTTATCCGACCTTGCCGCCTTCTCCTCCAAAAGTGATTGAAGATCCTGAAAAAGATCCTTTGATGTCTCATTTACTGAGATTGCCACCCTCTTATGTGCAAGGTGCTACTGCACCTCCATTACCCCCGGTTGTTGCACCCTTGGTTGTTCAGCCTCCTGCTGTTGTTCAGCCACCCGTTGCTTTACAGAATGTTCTCCCTCCTATGGTGCAACCCCCTCCAGGGTCGCCAGCTTTGCTATCAGCTTTGCCTCAAACTCCTTTGCCTTCCATTCCTGTATCTCCGACTCCTGCTACTTTTGTCTCTACGCCTCTCTTGCCTCAAAATACTTATTCTCCTGTTCTTATGTCTGCTTCTTCTCCTTCTGCTCGAAAACGAATGACCGAGACTGTTGCTAATCTTTTATCTCCATTGTTTGGGTCACTGAATATGACCCCTGTTTCGGAACGTAAGCAGAGTCGTAGTCAGCTTCCTAGTTCGGAAGAACGGACAGTGTTGGATCTATTGGCTCGTAGATGGGTTTTAAATACTTCTAGGTATAATTTGCAAGTGGTTATGGATGTTTTCTTTCAGCGGGAGCCGCCTAAGCAAAGGTATGTTTTTGATGTAATGTGTACTTTTCTTCGTCAGGAATGGGAAGATAATGAGTTGGGTCAGATTCCGCAGGAAGTGCTTGATGTCCAGTCAGAGTTTGCTAAAGGGACGATAGTGGAGTCTGATGTTGCAGACGCCGTAGAGATGATACTTGCTTTCAGCTCTAGGCTTCCACCTCAGACATTGTACAAACCTGATTCCGCTGTTAGGAGGAAAGTGAAGCAGTATCCTATGAGAGAGGTTCCTCCTGTATGGAGAGAGGAAGTTGTTGCTAATCCTAATCAGGGTATTGTGGCTGTACCGGCACATTTTCAGCGAGTGTGGGTACATGTTCCTTGGAAGAGAGCAGAGGTCTTGGCTCTTAAGCAGACCTTACCTGATCCCCGTAAAAATCCTGTTGGTTATTACAAGGAGTTGTCTCAGACAGTTGATGCTTGTATTATGAATTTAACTGACATAGATATGTTGATGGGTAATGTAGTTCCTCAACCTTTGTGGGCGAAGATCCGCCATGAGGATCATGCGGCAGAGTTAGAAGATACTTGGGTTAATATTGCTGCTGCAGATGGTCGGCAGGTAGGAGGTGCCAAACCTGAACCCTTAGTTGCAGAATTACCTGGTAGGATTATTAATTTAATGAAAACTATGATGCCTCCTTTACGAGTGAATTGGGATAAGTTAGCAGCATGCAAACAGAAGAAAGATGAGTGTGTCTGATTTCTTTACTAGGTTTCAGGAAACGTTCATCGATCATAGTGGTCAGGACATGAGCACTGAAGGTGGTCAAAGGTTGTTTATGGACAAATTTGTCTTTAATTTGCTTCCCGAACTTTCTAATAAGCTAAAGGACTCTGAGAGTTCATGGGCTGTTTCTTCGTCGGCCCAGATATTGGCTACTGCACAATATTATGAGAATAGGGATAAAGATGAGAAGGATAAAGCAGTGAAGAAAACTAGAGATCTAAAGACGAAAGTTCTTTTACAGCAAGCTTATCCGCCTCGTCCGAATCAGCCTCAGTTTCAGCAACCCCCACAGTTTCAGAGATTGTTACAGAAGCCCGAGTCCTTCGCTCCGCGATTCTTTCTAGGCCCTAATCAGTGTGCTTACTGCAGAGGGGAAGCTCATTTCAAGAATAGTTGGCCGATTTTTTGTTACAGCGTGCGAATGGTGTATCTGGTCAAAGAGGTCGTGGTGGTTTCCAACAAGCTCCTAGGGGTAGGGGACGTGGTGTGTTTCCCCAGAATGAGCGTTCCTTTCCCCCTCAGAATTCTGCGAATTATTTCGACAGATAGAATGTTCCGACTGTTCAGTCTGCCCAGTACTATGCTGAGGACTATTGTGTTGAAGGTGAGAGTGCTGGTTATAATGATAGTTAGGACAGCCATGGACAAAGTGAGGGAGTAGTGTCAGTTCCAGTAGACCAGAGTGGACCTTATGTTTAAGTGATTACATCAGGTGTGGCTGAACCTTTTCTTTTGGATACTGGTGCGACGAAGAGTTCTATTATGCACTCTAAACTTCCTGGCGCACCTTTGTCTGGCTTGACCAATGTTTCAGTAGGATTTTCAGGCGCCCCAGTTCGTAATCCGGTTTCTAGTCCTTTGCCCCTTTCTATTGGTCCTTGTGAATTGGAAGCTCCCCTTATTCTAACGACTGGTTGTTGTGAGAATCTGTTGGGTTTGGACTTGCTGAAAAGATTGTATGCGACATTACATTGTTCTCCTTCGGGAGTACATCTTACCGTGGGTAAGAAAGTGATTTCTCCGATGTATTTGTCTAAAGATTGTCTTCCACTGGAATTGCGTTCTCTTCCTGATACACTTTGGGCTACAGGTCCCAATGATGTTGGTCTTTTGCAGATTCCACCCTATGTTGTTACCCTTAAGTCGAATGTTAGGCTACCTCGTATTCCGCAATATAAAATATCTAGTGATGGCGAGAGAGCTCTTCTAGCTATCATCTATGATTTGGTTGAGAAGGGTGTAGTTGAAGAAACGAGAGGTAATGTGTGTAACAGTCCTGTTTTGCCTGTCCTTAAGCGTACTGATGCTTCTCAGCCACCTGTGTATCGGTTTTTGATCGACCTTCGAGAGGTAAATAAGATTGTCGTGCCACAGTTTCCTGTTGTTTCTGACCTCACTGCTTTGTTGACTCTGATCCCTGCTTCAGCTGCTTGGTTTTCAGTTATCGATTTGAAGAACGCTTTCTTTAGTATTCCGATTGCTGAGGAAAGTAGAGATATTTTTGGCTTCTCTTTAGGAGGTCGAAGCTTCCGGTTTAAACGTGCTTCTCAAGGTTATGGTGAAAGTCCCTCCATCTATAGTCAGGCGTTGAAAACTCAGCTTGATGATTTTGTATTGCCTTATGGTGCTACTCTTATCCAGTATGTTGACGATCTGCTGGTTGCTGCTGATGACGAAGAGATTTGTAAAGAGGCTACTCTTTCTTTGTTACGACATTTGTCTGACCTTCATCATAAAATGTCACCTTCAAAGTTATAGTATTGCCGCCAAGAAGTAACCTACTTAGGTCAACTCTTGTCGAAGGAGGGAAGACGATTGACCCCAGAATGAATTCAAGCGATTGTCCAAATGAGTGTGCCATCCACACAGAGAGAAGTGCGTGCTTTTTTAGGTATCACTTCGTATTGTAGACAGTGGATCCCCAATTTTTCTTTGTTAGCGAAGCCTCTGTTAGCGCTGAATCTTAAAGATACTCCGCATCCTCTCCCTTGGTCTGACGAATGTCAGAAAAGTTTTTCTGAATTACGTGATTGTGGCAGACTCGGAAGGAAATGGCAGTAGCCGGGTTCTGGTAACAGAGGGTTTTATTGAGGCCAAGAGATGGTCAGTACAGGTCTTTCGAGTATATGGAGGTCGGCGTGGTGATCTGCTCCTGCTCCGTCTTCTGACTCGTGCCTTGGATGCCTCGACTCTCCTCCTGCCCTCCGGGCTGATCCTCTTCTGGGGCTGGTCGACTTCCGTGGTGACCCTCAGGGGTCGTAGACCCAAAAGAAATAGAAGGGATGGGTCAGGGCAGGGCTCAATATCACAATAGTGTCAGGGATAGGGAGTGAGGAGGGCGGTGCAGCACTCGGGGCTCTCAAACGGTGAGGTGGTTGTGCTCAAGGGTAGGGGTACCGGGATATGCAAGGAATCCCCCCAATCACACGTTCGGTCCGCTTTTCTTAGCCACCCAAACCGCAATTCTCCTCCGTACCTGGAGTAGCCACGCACCTCCCCCGGGTGAGTGGCTGGGCGAAGCGCCATGTCGGTGGCCTCCTGGCGTCTCCTCGGGTGATGGCACGTCCCGCTCTCCTCCGTAGCTTCCTTCCTCCGGTCTCACGCTCCTCTCCTCGTTCCGCTCGTCTCTCTCCGTCTTCTCCAACCTCCAACCTCCGGTGAACAAGCACACCCCCTCGGGGTCTGCTTCC
Source organism: Lissotriton helveticus (assembly GCF_964261635.1). Classification (NCBI taxonomy): domain Eukaryota; kingdom Metazoa; phylum Chordata; class Amphibia; order Caudata; family Salamandridae; genus Lissotriton; species Lissotriton helveticus. Next base: position 1,586,692,167 of record NC_136063.1, read on the forward strand.
GCCTTTGACTCCGTCGCCTCACTGGTTGGTCCCGCCCACTCGTCCAAGGGCCGCCACTTAAAGGGCCAGTGTTCCTCATCGTCCTCAGCGTCCCTGGCAACCCCGTAGTCAAACGAGGGGTGATCATTCTGTACGGGGGAACAAGTAGGGGGTGATTGACAACGGTCCCAGTGTACAGCCCCTATAGCAGTACTTGGAGGGGCAGCCCCCGCCACCCCGTTACACACCTCCCCCCTTGGACGCTCCCGATCGGGGAGAGGATGGCGAGACAGGAAATCAGCGCCCACATTGTCAACCCCCTTCCGATGTACCACCCTGAAGGAGAAGGGCTGTAGGGACAGGAACCATCTCAGTACCCTGGCGTTGTTGGACTTTGCCCTAGCCATCCAGAGCAGCGGGGCGTGATCCGTGTAAAGGACAAACGGGTGCCCCTCCAGGTAATAAGCCAGTTTCTCCACCGCCCACTTAATGGCCAGACATTCTTTCTCAATGGTCGGATACTTTAATTCCCTAGGGAACAGTTTGCGGCTAATATAAAGGATCGGATGATCCATACCATCATCTACAACCTGGGACAGGACGGCCCCAATGCCGTAGTCAGAGGCATCAGTGTGCAATGAGAAAGGTTTAGAGAAATCAGGGGAGGACAAGACTGGTGTGGAGGTGATGATACGCTTCAAAGCGTGGAAGGCTGAATGCATGGCTGGGGTTGGGACAATCCGGGTGGAGGATGTTCCTGTGCTACGAAGGGTATCTGTGAGAGGAGCTGCGAGGTGGGCAAACTGGGGAATGAACCTCCTATAGTACCCCACTAGGCCTAAGAAGGCTCGCATCGCTCGCCTTGTTTCTGGGAACGGAGTGTCCGCTATGGCCCTGACTTTTTCGATTTGGGGCTCGATGATTCCATGCCCCAACACGTACCCTAGGTATTTCACCTTTTGATAGGCTATGCGAGACTTCTTCGCGTTGATCTTCAATCCGGCGCGTGACAAAGCCTCGAATACAGCCTGTAGATGCGTCAGGTGTGTATTCCAGTCAGGGCTGAACACGACAATGTCGTCAAGGTAGGCTGAGGTGAAACCGGTTAAGTCCTTTAGTACTTCGTTCATTAACCGCTGAAATGTGGCAGGAGCCCCGTGAAGACCAAAAGGAAGGACAGTAAATTCGAAATGGCCATCCTCGGTAGAAAATGCTGTCTTCTTTCGGTCTTCCTCCCTCAGGGGCACCTGCCAGTACCCTTTGGTTAAGTGGAGGGTCGTAATATATTGGGCATCTCCGAGTCTTTCCACGAGGTCATCGACGCGAGGTATTGGATAGGCGTCAAACAGTGATATTTCATTCAACGCTCGAAAGTCCATACAAAAGCGTCGACTTCCGTCCGGTTTTGGTATTAACACGATGGGACTGGACCAGTTGCTTCTGGACGGTCGGATTACACCCAGGTCTAGCATGTCTTTCACTTCTTTCCGAATGTCTTTTCGTCGGGCCTCTGGTATCCGGTAGGGCCGTATCTTGACTATCTTCCCTGGGGTGGTCTCGATGCAGTGCTCGGCCATGGTGGTTCTGCCGGGGATATCCGAGAAGAGTGTCCCGTATCTTTTCAGGACGTCACTCAGACCCTCGGTTTTCTGGTCTTCCAGTTCATCGTTAACAACCAGCTGGGGTAGGGTGGATGTTGGTGATGGGTTCTGGAGTTCCGTCGCTATGTGTACTTCCGAAGGAGGTGGACCCAACCACTTTTTCAGCAGATTAATATGGTAGGTTTGCGTTTTGTGTGGACTGACTTGGAGTTTATAGCTGGTTCGTCCTATTTTGGAAAGCACTTTGTAGGGTCCGACCCATTCTGCTCGGAACTTCTGGGTAGATGACGGAAGCAACACAAGGGCCCAATCGTTTATGTTCAAGAGTCTCCACTTCTTGCCTTTGTCATAGGCATGTTTCTGGCGGTTCTGGCTTTTCTCAAGGTTTGAATAGGCCAAGTCTCTCAGCTTGCCTAACTTGCTTTTTAACTTCTGTGCGTATTCGAGGGTGGTCATGGTCTCTTCTGGGTCTTCCCTTTCCCAGGCTTCTCGTGTCATGTCTAGCAGGGATCGGGGTTGTCGTCTGTAAAGTAGCTCAAAGGACGATAGGCCGAGACTACTCTGGGTCTGTCCACGAATCACGTAGAGAGCCAGGGGTAAGAGGTGGTCCCACTCCGACCCATTGACTTCCAACATTTTTCTTAGAGTTGTCTTCAAGGTCCGGTTGTAGCGTTCCACCAAACCGTCCGTTTGGGGATGGTACGCGGAGGTCTTTATCTGCTGGATACCAAGATTGTGACATACTTCCTTCATGAGACGTGACACGAAGGGGGTCCCTTGATCGGTTAGGATCTCCTTTGGGAAGCCTACCCGGCTGAATAGCTCTACCATATTGTCTGCTACTTGCTTGGTTGTTGTAGCAGTCAGGGGAAAAGCCTCTGGGAAGCGGGTGGCGTAGTCCACCACAACCAATACATGTTGAAACCCCCTCTTGGTCTTGGGCAGGGGTCCGATAATGTCCATCCCAACCCGCTCGAAGGGTTTCCCGATAATGGGGAGGGGTTGCAAAGGGACGGCTGGGGGTTTCGTCATGTTTCTCCGTTGGCATATTCCGCACTCCCTACAGTATGCTGCTGCGTCCCTATAAATACCAGGCCAGTAAAAATGCCTAAGGATATTCTGTATGGTCTTTTCTGCTCCCGTATGGCCTGCTACCAGGTGGCTGTGTGAGTAGAACAGAACCTGATCACGGAAAACCACTGGTACCAGTAGTTGAGATGGGTCATCCTTTTTACCCTGCCGGTACAGCAGATCGTTTTTGATGAAGAATTGGGGGAAGGTAGGGTCAGAGACATCCGTGGCTTGATGGGCTTGTTCCCAGGCATTGAAGAGGGAGCGGTCGTTGGCCTGGGTGAAACGAAAACTCCGATCTAGGACCCATGGTTCGGCTGACACAAACGCTGGGAGCGGAGCTCGGGGAGGGGGCCTGTCTACTCCGTCTTGATGGCCCGGTCCCCGGGCTAGGGTCTTACGAAACAGCTGTAGGAATCCTGGGTTATCCGTACTGATGATCAAGTCCTCGGGGAGGGAGGTTAATACCCCCACCGTGACAATATGTGGCTCTCCTAACACTGAATGGAGGGGTACCTGGGCAACTGGATATGGTCTTACGTCCCCGTGTACACACCTGATATTAACTATCTCCCTTGCCAGGTATTGTGAGGGGGCTACGTGTTGGGGTTGGATCACAGACTGCCGGCACCCTGAGTCTAGGAGGGCATGGATAGAGGACCCGTTTACCTTTACACGTACCCTGAACGTATTTCCCATCTCCGCGGAGTATAGCACTGCTTTGGGGAGGTAGCCGACCTCCATGGGTTCGTCCTGGGTTTTTCGTCGTGGGCAAAACCTGGCGATGTGGCCCCACTGGCCACAATCGAAGCACCGAGGACCCGTGGGATGAGATGGGTCTGGTTTCCAGGGGCGAGGATGTGGAGCCTCTGGACCCCGAGGGAGCCGTTTCTCAGGTTTGGGAACTGGCCATGGGAGTTTCTCGGGCTCCCATGCAGGGGCTTTAGGTTGTGCTCTGGCGAAACTGGCGGCCATTTCAATGGCCATGGTGGAGGTTAGGTTATGGTGCTGCCGTAGCCACCGCTGTGTGGCATACGGTAGGGCTTCAAGGTATTGTTCTAAATAAATCCGGTCCATTATTTCCTCCTTGGAGCTGGTGCTGGGGTTTAGCCATTTATCTGCCGCCATTTTCAGTCTCACAAACAGCGTTTTCGGGTTCTCCCGGGTAGTCCACGCTCCTTGCGGAACTTCAGACGGTACGCTTCCGCATCAAGTCCTAGGTGGTCCAGGATAATACGTTTCACTTCGGAGTAGGGGGTGTCTCCTGTGGGGTTGGCCACCTGATAGGCGGCCTGTGCTTCTCCTACCAGGAGGGGAGCCAGGAAAAAGGGCCATTTACCAATCGGCCAGGCACGGGCCGCCCTTTCGAAATTTAGGATAAAAGAATCCGGGTCCTCCCCAGACTGGTACTTCTGCAAGGAGACCCCTGATGGCCCATGGGTTAGTACTCGTTCCCCACTGCCCCCTCCTTGTGAAGGAGCTTCTGCCCATGTTGGGGTTCCGGTGCTCTCTCTGGTGGTAAAGGCCTGTTTTATGATATCCCGGTCTGCCTGTGCCGATGTCAGTTGTTGCTCTGCGATCCACTCCAGGCGTTCCTGCCCTTTTGCTAGTTGCTGTACTAACGTTTCCATGTCCATCTCTCCTATACAGATGGGCGCAGTGCCCGCATTCTCCACCACTGTGGCAGACTCGGAAGGAAATGGCAGTAGCCGGGTTCTGGTAACAGAGGGTTTTATTGAGGCCAAGAGATGGTCAGTACAGGTCTTTCGAGTATATGGAGGTCGGCGTGGTGATCTGCTCCTGCTCCGTCTTCTGACTCGTGCCTTGGATGCCTCGACTCTCCTCCTGCCCTCCGGGCTGATCCTCTTCTGGGGCTGGTCGACTTCCGTGGTGACCCTCAGGGGTCGTAGACCCAAAAGAAATAGAAGGGATGGGTCAGGGCAGGGCTCAATATCACAATAGTGTCAGGGATAGGGAGTGAGGAGGGCGGTGCAGCACTCGGGGCTCTCAAACGGTGAGGTGGTTGTGCTCAAGGGTAGGGGTACCGGGATATGCAAGGAATCCCCCCAATCACACGTTCGGTCTGCTTTTCTTAGCCACCCAACCCGCAATTCTCCTCCGTACCTGGAGTAGCCACGCACCTCCCCCGGGTGAGTGGCTGGGTGAAGCGCCGTGTCGGTGGCCTCCTGGCGTCTCCTCGGGTGATGGCACGTCCCGTTCTCCTCCGTAGCTTCCTTCCTCCGGTCTCACGCTCCTCTCCTCGTTTCGCTCGTCTCTCTCCGTCTTCTCCAACCTCCGGTGAACAAGCACACCCCCTCGGGGTCTGCTTCCGCCTTTGACTCCGTCGCATCACTGGTTGGTCCCGCCCACTCGTCCAAGGGCCGCCACTTAAAGGGCCAGTGTTCCTCATCGTCCTCAGCGTCCCTGGCAACCCCGTAGTCAAACGAGGGGGGATCATTCTGTACGGGGGAACAAGTAGGGGGTGATTGACAACGGTCCCAGTGTACAGCCCCTATAGTAGTACTTGGAGGGGCGGCCCCCGCCACCCCGTTACAGTGATGCATTGCGTTCTGCTCCGGTGTTGGGTACCCCGGACTACAGTAAACCTTTTACATTGTATGTACACGAGAGAGAAGGTTGTGCATTGCCAGTGTTGACGCAACAATTTGGAGACATGCGCGTATTTTTCAGCTACGTTAGATCCGGTAGCTAGGGCGTTGCCGAGTTGTTTGAGAGCTACAGCGGCAGCGGCTGTTTCTATCCGACAGTCTGCTGGTTTGGTATAATACGCTGATTGTGATGGTTCCACATGCAGTGGATACTTTATTGAAAAGGACCAAGACACAGCATCTTACTAGTGCGCGTTTGTCAGGTTATGAGTTGATGCTTTTGGCTAGCCATGTGCACATCAAAAGGTGCAATGTGTTGAATCCAGCTACGTTGTTGCCGATTTCTGTAGAGACAGATGTTCAGGAACAGCATGATTGTCTTCTCCGGACAGAGGAGGAAACTAAAGCTAGAGTTGATTTAAAAGATACTCCTCTTCCGAATGTTGATGGTACTCTATGGGTAGATGGTTCGTGTTTTAAGCTTTCGAATGGAGAGACGACTGCAGCATATGCTGTCACAACTTTACATACAGTTGTTGAAACAGCACGTATAGCACAGAATTCAGCACAAGCAGCAGAGTTGATTGCATTGACTAGAGCGTGTGTGTTATCCGAAGGAAAGCGAGTGAATGTTTATACTGAAAGCCAGTATGCGTTTGGTGTGGCCCACAGTTTTGGACGCTTGTGGAGAGAGAGAGGATTTCTTACTTCCCATGGTACGACAATTCAGCATGGGCAATTAGTGAATGAACTTCTTGAATCACTTACTCTACCAAAGCAGATTGCAATTGTGAAGTGTAGTGCGCATAAGAAGGTTGTGGATGATGTGGGCCGAGGAAATGCGTTTGCGGAGGAAGTTGCGAAAGAATCGGCGAAAGATATGATGAGTCGAATGTATGTTGCAGGCCCTGCTAACTGGGTTATGGCTGGTGGAATGTGTGAAGACACAATAGAAAGTGTGAAGTTGATTCAGGCTGAAGCTACGGAAAAATAAGTGAGTACGTGGAGAGAAACTACGGGTATGTTGGATTCGACAGGTTGTTGGGTTGAGTTGTCGGAGCACCAGCGATGATTGTTGCCTGACGCGTATGTGCTCCCAGTGGTTACTATGACTCATGGAATGGCTCACATTAGTTCGAAAGGAATATGCAAGATGTTGGCTCCAGTATGGCAAAATGCTGGAATTCCTAAATGTGCCGAGAATGTGGTGATGCATTGTATGATTTGTCTGATGTAAAATCCTGGAAAGGGAACTCCAACTCCAGCTGGTCATTTTGCTCCTCCAACGTATCCGTTTGAAGTGATACAGCTAGATTACATTCACATGGAGAGATGTAGCAATCTGAAGTATATCCTTGTGGTTGTTTGTGCCTTTTCCAGATGGATAGAGGCCTACCTCCTAAAGGATAATACTGCCTTGTCTACAGGCAAAGTTTTGCTCAAGGAGTATTTCCCTAGGTATGGTTTGCCGAGAATTGTATGGAGCGACAATGGGAGTGAATTCGTGGGTCGAATCATGAAGAAAGTGTGTGCGGGTTTGGGTATCAATCAGAAATTCCATGCTGCGAATCACCCCCAGTCTGCTGGACTTGTCGAGTGCTATAATGGCACTCTGAAATTGAAGTTGGCTAAAATACAAGCGAGCTCGGGTCTTACATGGCCAGATGCCTTGCCGTTGGTCCTTTTGTCAACGAGGACGACAGTACATTCTCGTGTGGGACTTAGCCCATATGAAATTGTTTTTGGTCGTCCGGCCAATGTTTGGGGTGTGCCAAGGCCTAAAAAGTACAGTGACATTGAGTACCCTATGTTGGTGGATTACTTACATGACTTGACTGCTAAATTACGTGTTCTCCACCAACAGATCTATGACAGTTTGCCGACAGTGACTGCGGATCCAGGCCACACGATTCAACCTGGTGACTATGTGCTCACCAAGAACTTTCAACGAAATAAGAACTTGGAGCCAAGGTGGACTGGACCGCGTTTAGTTTTGATAGTCACTCGAACTGCTGTTAGGGTAGCTGGTAAAAAGAATTGGGTACATGCTACCCATTGTAAAAAAGTTCCGTTGCCCTTACCGTATGACAAGTGGGTGAGGGAAGGTATAGCTGATTCTGAATGTGATAGAATTACTAGATTTGTACCTTTTAGTGATGCACAATTGGTATGGACTCAGTCAGAACGTGCAGATGACGAACTTTTGCAAGCTGCTGTGCCATCACATCGAAAGTTGAATACAACGGATCCAGAAACACTTTTTCAAGAGCAAACTGTGCCTGGCAAAGAGCGTTGCAATCTGAGGCCGAGAAAGGATAAATCAATGGACAAATAAAACTTGAAATGTTTGTAAGTGAATTACACCTTTTCAGATCAAGAGACTTTTTTTTTTCTTTTTCGAGTCACCATCCGGACTCCGCTGTAGGGTCGCGGTACAGCCTTAAGGGGTGAGCCGCGAATTGACGAAAGGTCTGTGGTTCATGGTCGTTAGTACGATCTTGACGCACACTTAAGTGAAGAAAGTAATAGCCGTGAGCAGCACGTTAGAGGATGGAGTCTTTTGAATCTGATAAGGGTGTTGAGAGAACTGATTTTAAAATGAGAATGTGTATATTGGTCCGTAGCAAATGTTTTTTGATATTGTGTTTTTTAATGCTTTTGAATATTATGTTGGCTTGTGTGGGTTGGATTGTCTATGTTACACAACAGACGCTTGCATCTATGTCCCAACCTACTCTTTCTTTTTGTACTGTTTCTCCACATGAATTTCACACGTTGCCTGAACATGAGCAGACACGAAGATCAGAATTTGTTAACAATTCATTTATACAGATGTTGCATCAGCATCAGTTAGTAGTAAATACCACAAATTGCTGGGTATGTGGTCTTATGTCGCATACGACAGATAAGGGAATGCCATATTTAGTTTTGCCTTTTTCGCCTAATGGGTCAGTATGGGCACTCCAAACAATGTTTATCTATGCGAATGAAGCATCTCCTGTACGTTCCGTTAAAGATAATGCGAGTAATAATTCCCTGATACAGGGAATAGTAGATATGATCAGAGATATTGATGCGTATAATGCTATCCCTAAGGATGAGGTACGAGCATATATCGGTTGGAACAAGACTGGATATAGCATTAGTCTGACAGAGAAGGAGAGACGAAAAAGGTCTCCCCCCTATTTGAATTGTACCCCACCGAGGTCATTTTTGTCTGCAAGATAATGGTCAGAATCCGAGAGCTCAGCTTGGTAAGAGTGTGTGTGTTCACACCTATGTCTATACATCCCAGAAATCTCCCCCGTTCGTGCCAGCTAAAGGCACGTATTTTGTTTGTTACGACAGAGCATATACATGGTTGCCTCCTGATTTTTCAGGCACATGTTATGTGGCATTTTTACTTCCCCCTACATACACTGCTGTTTTCAATTACCATAAGACAAGATATGGTAGAGGTGTCATCGATGCGAGAGATACTGTTGCACAAGAAGTTGGAGACTTCTTTAAGGGTTTTGTGCCCTTTTGGGGTCCTATGGCTAATAGCAGGAATGTTCGTCAGCTTACGAGTGTGGTTGAGGCCACTATAAATGAAACTAATGACATTACAAAATCGTATTGTTTTAGATATTATACTTGCAGATAGAGGTGGAGTATGTAAATTGATCGGGTCTAGTTGCTGTGTTTTCATACCAGAAAATTCCCCCGACAGTGTACCAAGCCATCCTGAAGTTACATAAGTTTGCTGAGTCTATACATGTAGACGAAGGGAACTGGTCATTGATGGAATGGTTTTGGGGACTGTTGTCCAGATGGGGATGGAAGATTCTGATGTTCCTTGGTATGGTTTTAGCTATCCTTTTCTCGTGTTGTTTATGCATCCAGTGTGGTCACGCCATTTGTAGTCTTTGTGCTACGATCTGTGTGAGAAGACCTATCTCGAGAGAAGCAAAGGATAATAAGATGATGCTACAGCAACACCTTGATGACCTGATGAGAATAGATATGGACCTGGATTCAGATTGACATGAGTTTAGGTTATTGCCTACGTAGTGGCAAAAGGAGGGACTGAGGTTCCGTGGTTTTCGGGACCAAACTCCATTTTGTTGGAGTTGTTCGTGACGCCATTTTTGTGTTGCCCTCACGTAGGCCGTGGAGGTAACCGAACGAACAAAGTTGCATGGGCTTCGTTGTTCATGTACGCATTAACTAGGCCTTTTCTGACTTTTGAGTGAACTGCAGGACGCTGACCCCTTCACCTAAAACTGACCTTTTTGCGAGGCCAATTCTTCTAGCTGATCGTTGTCTGAAATTGCCAATCAATGTTCAGGATATCGTTAACTTTAGTTTCCTTGCACATATCTTATCCTATTCAGCATCTGAATTGTTTCTTTCCTTACGACTTTTCATTACATGGGTAGTGCTTTCAATTATGGGTTTGTCCGGCTTGTGGAAATTGAATTTGGGACATTTCTAATAATTAACCTGTGGGTCGGTACAATGTAAATCGAGCTTTTTGCAATGTGATAATGTGTGGGAAAATGTATTTCATTCGTCAGTATTTGTCGCAGTGGGTGTGCATTTATAATGGTTAAAATATGTATAAAAAGTGATGTTTTGCTCTACGAATTTGAGCAGTTTCCCGAGTTGTACACCATGTTGTATTGCTGGGATTACTGTTACTAGCTGCAGCTAATAAATTTGATCTCTGACGCCACCTAGAAGTATTCCGTGTCTCTGTATACCAAGACAGGTGAATCCGAAGACTTTGGGCGTGCCCCTGGCGCCACTGGGTTCTGACCCGGTTCTTCACTACTATTAACCCACTTTCCAAAAGTCAGCAAGCACCATACATTTCAGGAAGTTACCAGACACAGAACATGGGTGATAATGCGACTCTTCAGTCTTCCCACAGGGCAATGTGATGAACAAACTCAAGAACCTGTGAGTACAATATGACATAAATGTGTGCACTGTTGGGTACATTTGGCATTATCAAGTTCTTTCCTCTTGCAGGTAGTTAGAAATGGGGTCTCTAGTTAGCAGTGGTTTGCACCCTGCCCAAGTATGGGCCCTCACACTTGTCAGGGTAAGGGAGTAACAAAGCTAAGATAAACCCTGCTCATGCCCATGGTAGCTTGGCACAAGCAGTTAGGCTTATCTTAGAGGCAATGTGTAAAATATTTGTACACACACAGTAACACAGTGAAAACACTGCAAAAGGAGTCCACACCAGTTTGGAAAAATAGGCAATATTTATCTAAATAAAACAAGACCAAAACGACAAAAATATCACTTTTAAAAGATTAAGCAATTTTAGTCCATAGAAATCAATGGATGCATTCGCTTCAGCACAAAGTACCTTAGATGCGCCAAAAACCAAAGAGGTGAGGTCTTTGTTGCTTACTGGCGAGGGAGGTGATGCGTTGGTTCCTTACTGGTACGGGAGGGGATGCATCGGTTTGCTGACACACAGCCTTGATACCTTACTACGGTGCAGTGTCGATGAAGAGTCAGTATCGGGATAATGTGTCGAAAATCCAGACACTCTGTGTCAGTGCAACAGTGGCGATGCAGGTGTTGCGTTGATTTCCCTGCCGCAAAGCAATGGCTGCTTTGATTCCTCAGCTGCACAGTATTTGCTGCGTCGGAGTCAGAGTGGGTGCCATGGACGCCCGTGACATGGTGGTCGGGACTCATGCTGCGACAATTCTTCTAATGCTTTGAGGAGCTGGGGCCTGCGATATATGCCATGGTTGATGCAACCAGCAGGAACCACGTTTCAGTGCAGGCAGCTGTGTTGCGTTGATCTTTTGCAGCCATGTGTCAGTAGTAGAGCCCAGGCACTGGTAGATAAAGTATTTGATGGACCAGAAACTTCTTAACAGGAGGCTAGCACAAACAAGCCCTTGGAGAACCTTGGAAGCAGGATGTAGAAAGCAAAGTCCAGTCTTTTCACTCCCAGGACAGAAGCAGCAAGTAGCACACCAGCACAACAAAGCAACAGACATAGTGGCAGTCCCTCCTACAGCATACATGTCTTTTTCCTGACTGAATGCTGTTTAGTCAGAGTTCCAATACTTATTTCACTTTCTGCCTTTGAAGTCGGCAAACTTCAAAGGAAAGTATTTGTAGTGCATTTCCCTGGCCTGTCTTCAGACACATTACAGGGGGTTGAGACACCTTTGTGTGAGGACAGGCACAGCCCTATTCAGGTATCAGTGACAACTCCTCCCAACACTATAACTCAGGCAGGCCCATTAGCCTGTTTATGGTCCATCAGGATATGCAAGGCACATCTCCGCTCCCTTTGTGTGACTGTCTAGAGTGAATGCACAAGAGCCCAACTGTCAGCCAACTCAGATGTGTATTCTACAGACAGGCAGAGGCACAGAAGGGTTAAGGAAGAAAATGGCCACTTTCTTGTCTGTGTCTAGCAACATTTTGCTCCCATACTACACAATTCAAGAAAACTGGAATTTGATCAAAAATTCAGAATGTGGATTTTAACTTCCCATGTTTGCAATGAAAAAATTTCCAAGTGTGGGAACACAAATAGTCCGTACTAGCCTGACCTAGGGGCATATGTATCAAGATAAATTGCGTTCACAAATGCTAAAATTCACAGAATTTCAGTGTTTGCGATCGCAATTTAGCTGTGTGCAATGTAGGGGAAAGAAAACCACTCGCAAAATAAGGAATCGCAAAATTTGCGATTCCCTATTTTGCGATTGCATTTAAGGAATCGCAAATTGCGACTCCTTAAATGCAATCTCGGAAGCACAGAAAAAGTGTGATTTGGCCGTAAGGAATCGCTAGTTACCACCAACTTCAAGTTGGTGGCAATTTGCGATTTCTTTGAAAAATTCACTTTTTTGCATTTTTCAAAGTGCCATGTGGCGCACACATACATATTTCAGGGGTGCAACAGGGTGACCTTTTGACCCCCTTGCACCCTTGAAATTGCATTCTCAATTTGCGATTCTCTAATTGCTAATGCCAAATTGTGAATGCCTTCCCATTCATTCCAATGGGCCTCCTAGCCCATAGGAATGAATGGGAAGGTATTCCTTATTTGCAAATCTCAATTTGCGATTCGCAAATAAGGAATATGTGGGATTCGCAAAATTATTAGCAAATCCCACATACATAGCATTTTGCGATTCTCAAATTATGATTAGCTGAAAATCGCAATTTGAGAATTGCAAAACAATATTTCCATACATATGGCCCCAAGTCCAATAAGTGCAGAGATCTGCATTCAGCGTGGAACTGGAAACCACTTCAAGGTCGTCACAAATGCGGCCAATGCAGTGTTTGCAACCAGACTATATAGAAGGATGCACCTTCACTGATGGCAAAATTGCCTGGACTCACAAATAATTTTCAAATTGCAAAACGAAAAATGTAGTCTATGCTGTTGCCTGCCCGTTTAAAAAGATCTACATTGGTTAGACCAATCAAGAAGTGAGACAACAAATTGTTCAACATAAATCCCGAATTAAGACGAACACTGTATCAGCACCAATGGTTAAACATTTTAATCAAATGGGTCACACAGAAAAGGAGTTCCACTAGACGGAGCTAAGTGTCATCCAAGCAGACATCAGAGGTGGAGACATTGAATGTAGACACGTGCATAAAGAAGTGTACATGATTATGAAATTCAATACGGTGCTAAGAGGTCTTATTGAAATGTCTGAGATTAATAGACTGTAGTACAAACAAGTTTCTAGGTTTTGGTTTCTCCGCAATGTGTCATTAAAGTTTTTTAATATACAAAAGTACAATTCCCAGAATCACTTAAGGCATTTCCTGACCTTGATTAGACTCACCTACTTGTAAACCACAGGAGGAGAGTGCCATTTTTTGATATTAAGGAGGACTGGCTGTTGCAGAGAGAGCCCATGCGGACTAAAACGTAAGTGAAATAACATCTGGTTTACCATTACAAGAAAGTGCAAGTCATTGTACAGCATCCTCATAACGAGCGCCTATTCCTGCCAGGTCCGTTGCTCAGCCAGTGCGTGATATATGTGCACTTTCACAAGGATACAAGACCTTTTTCTAAAGCTCATCATCGAGCTAGAGCGGCACATCTAGACAATTGTTTTCACAAGCGCGTACGTTACAATGTAACAAGATTAGACCCAATGAATCTGCTTGTGCTCGGATGAAAACCCGCTTGTTTTGCTTTGCTGCAATTGTCGTAATTTCGAAAGTAAGACTCACTTCCACGTTTCCCTTTTGGAGCATCAGTTGCCTAAATTGGTCTGCATTGTTTGTCTTCTTTCAGTATGAAGCACAGTGACTGAAAGAAAAATTTTGGGCCTCGAAAGCTTCCGCCAAAAGGACATAAGAGAATTATAAAGGTAATAACCTCTGATGCAATGTGACTAGCATGCTACATGACGAATAAACCCCTCACTAATGCATGAAGTTCTAGTTTAACAAAGTACTGAGCACGTTAAAATGTTTAAGCATGAATACAGACATTCGATTCAAAATCTTTATTCGGATTACCAAAAAATCCATAAAAGCACAATTTCAAATACAATGCAACATATTTAAAATTACAGTTACACAACGAGCATTGAATATTTGTAAAATACATGTTAATATAATAGCAATTACAAGAACACATATTCCTTTGTCTAAAATACGTGGGAGGTTAATAATCATAAGGAGTACAAATTAATCAAGGGCATTCCATACTTCTACAAACATTAAAAATGACTTTTAGAAAAGTGCTTGTGCGGAATATAAGTTCATCGTTCTCTAGTTTTAGGAGCATTAGGTAAGACTGATTCACAGAAACAGGTCTACGTTTTTTAAAATATGGGGCTAAAAACCACTTAATATATTTCATATAAAACTTGCACATAAAAAAGAAATGTAAATCATTTTGTTTGCTAATTCCGTCACAGGGGCACGGATTATTTCTGTATGGGCTATGTCCCAGTGGAAAACAGAGTGAGAACTTTATTGTTCCTGCTCTCATTCTGAAGAGTAGCGATCTTTCCCAATTGCTCATTGGTAATATCAAGTACAATGGTAGTTGTTGGGTTAGTAAGTCATTATTAATATAAGACACAACAGTTTGTTTCCGTATCTCTTCCAACAATCTATTTCCATTGTAAGTCGCATATAAATCAAGTTGGACTTCCTTTCTATCAGACTTCTTAATATGAGATGGGTTTTCAAAAAGGTCACCTTTGCCTACACTAGACAAGCTTTCTTGTATACCTCGAAGCCATGGGATTTTGTTCCATTTTTCACAAGCTACACATTCCCTTAGGATGTCGTGTGTTAAGCTTGCATAGTCATTTACCCATATAGCCAACCAAAATAGTGCCGGCCTAGCAGCAATAAAATCACTAATATAAGGTACATTCAGCTCTGAGTGGCAAATGTACCCTGATGATGAAATGGGGGACCCCCAGTAGTTTCCTGCAGAGCCGATTCTCTTTCCTTTGTAATATGGGGTTTTTTGTTAATCCCCAAATTTCGGCGCCGTAGGTTGCCACTGGTGTACATTGAAGCCTATATATCTTTAATATGGCTTTATTTGCTCCAATTTTCCTTGGTCTGGGTAAAGATAAAATTGAGTTTATAGCCTTTGAGAACTTGCCTGTGGCGTGGGCAATATGCCCACTCCACAGGCCGTTCGCAGCAAAGACTATACCTAAATAAGGGAAGGTTTTAGTTGGGAGCAACTTATCATTTCCTATCGTGATAGATTTTAGTTGGCTAGCACCCGGCCCACAAGACATGATAAATGATTTTTTAAAATTTACTTTAAGATCCAAATTCCCCATATGTGAAAAATCCCTGACTAGGGTATGTAATGCATTGGGTGTTAATCCCATGAGCACAGCGTCGTCCGCATACAACAGACATGGTAATGGGCCTCCTTTAATTTTGGGGACATCTGTAGTGGCCTTCTTAAGAGAGTTATTCAGGCCATTTATATAGATGATGAATAACAGGGGTGCTAAAACGCACCCCTGTCTCACACCTCTTTCTACATTAATTGGCCTGGAAACTGTGCCCTCCATATCAATCCGTACTTGTGCCTTTGTGTCTTTGAATACAGACATAAGAAAATAAAACAAACACAGAAGTGCCCCATATGAACTAACAACCTAGTTGTTTACACTTGCACTAGATTCAGAGGACAAATAATGAAGTCCGCTCCCTCTTCTTTTCCAGACTTGAGACGAAAGCCTCAAGGCTGACCACCCTGTCTTCCTCACTTACCACAGGAGGTTTATCCCAAAAAGAACTAAGCACCAATGCTGAAACTCCGGTGCCCTTGGTGAGGCCAAGGTCAATCCAACATATTCACCTTTTACAACTCCTGATAAAGATGAACCACGTTTCAAACAATGGACATTCTTTATTTGTGCCCGTAAGGTAAACAGCTTCATCAATGCATTCTTGTAATTCCTAACAAGTTGGAGAGCGCTTCCCATCTCACCTAAAATATTCCCTCTTCCCCTTTCAGAATTTACCGAGCCTTTGTCCTGGGGAGAACCCACAAAGACATATTGGGTTTGAAACGCGTAGACCATTTCCTACAGGGGATCTGAGTACAATGATTATCAATATGGAGGACTAAAATAGATTTTTAGTAACAAACAATTGTTCATAGCCCAAATTAGATAGGTCTAGACCTCTTAATGTCCGTTTACCAAGAGCATCTATTGAAAATGTATAGCTCTGGCCTTTTAACGATAGGACTGGTGAATATTGATTATTTGTATATTGATGTTTCAGAATGTATCATTTTCTGTTTGTCATGTTTAAAAATAAGGTTTCCTTTTCACACTGAGCACACGGTTTTTCACAACTCAGTCTTTGCACATTTCACAAATTGATTTTGATTTTTCTTTCTTTCATTGTATACATTTTTAAAGTTAGTAATGTGTTTAACTCAAATGTACAAAAAGAAAACTGAGGTCATGCTTATTCAGTAAAATGTTCATCATACATAAGTAAAGATGCGTATGAATTGCACGACCATCTAATGGTGTATTGTTTTAACACTTTCTAAAAGTGGCATTTTCAAACATGCAATTTAAAAACCAACTTCATCAAAAGAGGTATTTTTAAATTGAGAGTTCAGAGACTCCAAATCTCTATCTGTACCCAATGGGAAATTACACTTAAAAGATATTTCAAGGTATTTCCCATGTTACCATATGGGAGAGATTGTCCTTGCAATAGTGAAAAACGAAATTATCAGTATTTTACTATTAGGACATGTAAAACACACTAGTGCTTGTCCTACCTTTTAAATACACTGCACCCTGCCCATGGGGCTGCCTCAGGTGTGACTTATATGTAGTCAAAGGGAAGGTTTGGGCCTGGAATATGGGTGCACTTGCCAGGTGTCATCAATACCAGGATGGACTTCCCTGCTTAGGGTGATAGAACATGGACTCTGGCCCACAACACAGGGGCATGTTCCAGTTCTACGCCTCTCTGAACCCAGTTGGATCCCTCTATCCATACTCTCAGGCCCACTAAGCTAAGCCATGGGGAATCCTTCTCCTCAGCTATGGATCCCATCTGTGCAGCACCTAACGTTACTTTGCTCCCAGATGTATCCCCGTGGGTAGACAGTACCACCATGTCCAACACAGTGGTGTGGCCCATTCCACCCCGGGGTGTTATTCCTGTCCCCAACATGAGGGCAGCTGTGTCCCTAAGGACAGCAACCCATAGTGGCCACTGATGGCTGTCAGTGACAAGAAGTTATATGCTAGGAAGCGCACACCGTAATCAAAGTAAACAAATATCTAGCAATGAGACAGATCAAATACAAAGGTGCCACAGTGAAACCCATGCTGTCAACCAAGGGTAAAAATGTCAAAGTTATATAAATGCTAACGAACACGGTAGCAACACTGCGCACTGTGCAGTATGGTCCCCAATGGACCCTCGTGAAATCTTAACAAAGTTGGCGTAGAGTATCAAAAATACAAAAATAAACAGCATAAACTCGGTTGTACTTGTAAATGTATATCTTTACAGGTAATTTTTAACATACATAACGCAAATGTTTTAATGCATAACCAACTTATTTGCAGGTACGTTTAAAATTCACGTAATATCATAACAATATCACCTTTTGCAATAGTACATAAGTATACAAACACATGTTAACAAGAGTTTTTGTAACGGCCCGATGCATTTCGGGACAGAGATGTCCCTTCTTCAGGGGCAGTCTGTTGAGAGAAAATGATACATGTATAACTGAATGAGCTATGATGACACAGCAGACTCCCTCAAAGGGAGGGGCAAAGAAAGTGACAAAGCTTTTTGTGGTCCCGAAAGATGAGACTGTTCAATTCAAAATTAAAAATGAAAAAAATAAAAATGAAAACAATAGAAACCACCTAATCCCAAGAGAAAGACCAATGGTGCAAAAAGTGTAGAACAAATAGTGGCAGAAAAATGAACACTTTATATATTGTCCTACAAAGAGGGAAAATAAAGACTCAAAGGTAAACAAAACCGTAATAGTGTAACGATGAGGAATACCTTGTAGTACTGAAAACCAGAATGCTAAAAACTGGTACCGAATGCCAGGCAAGATTTCAACATCCAAAGCAGGAAAATAGCGTGTTAGAAATAATGAAATGCATGAATGGAAAAGGCCGGTAAGGCAATCTAGAAAATCAGAAACACGACTCCAAAGTAGATGCACTCACCCAGAATGGTGTCAATGCTTCCCCCAATAGAGGCCAAAGTCTAAACTGCGGGCACCCGCGCTTCTAACAGGTCGTAATGACAGCTGTTTGTCCCTGCAAAACGAGGAAACAGTAAGTGCCTGTACCCACATAAAAAACCTATAATACACCGTAACCACTTCATACACCTTACGTGGAGAAGTGTGGCTCAATGGTTAGAGCAGCAGACCCTGATGCAGAGGTATAGCCCGGGACCAGGGTTCAATTCCGCGCCTCGGCAGGTCTTGGGCTCAAAATTCCACGGACCTGATAATTCTCGCCCCGGTGCCTATTCCAATCATGGAGTCCCACTCTGCAACTCTGGGCAATAGCTTGCTTAATCTCCACAACGGCCCCCACAGCGCTAAGGATGCCTGGCCTCCACCTTGGGGGTGCCCAGGAGTGGACACCTCACAGGGAAAGCCAGGATGGGTTCCACAGCGGTATTCGTACAAGCGCCTTGAGACCCTTGCGGGTGAGTAGTGCGCTATACAAGTATCAATTTACATTTACAATCTCAGTTAAACCAAACTCACCGTGTAAGGGTATCTAAATTCTCACGAAAACTCCGGAGGTACTCGTAGCTGCCAGCTATCGAGAGAGATGCTCTCGTGTATCAATGCCGGCCCCGTGTGAGGCTCATGGAAATAAACAGAGGACTATGACTGGTAGGGAGGGCGCCATCTTAACATGATCAAAACCCTGGCTGGTAGTGCTAATAAATGAGGAAAAATACAAAATAGAACCGTATGTTACCCAAAGCAGCCGACTGGCGCTGACTACTAAAATTATATGGAAAATTAAAGTGACATCCGTCCAAATGTAAAAACGGATTGCGCCAAGAATAATGGCCGCCATCTAATGTTAAATAAAGTGCAAAAAATAGCCAAATGGTGTAAAGAGAAAAGGACCTGATGACAATGGTGGTCACTGCGACTGAATCCAAAAAACAACGTAAATGCACCAAAATACCCTAAAATGGAGAGCATATCCACCTAATTGAAATACATCCTATCAGTGTCACTAGGGAAAAGATCGAAATGAGATGGAAAAGAGTCATAACAGAAGTTGTTAGTCAATAAGTGTGCATACATAACTGCATTGGGGAATAAAGGTTTGTGAAGTAATGGACAAGGAATGTGCACACAATAGATGTAGTAAACAAAAACCTGACCCATTGTGAGAATAAAGAAAAAAAATCAAGAAGAAGAATCTAAAATTGACAAATATAGTAACCATACGGTCTCATCCCAAGTAGCTAACAGTATATGCGAGCGGGGGTGCTCAATATTCACAAGTATTCCCTGGTGTGAACAACAAGCCTTGTGAGCATAAGATGTAACATTGTATAAACAGTTAAAAAGCTCTGGGAATCACATTAAAATGACTTATCTGCATTGTGATTATAATGTATAACAGATCTCAGAGAAAACGTATCATATCAAGACGATCATTGAGACCTATAGGGTGCATCGTTCCCAAAGTCTGAATCCAAAAGACCTCTCTCTGGAGTAACAATTTATTCATGTCTAGGCCTGGCCTAGATATAATTTGTTCAACAATTTGAACTCGCAGTTGTGATATTGAATGCTGGGCAGTGTCCCAGTGTGTTGCCAAACTTGATGTGGTGTTTTTTGTACTTATTCGACTTTTGTGCTCAGAAATGCGGATCCTAAGCTTGCGTGATGTCTTTCCGATGTAAGCTTTGCCGCAAGGGCACTTAATGCAATAAATAACATTAGCCGAATTACAATCAGTGGTATGCTTAAGATTAAATTTTTGACCAGATGTGGGATGTGCCAAGATGTTACCTACAGTAACGTTATTGCAATGTGTACAATTATTGCAACGTTGGGTATCTGTAAAAAGCTGTGTTTGCTCCAATTTCTTTGGTCTAGCCAGTAGTGAACGTAAATTCTTCCCTTTGGTGTAAGCGAACAGAGGTTTGTCTTTAAATATACCATGAAAATCTTCCTCAGTTTGTAGTAGATCCCAACGCTTTACAATGATCTTTTTAACAGCCTGCGAGACAGTAGAGTATTTGGAGACATACACCATCCGGTTGGTCGGAAGATTGGTGGAGTCCCTAGGAGGTGGCTGAAGAGCGGCCGCGACTCACTGGAGAGTTGCGGCGGACCGTGTGAGTACCCGTAATCCCACCTCAGAGTACAATAGGTGCTCGTTGTAACTACTGTGTAAATAACTCTCTCTCTTAGGCACGAATCTCGTAGTAACTGCACTGTAAAGATAATTGTAAAGCACCCTCACTGTAGAAAGCCCTTTCCCCCTCACGTACGTATCTGACACTCTTTCGCTGTATTCCTCGCCTTCGTCTCTTTCCCCCCCCTTCGAGATACCTCCTTCCCTCACGGTCTTCTCTCCTTTCCTCACTACCCGGGTGAATGCAAACTCACAGAGTCCCCGCTTGGACTAACGGTACCTTGTTCTCTTATTTGCCTTCTGAGGTTCATCCCCGACGCCAGAACCACCACAAGAACCCCAAGATAGGAACCGAAGAAGGACCCGGACACTCCTTTGCACCTCTTTGTTTGTGACCCTCCTGTTTCCTGACTTTTGTGTTTAATAAACACCGGCATAGCCCACTATATCCTGCCTCCTTGACTGATTTTCCAGCCCGCAGCGCACCCACCATCACATCTGGTGCCAGAAGTGGGATCAGCTGGAAACATGGAGGCCGTCATGAAAAGAATGGCCGAGTCCCAGGAGCAATTTGGAAAACTAATGGAACAATTCCTGAAAACCGCGGAGGATGATAGGGGTCAACTGCATGATGTCCTTAAGGGCCAAGGGACCGTACATGAACAAGCCATGGGTAAACTGACCGACGCCCTAGGACAACAAAGACTGATGACCTCCCTCCCATCCGTGGTCCTACAGAAGTACGTCCCGGGGGAAGACCCAGACTATTTTTTTACCAATTTTGAAAGGTTGGCCCAGGCCGCCAACTGGCCTGTTGAGCGATGGGGCCAATATTTGGGTCCCTTATTGACCGGGGACTTGCAAGCCGCCTTCCAACAGGCCAACATCCAGGGCAACAACCCATATGTGGAGATAAAGAAGTGTATCTTGGAGCGTCTCGGAGTAGATGACGATACATATAGAATAAAGCTGAGACAAGCCAAAGAAGTGCCCCAAGAAAACCCTCGGGCCCTCTCCTTTCGGGTCAAGGATCTCGCAAATAGGTGGCTCAGACCAGAGTCGTCCACAAAGGAAGACATCCTCGGGAAAATCTACCTTGAACAGTTTCTGAACTCCCTGCACCCAGCTACCCAGAGATGGGTACGGCAACATTCCCGGCTCACTCTGGAGACTGCCGTGGAAATAGCCTGTGCCTATGGCCGAGCTCAAGAACTTAAACGCAGTAAGGAGGAACCTGCTCATAGGCCTCACCACGCAACAGCCTCTCGACCTCCCCGTCCTCTACCGCCCCGGAGACCAGAACCTACCCCCCTCTTACCCTCACCGGTCCTGTACAGTCCTCCTAACCCCGGGCCTCAGTGCTCTAACTGTGGTAACTTTGGACATATAGCCCGCGTATGCCCCCAGAAGGAGGAGCCGATGGAGATAGGCCTTGTACGGAACTATGTCTGCCACACTCCGGGGGCTGCACCCCCTCCGTTTCACTGTACTGTATCTATCGACGGACAAGATGTCCTTGCCCTAGCCGATACTGGCTGCCGCCAAAGTGTTCTCCGTCCTCAAGACCTGGCCCTCCCTGCGGGCCCCCCAACCCGAATGGTAGCCATCCAGTGCGTCCACGGGGACACCAAATGTTACCCCACCACCCAGGTGCGGGTACAACACTCCGGAGATCCAGGAACCAACCTTACCGTCGGTCTTGTGCCGGCACTACCCGAACAAGTCATCTTGGGGAGCGATTACTCCGGACTCCCTAAGCTCCTTCAGGACACTACTGACTCCTTAGCCCAGTGGTGGAAAGAGGCCCCCTATTCTCAGGGCCTGTCTTCCACGAATGCGGAACCCAAACCTCACAAAACCAAAAGTCAGAAGAGAAAGGAGAAGAAAGACCACACCTATGCCTATCCCACGATTGTTGAGGAACACCCATGGCAAACCGACCAGGAATTCAGGGCAGCGCAACAAGAGGACCCGCTCCTACAAGAAGCATGGGGAAGGGCCCTAGACAACGAGGATCCCTTCCAAGTAGGTCCCTACTTTTTCAGGAAAAGCGGGTTGTTATAGCGTAAAGGGGGGGCACAACAGAACCCACAGTTATTGATCCCCGGTCCTTTCCAAGACAAAGTCCTCTTCTTAGCACACAGCCACCTTTTAGGGGGTCATTTCGGGGATGAGAAAACTAGCCAGGCGGTCCTTGAAAAATTCTACTGGCCCGGCGTCCACCAGCGCATTAAAACATACTGCCGCGAATGTGCGGTCTGCCAAAAACATAGTCGTTATCGGCCACCTAGGGTACCACTGCGACCTCTCCCCCTCATTGACATTCCGTTTAGTAGGATAGGGATGGACATCATAGGACCCCTTCTACCCTCAAGAAGCGGGTGTCGCTATGCGTTAGTCATAGTGGATTATGCCACTCGCTTCCCTGAAGCCATTCCCTTACGCCAACCCACAGCACAGATCATCGCCAAAGCCCTTATTTTGTTATTTTCCCGGGTGGGGTTTCCCCGGGAAATCCTCACCGACCAGGGCACGCCTTTTGTCTCATCACTTATGAAACAGGTCTGTGCCCGACTAGGTATAAAACAAATCAGGACATCTGCATACCATCCGCAAACTGACGGATTGGTCGAGCGCTACAACGCCACACTAAAACAAACTTTGTAAAAGCTGTTAGGGTTAGAAGCCAAACTGTGGGAAGAAATATTACCGCTGGCTCTTTTTGCCATTCGGTGTAAGACACAGAGTAGTACTGGCTATTCCCCCTATGAGTTGTTGTATGGCCGGCCCCCTCGTACTCTATTGGACATGGCCCAGGAAGCCTGGGAAGCGGAACCTGATCGCACACGTCCTTTACCTGAGTACGTGGACAACTTGAAAACCCATCTAGCAGAGATACGAGAAATAGTCAGACAGAACCTAGAAAGCGCACAAAACGCCCAAAAGAGACAGTACGATAAGGGCACGAGGACCCGTGTCTTCGCCATCGGGGACCTAGTCCTCCTGATGATGCCCTCATCCAACCAAAAACTCCTGGGACAGTGGCAAGGGCCCTATGTCATCCGGCGACAGGTGACCCCGGTTACCAATGAGGTTGAACTGGACCCCACTAGGGGCACGTCCCAAGTATACCATGTGAACCTCCTGAAAAATTGGGAAGGACCCCGTCCTGTCCTGTCCGGGTCCAGGTTGCCATCTTCCTTCCCTTTTGACCCCTGCCTGAATCCTGCATTGACCACGGTACAAACCCGGGAACTCCGAGAAGCCCTGTTACCCGTGAATGAGGTCTTCTCCTCCTATCCGGGACGGACTACAGTCACTGAACATGCCATAGAAACAGAACCAGGGAAAGTAGTTCGATTGCGACCCTACCGAGTCCCAGAGGCTCGCCGGTCAGTCATACGAAGGGAGATAGAGGAAATGCTAAAGATGGGGATCATAGAACCCTCGGTAAGCGATTGGAATTCCCCTATTGTCCTTGTGCCGAAACCTGACGGGTCTGTCAGGTTCTGCATAGATTTTCGTGAGGTCAATAAGGTATCCAATTTCGACACATATCCCTTACCTAGGGTTGACGAAATGGTCGAAAGAATAGGCAAGGCCAAATACATTTCCACCCTCGACCTCTGCAAGGGATACTGGCAGATACCCCTCAGAGAACAAGACAAAAAGAAAACCGCCTTCTCTACCCCTGAGGGGTTGTTTCAGTTCATAGTCATGCCTTTTGGGCTTCATGGTGCCCCCGCTACTTTTCAGCGAGCCATGAACCATGTCCTACGACCACACTCTCTGTATGCAGGGGCCTACTTAGACGACATTGTCATTTACAGCGATAGCTGGCCGCAACATCTAGTGCATCTATACAATGTCGTTTCCTCCCTAGGCTCCTTTGGTTTTTCCCTCAACCCCGCCAAAACCACCCTTGCTGCACAAAACGTCCAGTACTTGGGTTTCCTTTTGGGTGAAGGCCTGATAAGACCCCAGAAAACCAAAACAGAAGCTATCCAGTCCCTTCCCTTTCCACAGATGAAAAAGGACCTCCGAGCCTTTCTCGGGCTCCTGGGTTATTATCGGAGGTTTGTTCCCAACTTTTCCCAGAGAGCAGCTCCCTTTACGGACCTCCTGAAGAAATCCACCCAAACCGAAGTTGCCCTGAAAAACCCCACACCCTTCTTATGGCAGGCCTTTTCCGACCTGAAGGGCACCCTGACCTCCAGCCCTGTCCTGATAAGCCCTGACTATTCCCTACCCTTCATTCTACAGACTGATGCCTCTGACCAGGGTTTGGGGGCGTTCCTATCCCAAGAAGACGACCTGGGGAACGAAAGACCTATCCTCTATCTCAGCAGGAAATTATTCCCCAGAGAAAAGAACTACGCTGTAGTGGAAAAAGAAGCGCTCGCAATTAAATGGGCCATTGAAAGCCTAAGGTACTACCTGGAGGGCCGAGACTTTACCATCTATACAGATCAAGCCCCTTTGGAGTGGATGGCCCGGAATAAAGGACATAACGACTGGGTCCTCTGCTGGTTCCTGTCCCTCCAACCCTTCCACTTCAGAACACGACATCAGAAGGGAACAGAGCAGGGCAACGCTGATTTTCTATCCCTATACCCCTCATCCCCAACCCGTACAGGAAGGACAGCTTGGGGAAGGGAATGTGATCCGGTCCCGCTGTCTTCCCCGCCAGGACTGGACCCTCTTAGAAACTTACCGCCATCTGGTGTGCCAGGCGCAAGCCCCTTCGGCCGTTCTCCTGTGTTGGACAGCATTCCCGGAACAGCAACCATGACAAGGAGGCCCCGGCCCTCTCTGTATTGCAGGAACCAACCCGAGGTCGCCCTCGACAGGAAGCACTCCATTCCGACCCCGGAAGTCCCGCCCCTGAGGCAGCGGCAGAACAAGTGAAAACCGAACGCAACGCCCAGAACGCCGTCGGAGCATCGTGGCAGGACACTCGGACTGGCGCAGAAGACGGAGAAGAGGCGAACCCCGAGGAAGACGTGTGGTCGGAAGATTGGTGGAGTCCCTAGGAGGTGGCTGAAGAGCGGCCGCAATTCACTGGAGAGTTGCGGCGGACCGTGTGAGTACCCGTAATCCCACCTCAGAGTACGATAGGTGCTCGTTGTAACTACTGTGTAAATAACTCTCTCCCTTAGGCACGAATCTCGTAGTAACTGCACTGTAAAGATATTTGTAAAGCACCCTCACTGTAGAAAGCCCTTTCCCCCTCACACATACGTATCTGACACTCTGTCGCTGTATTCCTCGCCTTCGTCTCTCCCCCTCCCCTTCGCGATACCTCCTTTCCTCACGGTCCTCTCTCCTTTCCTCACTACCCGGGTGTCGGTGAATGCAAACTCACAGAGTCCCCGCTTAGACTAACGGTACCTTGTTCTCTTATTTGCCCTCCGAGGTTCATCCCCGACACCAGAACCACCACAAGAACCCCAAGATAGGAACCGGACCCAAGCCCCGAAGAAGGACCCGGACTCTCCTTTGGACCTCTTTGTTTGTGACCCTCCTGTTTCCTCACTTTTGTGTTTAATAAACACCGGCATAGCCCACTATATCTGGCCTCCTTGCCTAATTTTCCAGCCTGCGGCGCACCCACCATCACACCGGCCTTTTCCATTCATGCATTTCAGTATTTCTAAGACGCTATTTTCCTGCTTTGGATGTTGAAATCTTGCCTGGCATTCGGTACCAGTTTTTAGCATTCTGGGTTTCAGTACTACAAGGTATTCCTCATTGTTACACTATTACGGTTTTGTTTACTTTTGAGTCTTTATTTTCCCTCTTTGTAGGACATTATATAAATTGTTGATTTTTCTGCCACTATTTGTTCTACACTTTTTGCACCATTGGTCTTTCTCTTGGGATTAGGTGGTTTCTATTGTTTTAATTTTTAGTTTTGAATTGAACAGTCTCATCTTTCGGGACCACAAAAAGCTTTGTCACTTTCTTTGCCCCTCCCTTTGAGGGAGTCTGCTGTGTCATCATAGCTCCTTCAGTTATACATGTATCATTTTCTCTCAACAGACTGGCCCCTGAAGAAGGGACATCTCTGTCCCGAAATGCATCGGGCCGTTACAAGAACTCTTGTTAACATGTGATTGTATACTTATGTACTATTGCAAAAGGTTATATTGTTATGATATTACGTGAATTTTAAACGTACCTGCAAATAAGTTGGTTATGCATTAAAACATTTGCGTTATGTATGTTAAAAATTACCTGTAAAGATATACATTTACAAGTACAACCGAGTTTATGCTGTTTATTTTTGTATTTTTGATACACTACGCCAACTTTGTTAAGATTTCACGAGGGTCCATTGGGGACCATATTGCACAGTGCGCAGTGTTGCTACCGTATTCGTTAGCATTTATATAACTTTGTCAGTGACAAGAGCCAGGCCTCAGGCTGTACAGGGCTCCCTAACCTCTGTGGTTTCTCAGAGTGGGGGGCCGTAGCCCAAGTGGACTGGCACCCTTTGTCTACTGTCCTTCCCACCAATTTAGGGGTGGGATCCTGAGACTGGTTCTCCAGCCCAAGGTCTGTACCCTTAGGCTGGACAGAAGACAGGGGTGGGCTCTCCCTCACCCTCTCCCCCACCAGGGGCCCTGTACCCTACTTGTGGGAGTGGTACTCCCAGAATCCAGAACCATCAGGGCGCTTGTGGCAACAATCTTGCACAGTTCGCAGACAGACCAGTCCATGCAACTGGTCCCCCAACCCAGGGTCTGTACCCTTAGACTGAGCATGTGCCTGGCAAACCAGGACTTCCAGGGGAGTACTCCTACCCCCAAGGGAAACACAGTCTTCATGTTTTGCGTGAGAGTCTGCCTGGCACTTGTCTCTTGACCCCTGTCCTTCTGACAGAGCATGAAGACCCCCAGAAAAGAATTGGCATCCCGGTACAGACTGGGCCCCCCTCCTGGTTCTCCCTCTGGGAACTACCCAGGCTCTGGGACTGGGTTTTGGGCAACCTGGGTCTCTGCCCACCTCCACCTCGCGAATGACCTTATCCTGATCATGGCTGCTGTACCTCATGCCACTACAGGTCCATTGAGTCAGGAACTACTCACACAAGTCTTTCTATAGAAGGCAGTGTACCGTAGGCTGTCAGTAGAGGTCTCTAGTTTCAGATATAAGTACTTGCTGTAAGCAGGCTGCACTACCGTAGGTCTTTACCAGAGATTCTGCAGGCATCCACCACTGTCCACTGAATCTCAGCAATCCAGAAAATCATGACCAGAACAGATGCCCTAGAATATCTCTTTTTGGTAAAAATGGAAAGAAACAATCCCAAAAGAATCAGAGAATGGGGCTTCAATATAAATTAGTATATTAACATTTGCAAGACTAGGGATTTGTGCTTATTTTCTGTGTTCTTAATAAATAAGACAAGTGCAACCTATATGTTCTGGAAGAAGTTGTCCTAATATTGATAGGTATAAGGCCAAATTAAAGAGGTGTGGACGACAGGAACAAAGGGAAAGCCATGGTGGGAACAGGCAAGCAGGGGACTATGTGTTTTTACTAAGTGCAGGTCAATTTCTTGAAGTCCATTACCAAAAAGCAATGGTACAATGTAACCTCCCATGGCTTGATGGACACTCTATCCAAACAATGGCAGATTAACACAAAATACTTCAGAGCCAACACCTGCAAGTGTGTGACTCAGATCCCTCTGTCTCTCTATATTTATTCAAAAAACAAACAGTGTGGAGGGTCAAGGGGATAGTTTACCGACCTGTCTACTCACTCCCCAAAATGACGAATATATAACAACACAAGAGTAGACCAAGTCCAAAAGGTGGTGTGAATAACTGAGCAAGTGAACATGCAACCATCGAGTGAGCATGCAGGTAGTGCCAGATACTGTTGACTACCCGAGGTTTTGAATAAAACCCATCAGACCGCCCCTTTGGCGGAGATTCATCATTTAGGGCTTTGAACATATTCCAGACCTCTAACTGGCCATTTTAGTGCCAGGGTAGCATAGAACCTATGTGTACAATGTTCCTCACTGTAATGATGTTGATAAAGTGCAGTGCTCAAATAATAATGGTGAATAAAATTAACTACTGAACCTTAAGAACATTTCAAAAAGGTCAGAGTGTCAAAGGTTTAAAAACACGCCCTGTAGTTGAAGATGGATACTACTCCGTGGCGCAGAGCAAGGTGGTCAACATGTTTCAGCCTACAGGGGAACTACCCCGGCTTTCTTCAGGACCTTTTCACGTCAACTTGCTACTGCAACAAACAATAATATGTGATTGTGAGGAATAATAGAAAGTAGTGCTTGTAAAAAGTCACATAGCTACCAGGAACTTTACATTCCAACATTCACTGGAGGATGAGAGACAGGACTTCTTCCTATCGTGAGACAAAAGTTCACACAATCAAAACAGGATTAGGTCACCTCCACGCACCCGCATGATCACAAATACACCACCCAGATTAACACACACACATGAAATTATATTCCGATTAACTAGAACAAATTATATCCCGTTTTACTGAGATAAACAAGCATATTAGCCACATCACTCAGAGGCATTTCCCCTGGTGATACTCACCCAGCTTTGTGTGGGTGACGACCCCACCTCACCCGGCAACCGCTCGGGAGAATGAGGCCCCGCTCTGCAGTGTAGACAAAGGACACAGTAAGTGAACAGCATCTTCTGTGTCCAGCCAAATAGCGCTACACAAAAACCCAACAGACGTGCAACAAGAACCCAAATATCAGCCCACTGAGTTGCTTGCTCTAAGTAAAGTCATGAAATCGCAAGGGACTACAGACACCAGAGGATAAGCTTCAAAATACGCCTATAGGCACTGCTGAACAGCCATAAGTAATCACATTGTCAATCATAAAAGAGGATTTGATAGAAAACCCCAGGTATAGAGTATAGATGTGCACAATAGGTTAAGACCATCATTCTATACACCATGTCTTAGATACCATGAGTAAGTACTGTGGAGCTCTATTAGTCAAAAATTACCAAGCTCTTATAGTATATAACGAGTGACTCACATTAGAATATGAGGGCATTTTTGCTGGAAAAACGAGTAGTAGCTAACAAGTATGGGCTCAATCAGTACAGCGACCTACTTCTTACCTGTCCGTCGGTACCCCTGATGTTAAACGAGCGGAAGTGGAGGTGTGTCTCCTACCGCCCGCCTTCTTTTTATAGAGGAACTGAATATTTATTAATTAGTCACACGGGGACTAATTACTCACCACGGCAAGCTCGTGATGGCCAACTCTAGTTGTACAAAGAGTTCTAAGAAGAACGCCTTTACGCCGAGTGGGAGACCATTGCCTTACTCGGCGAGCGCGACTGCGCATGCGCAAGGCCGGAGTCACTGCTCGACCGAGTTTGCGCACTGGACGCGAAAGCTCAGTGCAAACAACAAGCCAACAGATCTCATTGGTTTACACGGCGGGCCAAAAAGTGTCCAAACCGCAATACACTGTTGCCAAATGAACTAAATACCAGAAAGCCAAAAATATATAAGGGCTGAAAGTGCCACAATCAATTAGTTGGAAACCGATCGAAGCAAGTCATTTCGTATACATATAACAAACCATAATAGGTGATTGGGATGGACTGGTTGTAGATCGCATTAGCTGCGAAGATAATCCTCAATGTGGTGCAAAATTGTCTGAAGGCCAGGGAAGGTTAAACTGGACTGTGTCGGGTATTGTCGCATTTAAGTTAGGTGAGCTACATATGTATGCGAGGGTGTGCATACATCAGAATAATGACCCGCAGCCATACAAGCTGCACTAGAAACTCAAAAAACAAACAGTGTGGAGGGTCAAGGGGATAGTTTACCGACCTGTCTACTCACTCCCCAAAATGACGAATATATAACAACACAAGAGTAGACCAAGTCCAAAAGGTGGTGTGAATAACTGAGCAAGTGAACATGCAACCATCGAGTGAGCATGCAGGTAGTGCCAGATACTGTTGACTACCCGAGGTTTTGAATAAAACCCATCAGACCGCCCCTTTGGCGGAGATTCATCATTTAGGGCTTTGAACATATTCCAGACCTCTAACTGGCCATTTTAGTGCCAGGGTAGCATAGAACCTATGTGTACAATGTTCCTCACTGTAATGATGTTGATAAAGTGCAGTGCTCAAATAATAATGGTGAATAAAATTAACTACTGAACCTTAAGAACATTTCAAAAAGGTCAGAGTGTCAAAGGTTTAAAAACACGCCCTGTAGTTGAAGATGGATACTACTCCGTGGCGCTGAGCAAGGTGGTCAACATGTTTCAGCCTACAGGGGAACTACCCCGGCTTTCTTCAGGACCTTTTCACGTCAACTTGCTACTGCAACAAACAATAATATGTGATTGTGAGGAATAATAGAAAGTAGTGCTTGTAAAAAGTCACATAGCTACCAGGAACTTTACATTCCAACATTCACTGGAGGATGAGAGACAGGACTTCTTCCTATCGTGAGACAAAAGTTCACACAATCAAAACAGGATTAGGTCACCTCCACGCACCCGCATGATCACAAATACACCACCCAGATTAACACACACACATGAAATTATATTCCGATTAACTAGAACAAATTATATCCCGTTTTACTGAGATAAACAAGCATATTAGCCACATCACTCAGAGGCATTTCCCCTGGTGATACTCACCCAGCTTTGTGTGGGTGACGACCCCACCTCACCCGGCAACCGCTCGGGAGAATGAGGCCCCGCTCTGCAGTGTAGACAAAGGACACAGTAAGTGAACAGCACTTTATCAACATCATTACAGTGAGGAACATTGTACACATAGGTTCTATGCTACCCTGGCACTAAAATGGCCAGTTAGAGGTCTGGAATATGTTCAAAGCCCTAAATGATGAATCTCCGCCAAAGGGGCGGTCTGATGGGTTTTATTCAAAACCTCGGGTAGTCAACAGTATCTGGCACTACCTGCATGCTCACTCGATGGTTGCATGTTCACTTGCTCAGTTATTCACACCACCTTTTGGACTTGGTCTCTATATTTATTGTCAGTGCTTTAAATGGAAAAAAATAAGTGCAGGTACTCACCAAATTGAGATGTGCACTAGAGTGCAGGGCTTGGGGCGGGGCCAGGGGCGGAGCTATGGGTAACGCAAAGGGATCCGGCCAGGGGCACCATTTAAACATTCATGCATGTAGACAGGGCATTCAGAACGTGTATTTTAGAAACGTGTACATTCGTTGTTGCCCTCGTTACTAAACCTTGATCCCACGTGCTGTGCTACAGCATCACTATTGCCACCTTACCCCTCAGTCTGGTTGCAAACAAGTGCTGCTGTACTCTGCTATTCCAGCAGGAAGCCTTCTCTGTGATTTGCCGAGAGTCACGAGATATGCCTGTTAGGAGGCCCTGCTCACACATGTACAGTTCTATGGACTCCACAGAGCCTAAGTGGCTACTATGTCAGTAATCACAGTGTTACAAAAGGGGGTGGTGATGGACGGAGCATCTGAACCAATCAAACACTCACACCCAGTCAAAAGATCTGGGTTTAATCCATCACCGTTCTTTAGCCCACTCTGCCACCCCAGTTCAGACATGGCCATATGCAAATCAGTCTGACCCTGTGCCTCATGGGAACAGTCCAGCCCGAACTGCCAAGCCATGCCTTCCCTGGACCGGAAACAAGCTTCCGAGGACCGGTTTCTGGCATTACGGCCGTCTTCAGCCCGGCTTGCTTGAATCCAGTGGCAAAGTGAGCAAGGGACTCACGTCTGAGCATACCCTGCCACACTTATGGCGGCCAAAGCGGTACAAAAGGGGGTGTGTCAGGCCTCTCCCAAACTTCCTGCCAGCTCTGAATGAACGCCTTCTGAAGGTCACTCAATTAGTACATTGTAAGTGGAGATTAGCACTCCATCAAAGTGTTTCACGAAAACGGATCCACTCGTTCTCAGCTGTGTTGCACTTTTTGGTAAATGCCAATTTCACTGAGCTTGGATTACATCCCCATGAGTACTGCTGCTCTCTTTGCACAAAGAGAAGTTCCGGTACTCAGGCGCCAAAAATTTAGAAGTGCCGGTACTAAGTACCGTCCCATTTAAAGCACTGTTTATTGTACTTCTTGAAGTGTTCATGAGATGAAGTAGCTCAGATAGCTAAAGCTGGTTTCTGTGAGACCTGAAAAATGTTCTATTGGAAAGTGCTGTAGTAATTTTATTTTCACCTCGCTTGGAATGTGCTGGTTTCTCCTCTGACAGGTCCCTGTTTGGTGTCTAAACCACCCTCAATGATAGCCTCTAACTAGGCTGGACCCTTAGTTTTCCACTGAGGAAGCAAATTTCCATTTAATTTCCCTCAGTGCTCTCAGAATTTCTCCACATATAGCCACACTTGTTCCACTATTTCCAGTGCGGCCTTTACAAAATATTATTTTTTGCTGAACTACTTTCCATTCTCAGCCTCCCAACAGTTACATAAACTTCCCCAGATAATATATCCACCAGCTACTGGAAACGTTTTAGGTAAGAAATCAATGTGTGAAAACAGCAGAGTGGAAATAGCTATAACTTTTTTTGTGACAAACACATTATTTAGCCATTAATATTGCAAATGCTTTTTTTCCTAAAGAAATCTGTGTTTTATTTTAAGGCTGTTAGTATGTTTTATTCCGAGATTAAGAAAACACCAGAGAGGCAGACCTTCCAGACAAATGCACTTACCTTGCAGTGATGCATTTGCAACTCCGCTACAACAATGGCCAGGAGAATACACTAAATGCTCATCGGATTTCATTTTTTTTAATGCTTTGGAAATGGACCAGGTTTCAGGGCCTCGCCACACCCACACTTATTGTCCAGAGAGCAAAGCAAATGAACGGGTCAGTCACCTGACATATTTCCATCCAATTTCGAGAGAAGAATGTGTTCGTTTTCTGACTAATGGCATGTCATTTTGCCGAAGCCTTTGGTCGCGAATTAATCCTGGAATCAAAACAGATTTTCCAGGGAGCAATCTTCCATCAAGTATTGATTTTTTTACACTCAGAGAGCCTGTAGTCCCTAATTTAACCTGACAACAATTCTGCACAATGGTCTGGGAGCACCTTGGCAGCTCGCGGGGGGAGCGTTCGCCATCTTTCCATTCAGCAGAGTAGAGAGAAAATGGAGATCCCGAAACAGCAGCGCCGGCCACTGGGGGACGCTTCTGTGTTTGTGATGTGGTGAGGGAGGGTGCAGCTTTTTTTACTTGATGTCTTACTTCTTCTAATTGATTGGAAAGAGTCGAAACATGCAAGCTAAGTTTAGAGGCAGAAAGAGATAACCTCGCAGAAAGGGTGCTCTGAAGCGTGTTGTATTTTGTAATGGCAGTACAAAGGCGTCTATTTTTTTGTATGTGATTTTATTTGATTCCAGAAAGCCAATGCTTATGTTTTTGTGGCTGTGATTTAGTCGTAGTACCGAAGACTTGAAAGTGCTATGTTTGCAGTTTGAGGCGCCAAAGGATTCCAAAAGTGCTGTGTACTACACATTGTCACAATAAGAAAGAAGCACGGTCCGTATTCTAAATCGGTGTTATCAGGGCCACTAAAATTATGCAGCAGAGGAGGCCCAAATTATGCGGCAGGGTTGGCTAAATTATGCAGCTGGAAAAGGCAAATTATGTAGCATAATGCGGCATATTTTGTTATAGTATTACTTTGACATTATTTTTACCTTTTTACACCTATTGTAGTGTCTGGAAAAACAAATGACCTTATTAGTACCAATTTAACACCTAAATACAGCAATAAGCAACTGAAAGATGACCATGCAACCTTTGTGAAAAGCCTTCTGGTGCGCAGGAACTCGAGACACCATCGTTTTTGTATGTTTTGATCAGTTTGAACTGGAAACAATTTTATTGTTAAAATCTGCAGAATAAGCATGAGAGGAAGGATTATATAGCAAATGTGGCAAATCCATTATTATGTGAAAATCGCAGCAGCTGCAAAATCGAAAAACTCTAGTGGCCCTGGTGTTAATGTTAACATTGCTGGTATACAAGCATACTTGAGTGGAGGAGTGTGGCTCAATGGTTAGAGCGGCAGACCCTGATGCAGAGTTCTGGCCAGGGACCAGGGTTCGATTCCCGCCTCGGCGGGGTCTCAGGCTCAATTTCCTCGGACCTATTCTAATCATGGGCCCCACGCTGCAACTCTGGGAAATAGCTTGCTTAGCCTCCACACTGGCCCCAACAGCGCTAAGGATGCCTGGCTTCACCCTGGGGGTGCCCAGGAGTGGACACTTCACAGGGAAAGCCACGAGGGGTTCCACAGTGGTATGAGTATCAGTGCCAGGAAGCCAAATAGGCGACACCGCAAGGTGACCATCTGGTGACAGTGCGCTCTATAAGTACCATGACATTTACATTTACATCTATTCCCTGTTGGAAATGTGCCCCTTCTACAGAGTCACTCCAGGACTTTGACGTCTGTTTCTTTATTGGCCATTGGACTCTGTGCACTGTGCCACTGCTCAGAAGTGGTAAAGTATGGGTGCTCTACATTTAAAACATGGGAAAATTGGCATACACATGTCTGGCCTCTTTAAGGGCCAGATGTAGGTAGGCTTTTACCGGGTGGTAACGGCCGAATTCGGCCGTTACCACCCGGTAAAAGCAATTTGACATGTAGGTCCCTGTAATTTACAGACTCGGTAAATTTACCGGTAGGTAAATTTACCGAGTATGTAAAATACCGAGTCGGTATCATTACTGATTCCGGACAATTGGTATGTAGGTGGGACTCTTCTGAGTCCCACAAGCAGTACAACATCGGTATTTTACCATCAAATACTACTTGATGGTAAAATACCGTTTCTGGTGTGCATGCACATGTGTGCATGCACACCTATGCCATATGACAGGCAGACCTGCCCTTAGGGCAGGTATGCCTGCCACATGGCACCCGAGCCTCTTTTGGGGGTGCCAGAGGGTGTCAAAGTGACACCCCCTGCACCCTTGTGACAGTCGGTATTTTCCGATGTGGTAAATACCGACCGGTATATGCCCAATCAATCCTATGGGCTTCAAAGCCCATAGGAATGCATGGGCATTGACTGGTCGGTATTTACCACATCGGAAATTACCGACTGTTTCCGATTCGGTAATTGCACATTTGCAATTACCTACATCTCGGTATTTTTATTTTCCGACCTCTTAAATACCGAGTCGGTATGACTCGGTATTTAAGAGGTCGGTAAATAAAAATTACCTACATCTGGCCCTAGGTAACTTATAAGACCCTAGTATATGTATGTTAGTCAGTCAAAGAATCTTTATTCGGCCACCAAAGGCCATACAAGCACACAGATAAAAACATTTGTACATACAATAGCTAAAAAGATTACCATACATACATAAAGACTCCATAAGACCCAAGTAAATCAGTATAAGACTATATGTGCAAATAATTAAGAATATAAAAAGTCAGTCTATAAAAATGAATACAAATTTCAGCTCGAAGTATAAAATTTGACAAATAAAGTGCAAGAGTGATAGCGTTTTGACAAAGTAGGCACACCGCATATTCAAGCCATACCAAGCACTAGAAATGGACACATACATTTCCCAGAAAGCAGTGGTCAGCGTTCAGTCTGGCTATGCCATGAGCATCTTCTTCCTGTGTCTCATGGCCCCTATAACAAAGCTTGCCACACCAAAACCGACCCTTGTGGAGGAGAGCATTTGTAAGTATACTAGTGCAGGTCTTACTTGAACAAATCGATACGATCTGAGAAACAGGAAAATATATTTTTTACGCAAAGGGGCAAATAATTCGCAAGAAAAGGTAAAATGTAATATGTCCTGTTCAGAGAAATTGTCACATGGTCATGCCTTCAGAATAGCAGACTTCATGAAGCCTTTAGGAAAGGCTAATCACCAGTGAAAGAAATTCAATCTGAATCTGGTTAGAACAAAGCGATGCCGCACATTGGTAACTAGGAACAAATATGGCTGTGCATGTGGACTAAAACTCAGTGTGAAGTATTTTCTCACTGTGGGCTTAGCAAGTTCCCAACCCTTCCTTTCCCCCTGATGTCTAGTCATGAACAGGTGTTTGATTGTCTTAATGTCTACTGAGCATAGATGCCTGGGGTTGGTATACAAGTCAGGGCAACATAGCCACTTGCCAATTTCATAATATACCTTAGCCAGGGAATACGCAACGCCCCCTCAAGTGCAGTGCAATCTGCTATAACGATTTGATTTAGGGTGGAAGCTGGGCAGGACCAGATTCTCAACCAACGCAATAAAGGCGCGACGGCAATAAGGTCAGAGATGTAACCCATGCT
The DNA here is from genome assembly GCF_964261635.1 of Lissotriton helveticus. Taxonomy (NCBI): domain Eukaryota; kingdom Metazoa; phylum Chordata; class Amphibia; order Caudata; family Salamandridae; genus Lissotriton; species Lissotriton helveticus. Next base: position 1,586,728,657 of record NC_136063.1, read on the forward strand.
AAGCTCTTCGTGCAACATGAAGGCTAGAGTGCAGGGAGGGACAGCAAGAAGCCTACACATGAATTTGTTCTCCACCGTCTGTATATCTCTCACATCCTTGTACCCCCACACATCACATCCATAAGTGGCCATAGGGATACATTTTTCTCTGTACACCTTTAATAGAGCAGGTATGTGATTTGTCCATAGTCTTTTTGCAAAGTCCATTGTTGCCCCCACTGCCCTTGCCAGGACATTCTTTTTATGTATTCTTTGTGCAACCCATGCCCCACGATCATGAAACAGTACACCTAGATTAGAAAAGGTTGAGACTTTAGTTAGCTCTGCCCCCTGCAGAAAAACTTATGGCTGACAGCCTTCTGGGTGGCAATCGTCATGGTATGTGATCTAGTAAAATTTGAGGCAAGATCAAGTAAATCCATAAAATCTATAAAAACACTTAAGAGTCTTTGGAGACCTACAGCAGTCCTAGCAAATAACACTGCGTCATATGCATATTAAAATGCGAGAATAAGTCTACAGCCAGCTCTTCGAATAACGTTGCTGGCAGCCAAGAGAAAATCCCCTAACTTGTTAATATAAAGCGTAAAAAGCAGGGGGGGCAGAATACACCCCTGCCGTACCCCTCTCATGACTTCCGAGGAGGCTGATATGCAGCAGTCCTCATTATATCTCACGGTCTCAGTGGTGTTCTTATGTGTGGAGTGTAGAAAGGCCACCAGGTCTGCATCCAGCCCCAGATCCAAAAGAATCGCCCAAAATTTGGATCTGTGGATGCAATCAAACGCCTATGTTAAGTCCATAAATGTCATGTGCAGGGTTCCCTTCTTTGCTACAGTATATTTCCCCACCACCAAATGTAGGTTAATGCATCTGTCTACTGTCCCTTTGCCTTGCCTAAAACTGAACTGTAGGCAGAAATGACATTAGAATTACTTAACCGTCCTGGTTAGACGGTCCAGGATCACTTTCCCCATGATTTTAGCAGCCGAATCCAAAACAGAAATAGGTCGATAACACGCTGGGTCATCTCTCGAGCCCTTTTTAAAAATAGGTGAAATGATGGCCTTTTCCCAGGAGGAGGGGAAAGGACACAAACCGGCCGCGTTAAGAACCTGCGTTAATATCCCGGCCCAAGTCAGTGGATCTGCTTTATACAAATCCAAAGGGACCCCATCTGAACCGGGCGCTTTCCCACCGGCTGTGACCAGAATAGCTTTGTGTACTTCGTCTGTGTTAAAGTCCATTGGCACACTATCAATACCAGTGTCCCTTTGGTCCTCAATCCTTCCCAGGTCGCAACCACTGTACATCCCTTCCAAATGGTCAATCTATTCTGGAATTTGCTGAATTAGAGAAAAAGGGGCTTTTGACAACTTCCCAAAATGTTGTGCTGTCTGTCAATACACTTGTCTGTTCGAGGGCCTCCCAAACCTGTTCTCTAATGGTCTTATTTCTCTGCTGGATTGTGATCCTGTAGGCCATCCTCAATGATCTGATCCCAGCCTCGTCCCTCTGGGTTTTTTTCAGTGCAGACATTAAGGTCCTATGAGCCTTAGACCAAGAGCCATCAAACCACCTTTTCCCCTTAACTCCTTTAGACCTGCTTTTAATGCTTAGACTCCTGGAAATCTGCTTTGTTATTTTGTCAAACGCATCTAGCACGATACTATCCTGCGTACTCATCTCTACACAGAGTGAAATTTTGACTGCACACTCTGTGTAGAGATTCTTAAAAAAGGTCTCCAGTATCACCTTCTCCCACTTCAGCCTACAAGCTTGGTCTTTAGTACTAATGACAGAATTTAAAATACCCCTACCCTCCCCACCATGTTGCTCAAAGATGTAGATTGATGGAGCGAGGGTGAAAACAAAACTTTCTGTGTACCCCTCTCGAAGTCTCTTTCCCATAACAGTAATATGCATTAATCGTGTGGTTTTGAAATTAACCAACGTAGAATAGAATGCACACACACAAATACACGTGGGATACTAATTTGCTTGTGTTGCGAATCTTAATCTACTAATTAAGTGAAATCATTATAATAATCTGGTATGCAAATGTTATAATCTAATGAAAATCTATGTGTGTATGCTTTTTGTATGTCTTATTATGGCAGAAAAGATGGAGAATGGTAAGAAAACTACACCTAATTGTCGCAAAACTGCTAGGTAATGACTAACCGGGTTACCTTAGAATGGGGGGGATGTAAACAGAAAGGCTATATTTCGAAATCTAACGTTGAATGGTGTTTGTTTCTATAATAGTTCCCATTATGGCCCATGAGGCCTGTTCCAAAATGGAAGTTTGCGAGACTCTGAAATTGTGGTGATCTACACATGCGCGACTGTGCTAGAGAGAAGTGCAAGCAGCCTGTGCCTCTACAGCGTGGATCAAGGTCAGCGTGGCCTGGAGATTAGACCAGTGCCAAAAATTTGTATGTTTGCATCGTGAGCATGGGAAACAAGCCTAAGGTGACAATTTAAAGGACACAAGTGAAAAAACTGTGAAAGAACAATCAAGACCTTATTTTTTTATTATAACGATGACTTGGCGGAAATATGGACAATGAGGAGATGAGGTTAGGCTCATCCACCCCTTACAAGGACCAATGCGAGTGAATGAGGACCCTAGAAGTTTCAAATCTTAGATAGATAAGTTAGGGAAAAAGGGTATAAAAGAGGACGTTTGGTAGTAAGAAAAAAGCTTGCTTTGGATTTTATTTTCGCACCACGACATGCTGTCGGACTGACAAACTTTTCCTATGGTGCAAAGACTTTGAAATTTTTCTTGACTTTAACTTTTGATGGGCTCGGAGTCCGGATGGGAGGTGAACATCAAGAAAGAATAGAGAGGTGTTTTTTGGGAACTATGCTGTCCTTACTCTGATGTCCGTTTTCCGAAATCTTGGTAATATTATTTCAACTTATTTTTCTGAACTACTAATAAATGTAAACTGTTTGAACGTAACTTTCTTTTTCGGGTTATTAAATCTTTTCATGATTATTAAAGTAGCCTAAATAAAATAAGGTCATGCCAGGAGAACTAGTCTTTAAAAACAATCGAATAAATGGAGAATTAAGCTGGTCTTGTTGTCCATTAGTTAACTTTTACTAGCTGATCCATTGACCAAATGGTGGGGTGTTTTAATGTTTATTAAGAATAAAACCATGGTAATATAGATATACTGCAGATGTATATAGTGTATAGAATTTTAGAATGAAATGAGACACTCTGCTAAAATGCAGCAGCCCTCCTCTAGCCTTCGCGGTGTTATGGGCCATCACCAATGAGTAGTGTGTGATAGCTCCTAGGAAATATCGTGATGGTTTGCAGGTTTTGTTTAGAGTCGGGCTGGATCAGTTTTTCTTGGTAGCGGGAGTCTGGTTGCTATAAGTTAACTTGGATAGGTAATATATAGAATCAGTAGGGCAATGTATATAGAATTTTGATGTACAGAAATTATGACTAACATTATATGTTGAGTCTATATTGCGTTATATGTAGTCCGAAATTTGAGGCTTCTGGGAAGTACGAAGCTGGTTACTCTGCCTAGGAAGAGAAACGTGAGGCATGTAAGTTGCACATCATATAATCTGTTTAAAAGTGGTGACATCGTCGTATGTTACAAGTTAGGGACCTTTACGTGTAAAAGTGGTGAATGTATAGCGAAGGCAACCTATAAAATCTTGGGGTTAAGCACAGGAATCAATGTATATTCTGAATTAAAACTTCTCCCTGAGAGAGTAATAGAGGTTGCACCTAAGCTTGAGAGAAGGGTAAGGTAGAGGAATGGGCTACTTTATCGGCAAAACTAAAATTCTGTGGTAGAGAAGAGGTAAGCGCTGTCTACCGGAAATACAGAATACTTGTGAGTTTGAGGAAACTATCACTTTGGTTTTTGCGAAACAGACAAATGGAGATGTTTTATGTGGTTACTAACTGATTTTAGTTGTATAAAGGTGTAAATACAGTGTGTCGATGAATTTTGTCAAGGAGGGGTCAGCCGAAGCTGCAGAAGCTGGAGCAGGGCTGACGTAAAAAGTGTCTCGCTGGGATTGGTCCGCGTGATCAGAATGGAGTAAGCGCTGATGGGTGTGCTAGCAAAGGCTGTGCAGGCATTGGTTGAGAGTGATTGAAACGTATCTTGTTCTAATTGGTGCGTTAGTGTGAACCGCGTTGTGATATGTTGGTGCAGCGAAGCAGTTTGCGGAAGAGTGCGCCATTGTTTGAAAGTTAGGGAAACAGTCAGAAAAATGAGTTTTATTATGGAGAAGAGAAAGAAAAACCTACATGGTTTAAGAAATTAAAGAATGTGTTCAAGCGGGGTGTGGCTAGCCATCTAAGATGGCGGCTGTGGTTCGATAGAGATCCGAACCCTCCTGGGGGGGAATTGCTCTCCACACGCCGTCCACAGGGGATCGTTGGTACGAATGGCCGGTGACCCTAGCTGCAGCGCGGTGCCTCGATCGGCGCTGTGGAGTGCTCTGAGCGAACGGCGCGCCCCGAGGCCTACCTGCTTCTCTACTCCGGCGGAGGCCGGGAGCTGCCGTGGTGCGGTGCCCGGCGAGTGGCGCTGTGACCTGGGCCCTCTCTGCTGACCGGGAGCTGTGGGAGCTCCCCCGTTGGATCCCCACTGGCATGGGCACCCCCTCCGGGGCGCGAGTCATCGACCGGGAGGTCTGCCTGGCGGAGCTGCACTGCCCGGAGGAGCGGAGGTCTGCCGGTAGGAGGCACGCAACCGGCGGCAAAGCCCTGTACGCACTGGGGGCTGACACGGCAGGCCGGGAAGCTGAACAGCCTGCTTTGTTTCTCCTGACCCTCCCAGGATCTGCAGGTGAGCGTGAGCGTGACTGCCATGGCGGCGATAGCGGCGCTTCCGGACTAAGGGGCCAGTAATTTACGCCGTCACTGCAGGGAAATTGAAACTTGTGGCGAAGTCGAGCCTGGAGCGTAGCTGCCTGGCTGCTCTGTGCCGCGAAACCCACCCTGGACTAATCTGCCACCGGGACCCCAACACTGGTCGCTAGGTGCCTTCCCTGCACCCCACGTATTCTTGCTGGGCGTATGCACAGGTAACTGCACCACCGGAAGGAAGACACTACAGAGATGCCCACCAGGCCCTGAGGGTTCGGACAGCAATAGGCCCAACGGAGCACAGATGAGGTGAGGGGAACCCTGAGGCAAAAGGGAGGAGAGAGGTGAAGACCTATAGCCACGCTCAGGGCACTGCGCTTGCCTTGCCACCGAGAGTACTACTGCCTGCTTGCACCACACTCGTTGGAGCTGCCTGGGCCCGTGCCCCCCTCCCCATTGAGGCCTACCCGGGGTACACTGCTGCTCCCCTGCAAACACTTGTGACGCGGCTGGCATCCTTCTGAAGCGGTCAGCGGGGACGGCCCGACGAGTGGTTTGGTGACAACGTTGGGCAATGGGCAGGAACCGGGCGAAGACAATGGCCGTCCAGGGTCTGACCCCCTTCCACCAAGTCAGGCCAAGCTAGTCGGCCCACCTCGCCTGGGTAGGTCCTGGGGCGGTCCTTACCGGTCATGCCGAGGGGGCATCGGATAAACTAGACCTCATCCTGCAGGAGATCCGAGACTCCAGGGCAGCAATGGAACTACAGCTGGGCACGCTCACCACAGGACTTACACTCCTGAAGGCGGACCATACCAAGCTTGCGGACACAGTGAAAGAACATGGCCATTCTATTGCGGACATCGCCCCCAAGGTGACAGAACACTCTTCCTCCTTGCAACAACTCCAGCAACAAGTAACTACACTCATGGACCGGGCGGAGGATGCGGAAGGCAGAAATAGACGCAATAATGTACGCGTTATTGGGCTGCCGGAATGCTGTGACGGAGGCAGAGCAGCTGACTTTATGGAAACATGGTTCAGGGAGCATGGAGCACCAGAGGGACTCTCCCCATACTTTTGCGTGGAAAGGGCACATAGAATTTCGACCGGACAGCGCAAACCGGGGGCGCCGCCCTCTGATCATAAAAATCCTCATTTATGGGGACCGTGATATCATATTGCAGAAGGCTAGAGAAAAGGCGCTCATCCAGTTTGAAAATAATCGCATATCTTTATACCCGGATTATACTGTGATGGTGCAGAGACAGAGATCCTCCTACCAGGCAGTAAAAAAAAGCTACAGACGGCACAAGTCAAATACGCCTTCCTGTATCCTGCCTGGCTGAAGGTAATGCACAACAAGAAGACTTACTTTTTTTAAAGCCCCAGTGGACGCTGAGGAGTGGATGGAGGTGATGTGCATTGGCTCCAGCCAGGTGAGCCATCCGGAGGTCTCCTCGCAGGATTCGGATGCGCTTCCAAGGCTGTCCTCCCGACGGACTCAGAACACCAACCGAAGCAAGGGAGGTGTGGGGCCCTCACGAGAACAGCAGCGACGGGACCAGGAGGGAACACTTGCGATGGCCGGTTCCTTCCGCGAAGATTCAACCAAATCGCCACGGACTCGGAGGACAGTACTCTACACTCGGACTCCGAACATAGTGCGATCCTCTTCCCACCGTCACACCGAGAGCAGCCGACGACCTGATTGACAATTGAATAAGACCGCTGGGTCACAAACACTTGAGACTGCTGCTGTCGTTCCTGACTTTGCAGTGAGCGCAAACCCGGCGCCAAAGAGACTATTGTATCCTTTCATTGGCACAGCTCACTGTGTGACCTGGTATACTCCGATGTACAGATGATGATGTTTGAGGTGCTTGTTGTATGTTTTATAACTATACCTAGAATGATCTGTGATGCCTAGGATATGTGCTACCTATGGGGGGGAGCTCTGTAGTGTTTACTCTTGTAATTGACCATGCTGGTGATATCGCCCCAAACACCCCGATGCACACTTCCTCCCCGGGAGACAGAGTACAGTTGAGCCGCTGAATCACGGACCATTCTGGGATCATGCTTGAATGTAAGGTTGGCTGCCTCCCCATTAGCGTATGCACAGTTATTTGTTTTGTACCATTTGTACACCATTGTTGGACCTAGCGTAGTTTAGGCGTTGTGCCGAGTTTTGTTGAGATGGTTGGGGGAAGGTGACTCCTAGTCAGTTCTGCCCTGTTGGCTCCACGTACGGATGAGATCCATTCCCACACAGGAACATGGCACGGACCGCTAACACAATAGGATCATACGATGTGCTTACTTGGAACGTACGGGGCCTAGGAGCAATCCAGAAAAGACACCGCATACATACATTTCTCCTCCGACGCAAGATACAGGTGGCATTCCTTCAGGAGTCCCACCTGACTGACTCAGAAACACAAATGATGCGGAAAAAATGGAGAGGACATATCTATTCCACTAACTACTCTGCCTTCTATAGGGGGGCAACTATTTGGGTGCGTCATGGGGTCCCATTTGTTGAAATTGAGCGTCGGGTAGACGAACATGGACAATATATATTGGTGAAGGGCACTCTCGACGGCTCCCTGGTGATCCTTGGGGGTGTTTATGCCCCTTACTTCGACCAAGACCATTTCCTGAACAAGCTGAGTGCGGCGTTGGCGGATTGGGACGGGATCCCCTGGGTGCTGGGAGGGGATTTGGAATGCAGTGCTAGACACTAGATTGGACAGATCACATCCCCCCTACATGGCATCACTGTGGGTAAGCTAGCGGACCAATTCACTACATGGGCAAGCAGGTGGACACTTTCTGACGCGTGGCCCTGCCTCTATCCAACCCATAGGGAATACTCTTTTCACTCCCCGGTGCACAGCCTCCATACCAGAATTTGATAGGTTCCTCTGCTCGAGCTCTATTATTGCGAAGGCCCACAGCTCTACATACCTGGCCAAGATCTTTTCCGAACATAGCCCCCTAGAGCTCACACTCCGCTGGGGTATGGTACCCACTCCAGTGCCCACCTGGAAGTTACACCCACACCTGCTCGAGGATGTCCTTTTCCGCACTACTCTATCCAACACCCTTACTACTTACCTGGCCGAAAATTGGAACACACAGCGTCTTCTCACTTGATTGAATGGGATGCTCTGAAGGTAGTGGTCAGAAGGGCGACGATCGAACAGTTGGTAGGGGCCAGACAAGAAACACACTAACGGTTACAAGACATCGAGTGTAGATTACACGTACTAGAGAAGGAGGCAGTATCAGACACTGACAAACGAGGAGTATTACAATCCACCCACATAGATCATGCGGAGACATTAGAGACATTGCGTACAATAGATTACATAGCAATCTTCCAACGTAAACACACAGAGGCGGATAGAACTGGTACCCTACTTGCTCGTATAGTTAGAGATAGACCTGACCCACCCATCATATCCAGCATTCGCACCCTGGCAGGACAAGTCCTTCACGCGCAAGCTGAAATAAATGCTGCGTCTCATAGCCACTTGGAGACACTCTATGCACCCCTGTCCCAGTGGACGGCTCACTGATTACTGACTTCTTCCAGGACCTTCCCTTCCCGGTACTACCGGAGGAGGTGCGGAAGGATATTGACGGCCCTATAACTCAACAGGAGATCCGTGCTGCAATTAAAGGCCTGAATCATAATAAGACTCTCGGTTTGGACGGGCTCCCTGTTGAATTTTATCTTACGTTTGTGGAGTCCTTAGTGCCTATGCTGGAGTCCGTCTATAAGACAGCTTTGGAGACTGGCCGCTTGTCGAACTCCACCATGCAGGCGCTGGTCACGTCTATACCCAAACCGCGACGGGATGGTTTAGAGATGTCAAATTACAGACCCCTTTCTATGTTAGCCACCGAATACAAAATCCTAAGCAAGGCCCTCGCCACCCGTATACAACTGCACCTTACCGCGCTTATCCATAGCGACCAGTGCGGCTTCCTTCCAAATCGCAGCACCTCTCTGAAAACTAGATGGCTGCATTCTGTGATTACGGCCACCCAGAGAGCTTACCATCACGCAGGAAGCATTGCCCTGGACCTTAGACAGGTGTTCGTCTCCTTATCCTGGGACTTCATGTTTGCGACGCTGCAACGGTTCGGGTTCCCGGACACATACCTTAAATGGGTCCGATTATTATACACGTCCCCTACAGCCAGGGCCCATACTGGCTGCTGTATCTCTGACCAATATAACGTTTATAGAGGCACGAGACAGGGGTGCCCTCTGTCTCTTTTGTTATTTGTGCTAGCATTAGAGCTCCTAGCTCTGGCTCTTCGGAGATCGGCGGGCCAGCTGGGCATCTGCATTAATGGGGTCCATCACCTCATATCAATCTATGCGGATGACATACTTCTATATCTACAAGATCTAACTGCTGACAATGGCCCTCTCCCGGATGTATTCGCTATCTTTGAACGACTATCGGGATTGGCCATAAATCCGGAGAAATCAACCGTTTTTCTCTCTCCAGGAAACGCCACACATATCCCACCTACAATTCGGCACTTACACTCTGACCCCTACCACCTTTAAATACCTTGGTATTTACGTATCTAGGGCCCAGAAGGACCAGATAGAGGGCAATATCATGCGGGCAATAACGGGGATCCGTGCAAGTGTGGGGTTCTGGTCTTCCCTACCCTTATCAGTAATGGGGCAGATCGCCATCTCCAAAATGCTGATGCTGCCTCGCCTATTGTACTACTTCGTGAATCTGCCCGTGGTCCTCCCATAATCCATTTTTAATACACTCAACACCATACTGACTACTCTCATTTGGAGCGCGGCCCGGAGACAGATAAGTCTCTGAAAACTACAGCTGGTGACGCAGGGTGGCGGCCTAGGAGTCCCTGACTTCCGGGGGTACTACTATGCTAGTGTGGCGGGGTATCAGTAACTGAGAGTAAGCCAGGTTGTTTTAAGTAGGGCTTTATTTGACCAAATACCCGTTTCTGTCTCCTGGTCAGTCTCTGTTTAGCAAAGCTGGTGGGATCCGTGTTGGCGATGGGCGTTGGGCTGTTCGGTACGGAAGCTGGCTTGGTCTGGAGGCTCCTGTCAGGCTGTCCCCTTGGCTTGGATGTCCCGTAGGCAGAAGAGGTAATCAGGAACCACAAAAAAATAAAGAAAATAAATCATATATAATAAATAAATAAAGAAAGATGTCCGGACACTTGCCCTACTGGAAGCGTATAAACCAGGGCCCTGCGAGTAAGGGAGACACCACACTCTGGTGCGCAGAGTGCAGACACACAAGTACGACACAAATCAGTGCTCTAGTGCTCGTGGGTGGGGACGGGGATATTTACAAGGACTATGTGGGTGGAGGAGACTTCACGTCTAGAGGTCCGAACGGTCTCTTCTTCCCACCCAACCCGCAAACTTGCCCCGTACCTGTTCCAGCCATTCTCCTCCCCTGGGAACGTGGCACGGCGGCTTGTGGGGTCATTGGCCTCCTGGCTTCATTGGGGCTGCAATGGAGTCCAGCCTTCTTTCTCCAATGTTTGGTCTCTCGATAACGCTCTCAGCTCCGGTTCTTCCTCCTCTCCAATGGCGCTGCACACCAGCTTCCTGGGAATCCCTGTTCTTGAAGGCGTGGGCGTCATGACTTCATTTGGGGGCGGAGCCTCGTCCGGCAGGAATCCCCAATTAAAGGCGCTGGTTTCTTGTTCCTCGCTAGCGCTCAATAAAGTATGTGAATGCGGGGTCCATTCCTCCTGCTGAAAGGGGACACGAGGAGGAAAGAGAGGTACAGCAGTCCACCGGTCTCTAATTGTCTTTACCTCCTCACTGGGCTGCCCCGCCTTGTGACAGCTAGTCCGCTCCAGTGGCTATCCTACTGGACTGCGGGAAGAAACTTACATGAAATTGGGTTCACGCCGCAGAGACTGGATCGAGGGGGACTGCACACCCTGCTGTTGCCGAGGGACAGGATTCCCTCAGATTGTCCTCCCCTGTTGCGGACTGCTTTACTCTGTTGGAGGAGGGCCCTGTCGCACAGATCTGCAGTGACCCCATACGCCGCAAACATCCCACTACTAGGCATCCCTACACCACAGGGGAGACACACATGGACTAGAACTCAGGCCTGGACGGACAATGGTATGGAGGAGGTAGGAGCCTTCTTTGGTGATGGCACTATGCTGGATCACAACTCTTTCATGCAGGCCACTAGGGCACCACCGGGCTTGTATCTTTTACATGCTACTGTGGCGCATTATATCAGAAACACATGACCCACAGAGGACTGAACCCCCACAACACACCTTGGTACATCTTTTATATTACATGGAACCTGGAGGGCATTTGGTGCGCTGGCTATATACTGGGGTACGGGCACATGCGGCAATCACGCTCACCTCCCTTAGGGCACACTGGGCAGAGGACTTCGGGGTGGAGATCACGGATCAAGCATGGAAACGTATGCTGGAGCACCCTAAAAAAGTGTTGCATAATGCGAGGCTCAAATTCATACAGGTAATGATACTCCATAGATTGTACCTTACACCGCAAAAGAAACACCAAATGTTTCCAGATGACCCCCACTGCTGCCCCCGTTGTAAGGGAGACGAGTTGGACTTAATCCACATGCTGTTGTCCTGCCCTTGCCTGCGGGGCTACTGGGGGGAGTACGCCACTCCTTGGCTACGGTGACACAACTCCCGGTCCCGGACGAGGCCCTGACCTGCCTTATGGGATTCCTTAGGCGCTCAAAGGTCCAGAAGGTGCGGCTGAAGTTTCTAGATCTAGCGCTCATCTTGGCGGTTAGGGTGCTCACTATGAGGTGGAAGTCGCCCAGAGGTCCGACGTTGCTGCCTGGCAGACCGACATGCTTCAATGGGGAGGGCGGAGGGTGCTGCTCTTCGTGGGGAGGAGAGAGGGCTGAGAAAGCAACATATCTCCTTAGATTGGGAGGCCATGTTAATTGATCTTGTGGCACTGGATTTATCTCCTACACAAGCCACAGCGTCTCAGAAATCAGCAAGGCACCTGGCTATTGTCTGTAATCCGGTCCCGTTAACCAGAGGCATTGTGCTACTACCCTGTCCGTCGTATCCACTAGGAGGGTGATTATATGCTAACTCCTTGCAACCACTGTGGAAGCTAAATTAAGACTGACCAGGAGAGGGTTAGGGTGGGATGGTGGGAGATTTACGGGATTTGTATAAGTTCTAGCTAGTTGGATATAATTATACACAACTTTAACATGCCGCTGAGGATACACCATACCTTCTGTTAGTTTGGTTATACGTCCAGCTCGGATGCGACCTATAAGCCTCTTATACCATAAAGGATAATGGAAACCAATTGGTTATGTATGCTTGTACTGTGACTATTGACATGGGAAGGGGAAAACCCCTAAAAAAGACTGTATCTAGAAAAACATTCTTAAGATGTACATGTTACAAGGCGGTCATCAGTAAAGTGTGTTAAAAAAAAAAGAATGTGTTAAAAAAAGATAAGGAAATAGTGACGAGAGAGGGAAGTTTGCTTCCTCCGCCTAAAACGCCTGCATCGTACATGATGACAAAATATGGCTACCATACATGTATATGGTTAGAAAATTGGGCTAGATATACTACAGAAGATGTTGAATTAGCATTTCCAGAATTAGGTTCTTTTAGCACTGCTGTACTGCAAAATCTGAGGGAAAAGATGACTAAGCTTGAACCGAGACCTAGACTGACTCAATTTGAGGCATTGGTTGAGTGGGAAGATGAGATGCATGAATTAGAGCTAGAAAGGTTTGATGAGGACCTAGAGGCAGATTGCGAGGGTTATGTGGAACGAGTCATGAGAGTAGAATACGGATATGGAGAAACGCTGATATGTGTGTTGGAATGTATCCGGTGAGGACAGTTGATGAAATGGTAGGACGGAAATGTACGGAGAAGACAAATAATGTGGAGCCAGAAAGGAAGAGTTATGAGGATTGTGAGACAGAGGATGTGGTACTGGAGGAAATATTAAATAGAAGACCCCCTCCATATCAACCGAGTTCTGAAACTGTGACTCCAAATGCACCGCCAATGGAGACCCGATTTACTGGTATTCCAAGAAGATTTTCTGAATTCAAAGACATTCCCGAGAGAGAGGAAATTAGATATGATTCTAATTGCCCCATTAATGGAAACCAGATTTACTGGTACTACCAAACAATGATGAAATCAGAGGCAGTGTGGATAGAATAGAGAGGAGATTTGAAGAACACCTAAGTACTTCTGAATATGTGCGGTCTACTAATGAATTGACTGAAAAGATACAGGAACTCACTAAAAATATAGAAGCTGTAACTGTCCCAGTAATAATAGGTCCTGTAATTCCAGTGTTGGAAAACCAGAAAATAAAAGAACCATTGTTAACTATCCCTTTTGAATCAAAGTTTATAGAAAGAGAAAAAGTTTATCCAGACTTGTCCGAGGTTAGGCGTACTAGTCATATGGCACCGCCTGACTTGACTTTTAATCAAAGTCTCCCATGTAAGTTTCCAATGGGTGCGGAATCAGGTTCTACAACACCCGAAAGAAGTATAGAAAAAATCAATTTGTTGCAAACTCCAGTAGGACCAACAGAGCAGGAATTAAGTGAGGGGCTTAAAACATTAAAAGTAAAAGACCAACCCCCAGATTAATCAGTCATGTTTTGCGAGTCCTTAATAGTGAATTTTAAGGATTCGCTATTAAAAACGGGATGCATGTAGAAATTGCAATATTTTTTGCGATTTCTACTGCTTCCTTATTTAATAAGGAATGGCTTTCCCATTCATTCCTATGGGCCTAAAGGCCCATAGGAATGAATGGGGAGTCATTCCTTATTTGCACCCCTGAAATGGTAATGTCCACTGGTGTTGCGCACACACACATGTCCCAAGGACATGTGTGTGTGTAAATACAACTTAGAAAAATGCACTAAAGTGCATTTTTCAAAGTTTTTGCTATTTACCACGTGGTTAGACTTCGCGGTAAATAGCGGCCCCAGATTGCGAATTCGCAATGTTAAAATGGTTCATGAATTGCATTTAAGGAATCTCAAATTGAGATTCCTTAAATGCAAATAATCGCAATTTAGCGATTTCTAGAATTGCGATTTTTGCATTTGGGATGTGAATCCCAAATGCAAAAATAGCGCTCGCAAAGGGCCAGATTCTCAGAATCTGGCCCTTTGCAAGACGATTTTAGTTTGATGAATCTGGCTGCAAGAACCTAAAGTGTTCGATGTGGTCAGATTGAAAATTGACATGGAAGAATTAATAATTGGGACAATTGGAACAGATAGGTTAAAAGCATACCAAGATGATGAATTAATGTTTATGTGTAAAAGCATTACATGGAGAGCGAAAAATCTACATGATCGACTAGAAGGGTTGGCAAGTGAACTCAATGTAGACTTTGCAAAGAATAAATTGTTACAAAAGCCTTACAGAGTAGATTTTACTGAAAAGAATATTGACAACATGAATACTGCTGGAAGATTAACCCAGACAAAAGAATGAATTGTGTTGCTGAGAAAGTGGGGAGATGTGGATAAATGGAAGGCTAAATGGACACCGAAAAGGGAAGAGAGCAATGATAAAACATCATTAGCGTTTCCAGTTAGAGAAAAGGAGCCTGTAGCAAATGAATTTCCTATGAGAGAAATACCAGGAGGAGGGTATGTACATGTTCCCTGTACTAGACAGGATATATTGTCATTCACAAATGATTTCCCCAGATTTAAGAGAGAAACCAGTGGAATGGTACCAAAAAGTGGATCAATTTGTAAAGGTTTCAAAGGCACTATGGTTAGATTTAGATGGATTGTTTGACATAGTAGTACCAGCAGACCTATGGTCTGAGTGCAAAATTATAGTGGACTGGCCAATAACTGAATATCCAGGAGACACTAGAACAGGTGCTCCTGGACCTGAAGTAATGCGAAAGTATGAACAAGTAATAGTATTCTTGAAGAATAAAATCCCGCCAAAAGAGACATATTGGGTAAAGATTGACAGGACATTGCAGGAAGCTAAAGAATCAGTACATACCTTTTATGAGAGATTGCTGCTAGTGTTTAAGCAATACAGTGGATATGAGGATTTAAATGAAAAGGACATGAGTCCTTTTGTGTATTGCCTTCATTTTTGGACTAAGACCAGAGATAGGAGACATGATTAAGCATAATTTGATGGGATGGCAGTCATGCTCAGTGGATGAAGTTTTGAGGCATGCGAAATATTGCAGTGATGAGATTGAGGTTAAGCAAAGAAAGCTTAAAGAGAAAGCAATGTGGGCACAAGTAAAAGTGGCTGAACATCAAGTAGCTCAATTAGAAAATACAAATTTAGAAGGAGGTCAAGTAAGAATGAAAGGACATTTTAATAAACAAAAATAATAGGTAATTTGGACGAGGCCAAGAAAAAGTTTCCTTGTCACAATTGCGGCAGGTTAGGGCATTGGAAGAAAGAGTGTAAATATCCACCAAGAGTTAATCCCGAAAATACATCATTGAATCCGCAGGTGCAGAATGAGGTAATTCAACATCCATCGCCGCAGCAGCAGGTAGTTACCCAACAGAGTCAGGTGCCACAACCACCACTTCCACACAGTGTAAATCTACAGAAATACAGTGCAGAGACAGGATTCTTCGTAGGAGAACAGATAACAAGATCACCTAGAGTGAATGTGAGTTTGCAGCATTGGTTGAAGGAAGATGGGAGTGAGTCGGATGACAGCTTCTGACAGTGTCTAAGAGAGGGAGAAGAGTGCGTACTTGGCGCAACTCTAGAGGTAGATCAATCTGGTCCTTTTGTGAATGGAAAGGTGAATGATGTAAATGAGACTTTTCTGGTGGACACAGGTGCTACCCGTTCTACTGTTAGATCAGTAGAAGTTCAAAATCTTCCTCTCTCTCGAGACAGCATCCAAGTTGTAGGTGTAGCAAATAGACAGATCAAAACATCCTTGACAGAACCAGCTGAAGTGGAAATTGAAAATTTCAAAGATATGCATTGAATTGTAGTGTGTGACAGTAGTCCTGTTAACCTTCTTGGCAGGGACATACTGTGTAAAATGAATTGTGCCATTTACTGTTCACCAGATGGCATTGAGCTTCAAACCCCAGATGAAGATAGCTTGTATAAAATGACTATGTCACTGATAGATTCAGAACGAAGCAGAATGTTTCCTGTATTTGACCAAGAAAAGATACCTGGGGAATTGAAAGAGTCAGTCAAAGAACAAGTGTGGGATTTCACAGGAGAAGATATTGGACTAATGAAAGGTGTAGATCCTGTGAAAGTTTCTGTAAAAGAAGGAGTGAGTTACCCAAACATTCCCCAATACAAAATGACAGCAGAAATAATTGAAGGAATCACTCCAGTGATAAACAAAATTATTGGACAAGGAATTTTGAGAGAAATAGTAAGCAGTCCATGTAAATCACCTATAATGGGATTGAAAAAGCCTAATGGAACATTTAGAATATTACAGGATTTGAGAAGAATTAATAACATTATTATCCCATGTTGTCCAATTGTACCAAATCCAGCAGTGATCCTGTACCAAATTCCACATGATGCAGAATAGTATACAGTCATTGATCTATGTAATGCGTTCTTTACAGTACCATTACACCCAGATAGCCAGCCAATATTTGCTTTCCGGTTTGGAGACCGTATTTTGGCATGGTGCCGAATTCCTCAGGGTTATGATGAGAGTTCCTCCATCTTTAAGCAGTTGCTAAAGAAATCATTGGAGAGTTTGAACATGCCTGAAAATTCAGTACTGGTTCAATACATTGATGACCTGCTAGTGGCATCAAGAACTAAGGATGCATGTGTCTCAGATACCATTGCATTACTGAACCATTTGGCAGACGGAGAACATAAGGTGTCCCCATCAAAGTTACAGTTTTGTCAGAAAGAAGTACAATATTTAGGTCACAAGATCGCCCAAGGAACTAGATAAGTCACTATAGAGAGAATCAGAATAATACAGAGAATGCAACCTCCTAAAACTCAGAGACAAGTGAAAATGTTCCTAGGAATGGTAGGTTACTGTCGACAAAGGATTGGTGGATTTTCACTAATAGCAAAACCATTGCAGAGGCTGACAAGAGCAGATGAAAAAGACCCCATAGAAATGAATAAAACAGAAATGGAAGCTTTTGAGCAACTAAAAACCAGTCTATGTGAAGCACCCGCATTGGGAATGCCTGATTATGAGAAAGAGTTTGAACTATATTGCAGTGAACGAGAAGGATGTGCGTTATCAGTTCTAATTCAAATTGCATATTTCTCAGCTGCTTTGGATCCAGTTGCTAAAGCATTGCCAGGATTCCTAAAAGCAGTAGCTGCTACAAGTGTGAGTTTGGAACAAAGTGAAGGTATAGTAATGGGATATCCTTTGAGGGTATGTGTACCTCATTCAGTGGAGATTCTCCTCACTAGGACTAAAACGCAGTTCCTTACTAATAACAGAATGACAAAATATGAGAAGATGATGTTATCGATGTTGAGGTGAGAAATGAAGTTGATCATAAATGTTTGGATGTTTTTTATTTGATTTATTTAGTGTTTTACAGAGCGCGAACCAAACCCGTGAGGGTATCAGAGCGCTTTACAGTAGTATCAGGTGGGATACAGAACAAAGGGGGGAGGAGAGCCCAGGGGTAGGGAAACAAATAGAAACAATATATGGTAAAACAAACCGTCATAAAATCTGACTACTATAAGGGATAGGAGCAAAAACGATGCAATAAACTAGAAAAGCAGTCTCATCACCCTGAAGGATCGTTCAAAGTGCAGGGTGGGTAACATAGCAGGAGGCAGACAAGGAATAGTGCAGTGACGATAGGTAAAGTCAGGTTGTGGGGGTGATTGTAGCGTGAGCTTTAGGAGAGGAATTTGCCCATTAGGAAAGTTTGGGTCTCCTTTTTGAAGTGGGCTAGAGACGGTATTCCTCTAATGGCGGGTGGGAGTGAGTTCCATATTCTTGGAGCGGCCCCAGAGAAAGCCCGATTGTAAGTTCTTTTTTTCTTGAAGTGTGCAGGTTGGAGCAAAAGGGCTCTGGCGGACCGGGAGTTTCTGATTCCTCCAGATAACACACGTTTCTGTGTGAGAAAAGCAGGGGACTTGGAATAGAGAGCCTTGTGGGTGATGCAAGCCAGTTTGAATTGGATTCTGGCCTCAAGAGGAAGCCAGTTCGGAGCTTTAAGGTGGGGCGAGATGTGGTCAAACTTCTTAGAGCCAGTTAGAAGTCTGGCGGCAGCGTTGAGGCAGGCTTTCAAGGGTGCCAGGGAGATCATGGGTAGGCCTGTCAGGGTGGATCAACCCTATTTTCATCGAGAGATGACTAAGGCCTGGATAGCCAATTTTAGATCAGGGGGTTGAGGAAAGGTTTCAAGTTTCGTAGGTAGTTCAGGTGAAACCTGACGGTTTTGGCCATCGCATTGATATGGCCCCGCATGTTCAGGTTGCCGTCTAAGGTAATTCCCAGGGATTTAGCAGAGTCCACCATGGTAGGAGAGCAGTTTAGTGCTGTGATAGCCTTGGTCCAAACATGAATGTCTGTATTGGCGTTGGGTGCAGAGATTAAGAGGAACTCTGTTTTTTTGGCATGGAGTTTAAGCTGGTTAGCTATTAGCCAGTGAACAGTTAGTTTCAGGGACTCGTTCAGAGAACGGATATCCTCCGGAGAGGAGATATTGATGCAGAGCTGTGTGTCGTCAGCATACATGTGGTAGGAGATATTGGCAGTGCGCCGCACCTCTGAGAGCGGTTCGAGGTACAGATTGAAGAGGGTAGGGGATTAGGTTGATCCTTGGGGAACTCCAACAGTGATCGGAGATGAGGAGAATAGGTTGCCGTTGATCAGGACTCTCGGCAAGCGGTTCTGGAGGAAGGATCGGAACCAAGCCAGAACGGTGCCATCCAGCCCCATCCTAAGTTTGAGGCAATTCAGGAGAATTTTGTGGTTAACCGTGTCAAAAGCCGAGGATCGTTCAAGGAGAATCAAAAGACAGGTTTTGCCTTGGTCAAGGGCTTCAAGGGCATCATTCACAATGTGAAGGAGTGTGGTTTCCGTGCTGTGCCCAGGTCTGAAACCAGATTGCAAGTCATCTAGAAGGTGGAAGTTGGAGATGTGTTGGCTTAGCTGTTGCTGTACACATTTTTCCAGCGCTTTAGCTAGGAGAAGGATGTTAGAGATAGATCTGTAATTGTCAGGAGAGGCAGGGTCTAAAGTGTTTTTTTTTTTAGAATGGGGACCACCTGGCCGGCTTTGAGAGAGTCCGGAATCAATCCCTGTAGGAGAGAGGAGTTGATTATAGTCGTACAAGAAGGGATGATAGCCTGAGAAACAGATGCAAGGCAGTTAGAAGGGAGAGGGTCATTGAAGTGATTGTTGGGGCTTAAGGAGGAAAGAGTTTTTGAGATCGAGTGGTCATCATAGACTTTGAAGTTGGACCATGACGCTTGGTTTTTGGGTGAGGTCTTGGAGGGCAGCGCTGAGTGGGGATGAAGAACAGGAGGGGTTTGGGAATAGGTAGCAGATATGAGTTCCTTTCCTAGGGCAGAGATTTTATCACAGAAGAAGGAGGAGAATTGCTGGCATGGGATTGCAGAAATAGGGGTTTCTTTGGATGATTTAGCAAGTTTGTTTGATTGGTGTTTGATCAACTCAAATAATTTGCGATGTCTATTCTTAGCGTTATCCAGTTCAGCACTGAAGAATTCTTTTTTAGAATTGATGATTTTTTTTTGTTGTAGGCATTTCTGGCCAGACGGAACACTGTAGCAAACCAAGACCTGACATTTAAGATGAACCATTGCCTGAATCTGATTATGTAATGTTTGTAGATGGTTCATGTCTGAGAACAGATGAGGGTGCTCTAAGTGCTGCATATGCTGTATGTACAGTGGCAGATGTCCTGGAAGCATCTTGTCTGAAAAGAATTCGTCCTGCTCAAATAGCAGGATTGATTGCTTTGATTCGAGCA